>NW_028120760.1:0-393855 GCF_965178545.1 Coloeus monedula | reverse complement strand
AAGACCTCGGAGATCACTGAGTGCAACCAGCACGGCCACCGCTGACCACGTCCATGCCATGCCACAGCCACAGGTGTTGGAGCACTCCCAGGGGTGGGCACTCCAAACCTCCCTGGGCAGCTGTGCCAAGGCCTGAGCGCCCTTTCCATGGAGGAATTTCCCCAATATCCACCCTGAGCCTCCCCTGGCCCAGCCTGAGGCCGTTCCCTCTCCTCCTGTCCCTGTTCCCTGGGAGCAGAGCCCGACCCCCCCGGCTGCCCCCTCCTGTCAGGGGCTTGTGCAGAGCCACAAGGTCCCGCCTGAGCCTCCTTTGCTGCAGGCTGTGCCCCTTTCCCAGCTCTCTCAGGAACTCTCCAGCCCCTTGCCAGCTCCGTTCCCTTGCCTGGACTCGCTCCAGCCCCTCCGTGTCCCTCTTGTCCCCGAGGTGCTGCCAGCACTGCAGGTGCCCCAGCAGTGCCAGCACAGGGACGGGCCCAGCGCGCCCGCGCATGCGCAGTGGGGGGTGGGGGGGGCCCAGAGCGCCCGCGCATGCGCAGTGGGTGGGGGGGGGCGGGGGGGGCCCCGGCCGGCGCACCGCGCATGCGCAGTGGGTGGGGGGACGGCAGGCGCGCCCGCGCATGCGCAGTGGGGAGGGGGGGGGGGGGGGCCAGAGCGCCCGCGCATGCGCAGTGTGTGGGGGGGGGGGGGGGGGGGGGGCCCGGCCGGCGCACCGCGCATGCGCAGTGGGGGGTGGGGGAGGGGGGGGCAGCTCTCCCCGCGCATGTGCAGTGGGGTGGGGGGGGCCCAGAGCGCCCGCGCATGTGCAGAGGGCTGGGGGGGGCCAGCGCGCCCGCGCATGCGCAGTGGGGGGTGCGGGGGGGGGGGGGCCCAGCCGGCCGGCGCATGCGCAGTGGGGGGTGTGGGGGGGGGGGGGGGCAACAGCCTGCCGGCGCATGCGCAGTGGGGGTGGGGGGGGCCCAGCGTAACGGCGCATGCGCAGTGGGGGTGGGGGGGGCCGGCAGGCGCACCGCGCATGCGCAGTGGGGGTGGGGGGGCCGGCAGGCGCCCGCGCATGCGCAGTAGGGGTTGGGGGGGCCTAGCCTGCCGGCGCATGCGCAGTGGGTGGGGGGGCGGCGGGGGGCCCCGGCCGGCGCACCGCGCATGCGCAGTGGGTGGGGGGGACGCCAGGCGCGCCGCGCATGCGCAGTGGGAGGTGGGGGGGGGGGGGGGGGGGGCCAGAGCGCCCGCGCATGCGCAGTGGGGAGGGGGCTGGCCAGCGAGCCCGCGCATGCGCAGTGGGGAGGGGGGGGGCCCAGCGTGCCGGCGCATGCGCAGTGGGGGTGTGGGGGGCCGGCAGGCGCCCGCGCATGCGCAGTAGGGGTGGGGGGGGCCGTCCAGCTCTCCCGCGCATGCGCAGTGGGGTGGGGGCCCGGCCAGCGCGCCCGCGCATGCGCAGTGGGGGGGGGGGGCCCAGCTTGGGGGTGCCTTTTGTTCTGGTCCTCCGTGGGGCTGCCTTGAGAGCGGAATCAAGGTTGGAAAAGACCTCGGAGATCACTGAGTGCAACCAGCACCAGCACGGCCACCGCTGACCACGTCCATGCCATGCCACAGCCACAGGTGTTGGAGCACTCCCAGGGGTGGGCACTCCAAACCTCCCTGGGCAGCTGTGCCAAGGCCTGAGCGCCCTTTCCATGGAGGAATTTCCCCAATATCCACCCTGAGCCTCCCCTGGCCCAGCTGAGGCCGTTCCCTCTCCTCCTGTCCCTGTTCCCTGGGAGCAGAGCCCGACCCCCCCGGCTGCCCCCTCCTGTCAGGGGCTTGTGCAGATCCACAAGGTCCCGCCTGAGCCTCCTTTGCTGCAGGCTGTGCCCCTTTCCCAGCTCTCTCAGGAACTCTCCAGCCCCTTGCCAGCTCCGTTCCCTTGCCTGGACTGGCTCCAGCCCCTCCGTGTCCCTCTTGTCCCAGAGGTGCTGCCAGCACTGCAGGTGCCCCAGCAGTGCCAGCACAGGGACGGGCCCAGCGCGCCCGGGCATGTGCAGTGG
This sequence comes from Coloeus monedula, assembly GCF_965178545.1. Lineage (NCBI taxonomy): Eukaryota > Metazoa > Chordata > Aves > Passeriformes > Corvidae > Coloeus > Coloeus monedula. The sequence goes on along the minus strand of NW_028120760.1, from coordinate 391,834 downwards.
GGTGGGGGGGGTGGGCCCAGAGCACCCGCGCATGCGCAGTGGGGAGGGGGGGGGCCAGCGCGCCCGCGCATGCGCAGTGGGGGGTGGGGGGGGCCCAGAGCGCCCGCGCATGCGCGGTGGGTGGGGGGGGGGGGGCCCCCGGCCGGCGCACCGCGCATGCGCAGTGGGTGGGGGGGGACGGCAGGCGCGCCCGCGCATGCGCAGTGGGGGGTGGGGGGGGGGGGGGGCAGCTCTCCCGCGCATGTGCAGTGGGGTGGGGGGGGGGGGGGGCCCCCCCCAGCCTGCCGGCGCATGCGCAGTGGGTGGGGGGACGGCAGGCGCCCCGCGCATGCGCAGTGGGGAGGGGGGGGGGGGGCCAGCGCCCCCGCGCATGCGCAGTGGGGGGTGAGGGGGGCCCAGAGCGCCCGCGCATGCGCAGTGGGCGGGGGGGGGGGGGCCCCGGCCGGCGCACCGCGCATACGCAGTGGGGGGTGGGGGGGGGGGGGGGGCAGCTCTCCCGCGCATGTGCAGTGGGGTGGGGGGGGCCCAGAGCGCCCGCGCATGCGCAGTGGGCTGGGGGGGGCCAGCGCGCCCGCGCATGCGCAGTGGGGGTGTGTGGGGGGGGGGGGCCTAGCCTGCCGGCGCATGCGCAGTGGGTGGGGGGGCGGGGGGGGCCCCGGCCGGCGCACCGCGCATGCGCAGTGGGTGGGGGGGACGACAGGCGCGCCCGCGCATGCGCAGTGGGAGTTGGGGGGGGGGGGGGGCCCAGAGCGCCCGCGCATGCGCAAGGGGGGTGGGGGGGGCGGGGGGGGCCCCGGCCGGCGCACCGCGCATGCGCAGTGGGTGGCGGGGGGCGGGGGGGGCCCCGGCCGGCGCACCGCGCATGCGCAGTGGGGTGGGGCCCCGGCCAGGGCGCCCGCGCCTGCGCAGGGGTTGGGGGGGTCGTCCAGCTCTCCCGCGCATGCGCAGTGGGGAGAGGGCCCGGCCAGCTCGCCCGCGCATGCGCAGTGGGGTGGGGGGGCCCAGCGTGCCGGCGCATGCGCAGTGGGCGTGGGGGGGGCCGGCAGGCGCCCGCGCATGCGCAGTGGGGGTGGGGGGAGCCGTCCAGCTCTCCCGCGCATGCGCAGGGGGGGGGGGGGGGGGGGGGGGGGGCCCCCCCACCCTTCCGGCGCATGCGCAGTGGGTGGGGGGGACGGCAGGCGCGCCCGCGCATGCGCAGTGGGGAGGGGGGGGGGGCCAGCGCACCGCGCATGCGCAGTGGTGTGGGGGGGGGGCCCCAGAGCGCCCGCGCATGCGCAGTGGGCTGGGGGGGCCAGCGCGCCCGCGCATGCGCAGTGGGGGGTGGGGGGGGGGGGGGGGGGCCCAGCCGGCCGGCGCATGCGCAGTGGGGGGTTTTGGGGGGGGGGGGGGGCAACAGCCTGCCGGCGCATGCGCAGTGGGGGTGGGGGGGGCCCAGCGTAACGGCGCATGCGCAGTGGGGGTGTGGGGGGGGGGGCGGCAGGCGCACCGCGCATGCGCAGTGGGGGTGGGGGGGCCGGCAGGCGCCCGCGCATGCGCAGTAGGGGTAGGGGGTGCCTAGGCTGCCGGCGCATGCGCAGTGGGTGGGAGAGGCGGCGGGGGGCCCCGGCCGGCGCACCGCGCATGCGCAGTGGGTGGGGGGGACGCCAGGCGCGCCCGCGCATGCGCAGTGGGAGGTGGGGGGGGGGGGGGGGGGGCCAGAGCGCCCGCGCATGCGCAGTGGGGAGGGGGCTGGCCAGCGCGCCCGCGCATGCGCAGTGGGGAGGGGGGGGGCCCAGCGTGCCGGCGCATGCGCAGTGGGGGTGTGGGGGGCCGGCAGGCGCCCGCGCATGCGCAGTAGGGGTGGGGGGGGGCCGTCCAGCTCTCCCGCGCATGCGCAGTGGGGTGGGGGCCCGGCCAGGGCGCCCGCGCATGCGCAGTGGGGGGTGGGGGGGGCCCAGCGTAACGGCGCATGCGCAGTGGGGGTGGGGGGGGGCCGTCCAGCTCTCCCGCGCATGCGCAGTGGGGTGGGGGCCCGCCCAGGGCGCCCGCGCATGCGCAGTGGGTGTTGGGGGGGGTCGTCCAGCTCTCCCGCGCATGCGCAGTGGGGTGGGGGCCCGGCCAGCGCGCCCGCGCATGCGCAGTGGGGGGGGGGGGCCCAGCTTGGGGGTGCCTTTTGTTCTGGTCCTCCGTGGGGCTGCCTTGAGAGCGGAATCAAGGTTGGAAAAGACCTCGGAGATCACTGAGTGCAACCAGCACCAGCACGGCCACCGCTGACCACGTCCATGCCATGCCACAGCCACAGGTGTTGGAGCACTCCCAGGGGTGGGCACTCCAAACCTCCCTGGGCAGCTGTGCCAAGGCCTGAGCGCCCTTTCCATGGAGGAATTTCCCCAATATCCACCCTGAGCCTCCCCTGGCCCAGCCTGAGGCCGTTCCCTCTCCTCCTGTCCCTGTTCCCTGGGAGCAGAGCCCGACCCCCCCGGCTGCCCCCTCCTGTCAGGGGCTTGTGCAGATCCACAAGGTCCCGCCTGAGCCTCCTTTGCTGCAGGCTGTGCCCCTTTCCCAGCTCTCTCAGGAACTCTCCAGCCCCTTGCCAGCTCCGTTCCCTTGCCTGGACTGGCTCCAGCCCCTCCGTGTCCCTCTTGTCCCAGAGGTGCTGCCAGCACTGCAGGTGCCCCAGCAGTGCCAGCACAGGGACGGGCCCAGCGCGCCCGGGCATGTGCAGTGGGGTGGGGGGGGGGGGCCCAGAGCACCCGCGCATGCGCAGTGGGGAGGGGGGGGGGCCAGCGCGCCGCGCATGCGCAGTGGGGGGTGGGGGGGGCCCAGAGCACCCGCGCATGCGCAGTGGGTGGGGGGGGGGGGGGGCCCCCGGCCGGCGCACCGCGCATGCGCAGTGGGTGGGGGGGGACGGCAGGCGCGCCCGCGCATGCGCAGTGGGGGGTGGGGGGGGGGGGGCAGCTCTCCCGCGCATGTGCAGTGGGGTGGGGGGGGGGGGGGCCCAGAGCGCCCGCGCATGCGCAGTGGGCTGGGGGGGGCCAGCGCGCCCGCGCATGCGCAGTGGGGGGTGGGGGGGGGGGGGGCCCAGCCGGCCGGCGCATGCGCAGTGGGGGTGGGTGGGGCCCAGCGTAACGGCGCATGCGCAGTGGGGGTGGGGGGGGCCGGCAGGCGCACCGCGCATGCGCAGTGGGGGTGGGGGGGGCCGTCCAGCTCTCCCGCGCATGCGCAGTGGGGTGGGGGCCCGGCCCGCGCGCCCGCGCATGCGCAGTGGGGGTGGGGGGGCCGGCAGGCGCCCGCGCATGCGCAGTAGGGGTGGGGGGGGCCGTCCAGCTCTCCCGCGCATGCGCAGTGGGGTGGGGGCCCGGCCAGGGCGCCCGTGCATGCGCAGTGGGATGGGGGGCCCAGCCTGGGTGTGCCTTTTGTTCTGGTCCTCCGTGGGGCTGCCTTGAGAGCGGAATCAAGGTTGGAAAAGACCTCGGAGATCACTGAGTGCAACCAGCACCAGCACGGCCACCGCTGACCACGTCCATGCCATGCCACAGCCACAGGTGTTGGAGCACTCCCAGGGGTGGGCACTCCAAACCTCCCTGGGCAGCTGTGCCAAGGCCTGAGCGCCCTTTCCATGGAGGAATTTCCCCAATATCCACCCTGAGCCTCCCCTGGCCCAGCCTGAGGCCGTTCCCTCTCCTCCTGTCCCTGTTCCCTGGGAGCAGAGCCCGACCCCCCCGGCTGCCCCCTCCTGTCAGGGGCTTGTGCAGAGCCACAAGGTCCCGCCTGAGCCTCCTTTGCTGCAGGCTGTGCCCCTTTCCCAGCTCTCTCAGGAACTCTCCAGCCCCTTGCCAGCTCCGTTCCCTTGCCTGGACTGGCTCCAGCCCCTCCGTGTCCCTCTTGTCCCAGAGGTGCTGCCAGCACTGCAGGTGCCCCAGCAGTGCCAGCACAGGGACGGGCCCAGCGTGCCCGGGCATGTGCAGTGGAGTGGGGGGGGGGGCCCAGAGCGCCCGCGCATGCGCAGTGGGGAGGGGGGGGGCCAGCGCGCCCGCGCATGCGCAGTGGGGGGTGGGGGGGGCCCTAGCCTGCCGGCGCATGCGCAGTGGGTGGGGGGGGGGGGGGGGGGGGGGCCCGGCAGGCGCACCGCGCATGCGCAGTGGGTGGGGGGGACGGCAGGCGCGCCCGCGCATGCGCAGTGGGAGGTGGGGGGGGGGGGGGGGGGCCCAGAGCGCCCGCGCATGCGCAGTGGGTAGGGGGCTGGCCAGCGGGCCCGCGCATGCGCAGTGGGGATGGGGGGGTCCCCACCGTGTCGCCGCATGCGCAGTGGGGAGGGGGGGGCCGGCAGGCGCACCGCGCATGCGCAGTGGGTGGGGGGGACGGCAGGCGCGCCCGCGCATGCGCAGTAGGGGTTGGGGTGGGGCCCAGAGCGCCCGCGCATGCGCAGTGGGGGGAGGGGGGGGTAGGGCCAGCGCGCCCGCGCATGCGCAGTGGGAGGGGGGGGCCCGGCCTGGGGGTGCCTTTTGTGCTGCTCCTCCGTGGGGCTGCCTTGAGAGCGGAATCAAGGTTGGAAAAGACCTCGGAGATCACTGAATGCAACCAGCACCCTCACCGCCACCGCTGACCACGTCCGTCCATGCCACAGCCACAGGTGTTGGAGCACTCCCAGGGGTGGGCACTCCAAACCTCCCTGGGCAGCTGTGCCAAGGCCTGAGCGCCCTTTCCATGGAGGAATTTCCCCAATATCCACCCTGAGCCTCCACTGGCCCAGCCTGAGGCCGTTCCCTCTCCTCCTGTCCCTGTTCCCTGGGAGCAGAGCCCGACCCCCCCGGCTGCCCCCTCCTGTCAGGGACTTGTGCAGAGCCACAAGGTCCCGCCTGAGCCTCCTTTGCTCCGGGCTGTGCCCCTTTCCCAGCTCTCTCAGGAACTCTCCAGCCCCTTCCCAGCTCCGTTCCCTTGCCTGGACTCTGGTTAGGGTTAGAGTTAGGGACTCGGTTTAGGGTTAGTGTTAGGGGTTAGGGTTATGCCTAGGGTTAGGATTGAGAAAACCACAAAGCCAGGAGACCCAGGCACACTAACGGTGTAAAAGACCTACCAAGGTGACAGCAGCATATCCAAAACCTTGCTCCCTCTTCGTCATTCTGCTCAGAACTCGCCACAGCCTAAGGCCCAGTTTCTGGCTTGAGCTAGGGTTAGGGTTAGGGTTAGGCTTACGCCTAGGGTTAGGGTTGAGGAAACCACAAAGCCAGGAGCTCCAGGCGTACTCACCATGCAAAAGACATACCATGGTGACCGCAGCACATCCGAAACCTTCCTCCCTCTTCGTCATTCTGCTCAGAACTCGCCACAACCCTCTGCTGGATTTCTGGCTCAAGGTAGGGGTTGGGTCAGGGTTACGCCTAGGGTTAGGGTTCGGGTTGAGAAAACCACAAAGCCAGGAGCTCCAGGGATAGTCAGCATGCAAAAGGCATACCAAGGTGAGGAGGACACAGCCCAAGCCTTGCTCCCTCTTTGTCATTCTGCTCAGAACTTGCCACAACCCTCTGCCGGATTTCTGGCTCAAGGTAGGGTTAGGGATAGGGTTACGCCTTGGGTTAGGGTTAGGGTTACGCCTAGGGTTAAGGTTGAGAAAACCACAAAGCCAAGAGCTCCAGAGACACTGATCATGCAAAAGGCAGGCCAAGTTAAGCCTGGCACATCCAAAACCTTGCTCCCTCTTCTTCTTTCTGCAAGGGTTAGGGTTAGGGTTAGGGGCTCGGGTGAGGGTTAGGGGTTAGGGTTAGGGTTATGCCTAGGGTTAGGATTGAGAAAACCACAAAGCCAGGGGACCCAGGCACACTAACCATGCAAAAGGCCGGTCAAGTTAAGCACAGCACATCAAAACCCTGCTCCCTCTTCCTCTTTCTGCTCGGAACTCCCCACAGACCGATGCCCGATTACTGGCTCAATCTACGGTTAGAGTTAGGTTTAGGCGTTCTCCTAGGGTTAGGCTTGAGAAAACCACAAAGCCAGGAGCTCCACGGATACTCAGCATGCAAAAGGCATACCAAGGTGAGGAGGACACCGCCCAAACCTTGCTCCCTCTTCGTCATTCTGCTCAGAACTTGCCACAACACTCTGCCGGATTTCTGGCTCAAGGTAGGGTTAGGGATAGGGTTAGGCCTTGGGTTAGGGCAAGGGTTACGCCTAGGGTTAAGGTTGAGAAAACCACAAAGCCAGGGGACCCAGGGACACTAACCATGCAAAAGGCCGGTCAAGTTAAGCACAGCACATCAAAACCTTGCTCCCTCTTTCTCTTTCTGCTCGGAACTCACCACAGCCTAAGGCCCAGTTTCTGGCTTGAGCTAGGGTTAGGGTTTGGTTTAGGGTTAGGGTTAGGGTTAGGCTTACGCCTAGGGTTAGGGTTGAGGAAACCACAAAGCCAGGAGCTCCAGGCGTACTCACCATGCAAAAGACATACCATGGTGACCGCAGCACATCCGAAACCTTGCTCCCTCTTCCTCTTTCTGCTCAGAACTCGCCACAACCCTCTGCCGGATTTCTGGCTCAAGGTAGGGTTAGGGTTAGGGTTATGCCTAGGGTTTGGGTTGAGAAAACCACAAAGCCAGGAGCTCCAGGGACACTGATCATGCGAAAGGCAGGACAAGTTACACACAGCACATCCAAAACCTTGCTCCCTCTTCTTCTTTCTGCAAGGGTTAGGGTTAGAGTTAGGGGCTCGGTTTAGTAGGGTTAGTGTTAGGGGTTAGGGTTCGTGTTATGCCTAGGGTTAGGATTGAGAAAACCACAAAGCCAGGAGACCCAGGCACACTAACCGTGTAAAAGACCTACCAAGGTGACAGCAGCATATCCAAAACCTTGCTCCCTCTTCGTCATTCTGCTCAGAACTCGCCACAGCCTAAGGCCCAGTTTCTGGCTTGAGCTAGGGTTAGGGTTAGGGTTAGGGTTAGGCTTACGCCTAGGGTTAGGGTTGAGGAAACCACAAAGCCAGGAGCTCCCGGCGTACTCACCATGCAAAAGACATACCATGGTGACCACAGCACATCCGAAACCTTGCTCCCTCTTCCTCTTTCTGCTCAGAACTCGCCACAACCCTCTGCTGGATTTCTGGCACAAGGTAGGGTTAGGGTTAGGGTTATGCCTAGGGTTTGGGTTCAGAAAACCACAAAGCCAGGAGCTCCAGGGACACTGATCATGCGAAAGGCAGGACAAGTTACACACAGCACATCCAAAACCTTGCTCCCTCTTCTTCTTTCTGCAAGGGTTAGGGTTAGAGTTAGGGGCTCGGTTTAGGGTTAGTGTTAGGGGTTAGGGTTCGTGTTATGCCTAGGGTTAGGATTGAGAAAACCACAAAGCCAGGAGACCCAGGCACACTAACCGTGTAAAAGACCTACCAAGGTGACAGCAGCATATCCAAAACCTTGCTCCCTCTTCGTCATTCTGCTCAGAACTCGCCACAGCCTAAGGCCCAGTTTCTGGCTTGAGCTAGGGTTAGGGTTAGGGTTAGGGTTAGGCTTACGCCTAGGGTTAGGGTTGAGGAAACCACAAAGCCAGGAGCTCCAGGCGTACTCACCATGCAAAAGACATACCATGGTGACCGCAGCACATCCGAAACCTTGCTCCCTCTTCCTCTTTCTGCTCAGAACTCGCCACAACCCTCTGCCGGATTTCTGGCTCAAGGTAGGGTTAGGGTTAGGGTTATGCCTAGGGTTTGGGTTGAGAAAACCACAAAGCCAGGAGCTCCAGGGACACTGATCATGCGAAAGGCAGGACAAGTTACGCACAGCACATCCAAAACCTTGCTCCCTCTTCTTCTTTCTGCAAGGGTTAGGGTTAGAGTTAGGGGCTCGGTTTAGTAGGGTTAGTGTTAGGGGTTAGGGTTCGTGTTATGCCTAGGGTTAGGATTGAGAAAACCACAAAGCCAGGAGACCCAGGCACACTAACCGTGTAAAAGACCTACCAAGGTGACAGCAGCATATCCAAAACCTTGCTCCCTCTTCGTCATTCTGCTCAGAACTCGCCACAGCCTAAGGCCCAGTTTCTGGCTTGAGCTAGGGTTAGGGTTTGGTTTAGGGTTAGGGTTAGGGTTAGGCTTACGCCTAGGGTTAGGGTTGAGGAAACCACAAAGCCAGGAGCTCCCGGCGTACTCACCATGCAAAAGACATACCATGGTGACCACAGCAAATCCGAAACCTTGCTCCCTCTTCCTCTTTCTGCTCAGAAGTCGCCACAACCCTCTGCTGGATTTCTGGCTCAAGGTAGGGTTAGGGTTAGGGTTATGCCTAGGGTTTGGGTTGAGAAAACCACAAAGCCAGGAGCTCCAGGGACACTGATCATGCGAAAGGCAGGACAAGTTACGCACGGCACATCCAAAACCTTGCTCCCTCTTCTTCTTTCTGCAAGGGTAAGGGTTAGGGTTAGGGGCTCGGGTTTGGGTTAGGCTTGGGGGTTAGGGTTCGGGTTATGCCTGGGGTTAGGATTGAGAAAACCACAAAGCCAGGAAACCCAGGGACACTAACCATGTAAAAGGCAGGCCAGCTTAAGCATGGCATATCAAAACCTTCCTCCCTCTTCCTCTTTCTGCGCGGAACTCACCATAGCCCGATGACCGATTAGTGGCTCAATCTACGGTTAGGGTTAGGGTTAGGCGTTCTCCTAGGGTTAGGCTTGAGAAAACCACAAAGCCAGGAGCTCCAGGGATACTCAGCATGTAAAAGGCATACCAAGGTGAGGAGGACACCGCCCAAACCTTGCTCCCTCTTTGTCATTCTGCTCAGAACTTGCCACAACACTCTGCCGGATTTCTGGCTCAAGGTACGGTTAGGGATAGGGTTAGGCCTTGGGTTAGGGTAAGGGTTACTCCTAGGGTTAAGGTTGAGAAAACCACAAAGCCAGGGGACCCAGGGACACTAACCATGCAAAAGGCCGGTCAAGTTAAGCACAGCACATCAAAACCTTGCTCCCTCTTTCTCTTTCTGCTCGGAACTCACCACAGCCTAAGGCCCAGTTTCTGGCTTGAGCTAGGGTTAGGGTTTGGTTTAGGGTTAGGGTTAGGGTTAGGCTTACGCCTAGGGTTAGGGTTGAGGAAACCACAAAGCCAGGAGCTCCCGGCGTACTCACCATGCAAAAGACATACCATGGTGACCACAGCACATCCGAAACCTTGCTCCCTCTTCCTCTTTCTGCTCAGAACTCGCCACAACCCTCTGCCGGATTTCTGGCTCAAGGTAGGGTTAGGGTTATGCCTAGGGTTTGGGTTGAGAAAACCACAAAGCCAGGAGCTCCAGGGACACTGATCATGCGAAAGGCAGGACAAGTTACACACAGCACATCCAAAACCTTGCTCCCTCTTCTTCTTTCTGCAAGGGTTAGGGTTAGAGTTAGGGGCTCGGTTTAGGGTTAGTGTTAGGGGTTAGGGTTCGTGTTATGCCTAGGGTTAGGATTGAGAAAACCACAAAGCCAGGAGACCCAGGCACACTAACCGTGTAAAAGACCTACCAAGGTGACAGCAGCATATCCAAAACCTTGCTCCCTCTTCGTCATTCTGCTCAGAACTCGCCACAGCCTAAGGCCCAGTTTCTGGCTTGAGCTAGGGTTAGGGTTAGGGTTAGGGTTAGGCTTACGCCTAGGGTTAGGGTTGAGGAAACCACAAAGCCAGGAGCTCCCGGCGTACTCACCATGCAAAAGACATACCATGGTGACCGCAGCACATCCGAAACCTTGCTCCCTCTTCCTCTTTCTGCTCAGAACTCGCCACAACCCTCTGCCGGATTTCTGGCTCAAGGTAGGGTTAGGGTTAGGGTTATGCCTAGGGTTTGGGTTGAGAAAACCACAAAGCCAGGAGCTCCAGGGACACTGATCATGCGAAAGGCAGGACAAGTTACGCACAGCGCATCCAAAACCTTGCTCCCTCTTCTTCTTTCTGCAAGGGTTAGGGTTAGAGTTAGGGGCTCGGTTTAGTAGGGTTAGTGTTAGGGGTTAGGGTTCGTGTTATGCCTAGGGTTAGGATTGAGAAAACCACAAAGCCAGGAGACCCAGGCACACTAACCGTGTAAAAGACCTACCAAGGTGACAGCAGCATATCCAAAACCTTGCTCCCTCTTCGTCATTCTGCTCAGAACTCGCCACAGCCTAAGGCCCAGTTTCTGGCTTGAGCTAGGGTTAGGGTTTGGTTTAGGGTTAGGGTTAGGGTTAGGCTTACGCCTAGGGTTAGGGTTGAGGAAACCACAAAGCCAGGAGCTCCCGGCGTACTCACCATGCAAAAGACATACCATGGTGACCACAGCACATCCGAAACCTTGCTCCCTCTTCCTCTTTCTGCTCAGAACTCGCCACAACCCTCTGCTGGATTTCTGGCTCAAGGTAGGGTTAGGGTTAGGGTTATGCCTAGGGTTTGGGTTGAGAAAACCACAAAGCCAGGAGCTCCAGGGACACTGATCATGCGAAAGGCAGGACAAGTTACGCACGGCACATCCAAAACCTTGCTCCCTCTTCTTCTTTCTGCAAGGGTAAGGGTTAGGGTTAGGGGCTCGGGTTTGGGTTAGGCTTAGGGGTTAGGGTTAGGGTTATGCCTGGGGTTAGGATTGAGAAAACCACAAAGCCAGGAAACCCAGGGACACTAACCATGTAAAAGGCAGGCCAGCTTAAGCATGGCATATCAAAACCTTCCTCCCTCTTCCTCTTTCTGCGCAGAACTCACCATAGCCCGATGACCGATTAGTGGCTCAATCTACGGTTAGGGTTAGGGTTAGGCGTTTTCCTAGGGTTAGGCTTGAGAAAACCACAAAGCCAGGAGCTCCAGGGATACTCAGCATGTAAAAGGCATACCAAGGTGAGGAGGACACCGCCCAAACCTTGCTCCCTCTTTGTCATTCTGCTCAGAATTGCCACAACCCTCTGCCGGATTTCTGGCTCAAGGTAGGGTTAGGGATAGGGTTAGGCCTTGGGTTAGGGTTAGGGTTATGCCTAGGGTTTGGGTTCAGAAAACCACAAAGCCAGGAGCTCCAGGGACACTGATCATGCGAAAGGCAGGACAAGTTAGGCACGGCACATCCAAAACCTTGCTCCCTCTTCTTCTTTCTGCAAGGGTTAGGGTTAGAGTTAGGGGCTCGGTTTAGGGTTAGTGTTAGGGGTTAGGTTTAGGGTTATGCCTAGGGTTAGGATTGAGAAAACCACAAAGCCAGGAGACTCAGGGACACTAACCGTGTAAAAGACCTACCAAGGTGACAGCAGCATATCCAAAACCTTGCTCCCTCTTTGTCATTCTGCTCAGAACTCGCCACAGCCTAAGGCCCAGTTTCTGGCTTGAGCTAGGGTTAGGGTTAGGGTTAGGGTTAGGGTTAGGGTTAGGCTTACGCCTAGGGTTAGGGTTGAGGAAACCACAAAGCCAGGAGCTCCCGGCGTACTCACCATGCAAAAGACATACCATGGTGACCGCAGCACATCCGAAACCTTGCTCCCTCTTCCTCTTTCTGCTCAGAACTCGCCACAACCCTCTGCTGGATTTCTGGCTCAAGGTAGGGTTAGGGTTAGGGTTATGCCTAGGGTTTGGGTTGAGAAAACCACAAAGCCAGGAGCTCCAGGGACACTGATCATGCGAAAGGCAGGACACGTTACGCACGGCACATCCAAAACCTTGCTCCCTCTTCTTCTTTCTGCAAGGGTAAGGGTTAGGGTTAGGGGCTCGGGTTTGGGTTAGGCTTAGGGGTTAGGGTTAGGGTTATGCCTGGGGTTAGGATTGAGAAAACCACAAAGCCAGGAAACCCAGGGACACTAACCATGTAAAAGGCAGGCCAGCTTAAGCATGGCATATCAAAACCTTCCTCCCTCTTCCTCTTTCTGCGCGGAACTCACCATAGCCCGATGACCGATTAGTGGCTCAATCTACGGTTAGGGTTAGGGTTAGGCGTTTTCCTAGGGTTAGGCTTGAGAAAACCACAAAGCCAGGAGCTCCAGGGATACTCAGCATGTAAAAGGCATACCAAGGTGAGGAGGACACAGCCCAAACCTTGCTCCCTCTTTGTCATTCTGCTCAGAATTGCCACAACCCTCTGCCGGATTTCTGGCTCAAGGTAGGGTTAGGGATAGGGTTAGGCCTTGGGTTAGGGTTAGGGTTATGCCTAGGGTTTGGGTTCAGAAAACCACAAAGCCAGGAGCTCCAGGGACACTGATCATGCGAAAGGCAGGACAAGTTAGGCACGGCACATCCAAAACCTTGCTCCCTCTTCTTCTTTCTGCAAGGGTTAGGGTTAGAGTTAGGGGCTCGGTTTAGGGTTAGTGTTAGGGGTTAGGTTTAGGGTTATGCCTAGGGTTAGGATTGAGAAAACCACAAAGCCAGGAGACTCAGGGACACTAACCGTGTAAAAGACCTACCAAGGTGACAGCAGCATATCCAAAACCTTGCTCCCTCTTCGTCATTCTGCTCAGAACTCGCCACAGCCTAAGGCCCAGTTTCTGGCTTGAGCTAGGGTTAGGGTTAGGGTTAGGGTTAGGGTTAGGGTTAGGCTTACGCCTAGGGTTAGGGTTGAGGAAACCACAAAGCCAGGAGCTCCCGGCGTACTCACCATGCAAAAGACATACCATGGGGACCACAGCACATCCGAAACCTTGCTCCCTCTTCCTCTTTCTGCTCAGAACTCGCCACAACCCTCTGCCGGATTTCTGGCTCAAGGTAGGGTTAGGGTTATGCCTAGGGTTAGGGTTCACAAAACCACAAAGCCAGGAGCTCCAGGGACACTGATCATGCGAAAGGCAGGACACGTTACGCACGGCACATCCAAAACCTTGCTCCCTCTTCTTCTTTCTGCAAGGGTTAGGGTTAGGGTTAGGGGCTCGGGTTTGGGTTAGGCTTAGGGGTTAGGGTTTGTGTTATGCCTGGGGTTAGGATTGAGAAAACCACAAAGCCAGGAAACCCAGGGACACTAACCATGTAAAAGGCAGGCCAGCTTAAGCATGGCATATCAAAACCTTCCTCCCTCTTCCTCTTTCTGCGCGGAACTCACCATAGCCCGATGACCGATTAGTGGCTCAATCTACGGTTAGGGTTAGGGTTAGGCGTTCTCCTAGGGTTAGGCTTGAGAAAACCACAAAGCCAGGAGCTCCAGGGATACTCAGCATGCAAAAGGCATACCAAGGTGAGGAGGACACAGCCCAAACCTTGCTCCCTCTTTGTCATTCTGCTCAGAATTGCCACAACCCTCTGCCGGATTTCTGGCTCAAGGTAGGGTTAGGGATAGGGTTAGGCCTTGGGTTAGGGTTAGGGTTACTCCTAGGGTTAAGGTTGAGAAAACCACAAAGCCAGGAGCTCCAGGGACACTGATCATGCGAAAGGCAGGCCAAGTTAAGCACGGCACACCCAAAACCTTGCTCCCTCTTCTTCTTTCTGCAAGGGTAAGGGTTAGGGTTAGGGGCTCGGTATAGGGTTAGGGTTAGGGGTTAGGGTTCGTGTTATGCCTAGGGTTAGGATTGAGAAAACCACAAAGCCAGGAGATCCAGGCACACTAACCGTGTAAAAGACCTACCAAGGTGACAGCAGCATATCCAAAACCTTGCTCCCTCTTCGTCATTCTGCTCAGAACTCGCCACAGCCTAAGGCCCAGTTTCTGGTTTGAGCTAGGGTTAGGGTTTGGTTTAGGGTAAGGGTTGGGGTTAGGCTTACGCCTAGGGTTAGGGTTGAGGAAACCACAAAGCCAGGAGCTCCCGGCGTACTCACCATGCAAAAGACATACCATGGTGACCGCAGCACATCCAAAACCTTGCTCCCTCTTCCTCTTTCTGCTCAGAACTCGCCACAACCCTCTGCCGGATTTCTGGCTCAAGGTAGGGTTAGGGTTAAGGTTACGCCTAGGGTTTGGGTTGAGAAAACCACAAAGCCAGGAGCTCCAGGGACACTGATCATGCGAAAGGCAGGCCAAGTTAAGCACAGCACATCCTAAACCTTGCTCCCTCTTCTTTCTGCAAGGGTTAGGGTTAGGGTTAGGGGCTCGGGTTAGGGTTAGGATTAGGGGTTCGTGTTATGCCTAGGGTTAGGATTGAGAAAACCACAAAGCCAGGAGACCCAGGCACACTAACCATGCAAAAGACCTACCAAGGTGACAGCAGCATATCCAAAACCTTGCTCCCTCTTCGTCATTCTGCTCAGAACTCGCCACAGCCTAAGGCCCAGTTTCTGGCTTGAGCTAGGGTTAGGGTTTGGTTTAGGGTTAGGGTTAGGGTTAGGCTTACGCCTAGGGTTAGAGTTGAGGAAACCACAAAGCCAGGAGCTCCCGGCGTACTCACCATGCAAAAGACATACCATGGTGACCGCAGCACATCCAAAACCTTGCTCCCTCTTCCTCTTTCTGCTCAGAACTCGCCACAACCCTCTGCTGGATTTCTGGCTCAAGGTAGGGTTAGGGTTAGGGTTATGCCTAGGGTTTGGGTTGAGAAAACCACAAAGCCAGGAGCTCCAGGGACACTGATCATGCGAAAGGCAGGACAAGTTAGGCACGGCACATCCAAAACCTTGCTCCCTCTTCTTCTTTCTGCAAGGGTTAGGGTTAGAGTTAGGGGCTCGGTTTAGGGTTAGTGTTAGGGGTTAGGGTTATGCCTAGGGTTAGGATTGAGAAAACCACAAAGCCAGGAGACTCAGGGACACTAACCGTGTAAAAGACCTACCAAGGTGACAGCAGCATATCCAAAACCTTGCTCCCTCTTCGTCATTCTGCTCAGAACTCGCCACAGCCTAAGGCCCAGTTTCTGGCTTGAGCTAGGGTTAGGGTTAGGGTTAGGGTTAGGCTTACGCCTAGGGTTAGGGTTGAGGAAACCACAAAGCCAGGAGCTCCCGGCGTACTCACCATGCAAAAGACATACCATGGTGACCACAGCACATCCGAAACCTTGCTCCCTCTTCCTCTTTCTGCTCAGAACTCGCCACAACCCTCTGCCGGATTTCTGGCTCAAGGTAGGGTTAGGGTTATGCCTAGGGTTTGGGTTCAGAAAACCACAAAGCCAGGAGCTCCAGGGACACTGATCATGCGAAAGGCAGGACACGTTACGCACGGCACATCCAAAACCTTGCTCCCTCTTCTTCTTTCTGCAAGGGTAAGGGTTAGGGTTAGGGGCTCGGGTTTGGGTTAGGCTTAGGGGTTAGGGTTTGTGTTATGCCTGGGGTTAGGATTGAGAAAACCACAAAGCCAGGAAACCCAGGGACACTAACCATGTAAAAGGCAGGCCAGCTTAAGCATGGCATATCAAAACCTTCCTCCCTCTTCCTCTTTCTGCGCGGAACTCACCATAGCCCGATGACCGATTAGTGGCTCAATCTACGGTTAGGGTTAGGGTTAGGCGTTCTCCTAGGGTTAGGCTTGAGAAAACCACAAAGCCAGGAGCTCCAGGGATACTCAGCATGCAAAAGGCATACCAAGGTGAGGAGGACACAGCCCAAACCTTGCTCCCTCTTTGTCATTCTGCTCAGAATTGCCACAACCCTCTGCCGGATTTCTGGCTCAAGGTAGGGTTAGGGATAGGGTTAGGCCTTGGGTTAGGGTTAGGGTTACTCCTAGGGTTAAGGTTGAGAAAACCACAAAGCCAGGAGCTCCAGGGACACTGATCATGCGAAAGGCAGGCCAAGTTAAGCACGGCACACCCAAAACCTTGCTCCCTCTTCTTCTTTCTGCAAGGGTAAGGGTTAGGGTTAGGGGCTCGGTATAGGGTTAGTGTTAGGGGTTAGGGTTCGTGTTATGCCTAGGGTTAGGATTGAGAAAACCACAAAGCCAGGAGATCCAGGCACACTAACCGTGTAAAAGACCTACCAAGGTGACAGCAGCATATCCAAAACCTTGCTCCCTCTTCGTCATTCTGCTCAGAACTCGCCACAGCCTAAGGCCCAGTTTCTGGCTTGAGCTAGGGTTAGGGTTTGGTTTAGGGTAAGGGTTGGGGTTAGGCTTACGCCTAGGGTTAGGCTTGAGGAAACCACAAAGCCAGGAGCTCCCGGCGTACTCACCATGCAAAAGACATACCATGGTGACCGCAGCACATCCAAAACCTTGCTCCCTCTTCCTCTTTCTGCTCAGAACTCGCCACAACCCTCTGCCGGATTTCTGGCTCAAGGTAGGGTTAGGGTTAAGGTTACGCCTAGGGTTTGGGTTGAGAAAACCACAAAGCCAGGAGCTCCAGGGACACTGATCATGCGAAAGGCAGGCCAAGTTAAGCACAGCACATCCTAAACCTTGCTCCCTCTTCTTTCTGCAAGGGTTAGGGTTAGGGTTAGGGGCTCGGGTTAGGGTTAGGATTAGGGGTTAGGGTTATGCCTAGGGTTAGGATTGAGAAAACCACAAAGCCAGGAGACCCAGGCACACTAACCATGCAAAAGACCTACCAAGGTGACAGCAGCATATCCAAAACCTTGCTCCCTCTTCGTCATTCTGCTCAGAACTCGCCACAGCCTAAGGCCCAGTTTCTGGCTTGAGCTAGGGTTAGGGTTTGGTTTAGGGTTAGGGTTAGGGTTAGGCTTACGCCTAGGGTTAGAGTTGAGGAAACCACAAAGCCAGGAGCTCCCGGCATACTCACCATGCAAAAGACATACCATGGTGACCGCAGCACATCCAAAACCTTGCTCCCTCTTCCTCTTTCTGCTCAGAACTCGCCACAACCCTCTGCTGGATTTCTGGCTCAAGGTAGGGTTAGGGTTAGGGTTATGCCTAGGGTTTGGGTTGAGAAAAAAACAAAGCCAGGAGCTCCAGGGACACTGATCATGCGAAAGGCAGGACACGTTACGCACGGCACATCCAAAACCTTGCTCCCTCTTCTTCTTTCTGCAAGGGTAAGGGTTAGGGTTAGGGGCTCGGGTTTGGGTTAGGCTTAGGGGTTAGGGTTTGTGTTATGCCTGGGGTTAGGATTGAGAAAACCACAAAGCCAGGAAACCCAGGGACACTAACCATGTAAAAGGCAGGCCAGCTTAAGCATGGCATATCAAAACCTTCCTCCCTCTTCCTCTTTCTGCGCGGAACTCACCATAGCCCGATGACCGATTAGTGGCTCAATCTACGGTTAGGGTTAGGGTTAGGCGTTCTCCTAGGGTTAGGCTTGAGAAAACCACAAAGCCAGGAGCTCCAGGGATACTCAGCATGCAAAAGGCATACCAAGGTGAGGAGGACACAGCCCAAACCTTGCTCCCTCTTTGTCATTCTGATCAGAATTGCCACAACCCTCTGCCGGATTTCTGGCTCAAGGTAGGGTTAGGGATAGGGTTAGGCCTTGGGTTAGGGTTAGGGTTACTCCTAGGGTTAAGGTTGAGAAAACCACAAAGCCAGGAGCTCCAGGGACACTGATCATGCGAAAGGCAGGCCAAGTTAAGCACGGCACACCCAAAACCTTGCTCCCTCTTCTTCTTTCTGCAAGGGTAAGGGTTAGGGTTAGGGGCTCGGTATAGGGTTAGGGTTAGGGGTTAGGGTTCGTGTTATGCCTAGGGTTAGGATTGAGAAAACCACAAAGCCAGGAGATCCAGGCACACTAACCGTGTAAAAGACCTACCAAGGTGACAGCAGCATATCCAAAACCTTGCTCCCTCTTCGTCATTCTGCTCAGAACTCGCCACAGCCTAAGGCCCAGTTTCTGGCTTGAGCTAGGGTTAGGGTTTGGTTTAGGGTTAGGGTTAGGCTTACGCCTAGGGTTAGGGTTGAGGAAACCACAAAGCCAGGAGCTCCCGGCGTACTCACCATGCAAAAGACATACCATGGGGACCACAGCACATCCGAAACCTTGCTCCCTCTTCCTCTTTCTGCTCAGAACTCGCCACAACCCTCTGCCGGATTTCTGGCTCAAGGTAGGGTTAGGGTTATGCCTAGGGTTAGGGTTCACAAAACCACAAAGCCAGGAGCTCCAGGGACACTGATCATGCGAAAGGCAGGACACGTTACGCACGGCACATCCAAAACCTTGCTCCCTCTTCTTCTTTCTGCAAGGGTAAGGGTTAGGGTTAGGGGCTCGGGTTTGGGTTAGGCTTAGGGGTTAGGGTTAGGGTTATGCCTGGGGTTAGGATTGAGAAAACCACAAAGCCAGGAAACCCAGGGACACTAACCATGTAAAAGGCAGGCCAGCTTAAGCATGGCATATCAAAACCTTCCTCCCTCTTCCTCTTTCTGCGCGGAACTCACCATAGCCCGATGACCGATTAGTGGCTCAATCTACGGTTAGGGTTAGGGTTAGGCGTTTTCCTAGGGTTAGGCTTGAGAAAACCACAAAGCCAGGAGCTCCAGGGATACTCAGCATGTAAAAGGCATACCAAGGTGAGGAGGACACAGCCCAAACCTTGCTCCCTCTTTGTCATTCTGCTCAGAATTGCCACAACCCTCTGCCGGATTTCTGGCTCAAGGTAGGGTTAGGGATAGGGTTAGGCCTTGGGTTAGGGTTAGGGTTATGCCTAGGGTTTGGGTTCAGAAAACCACAAAGCCAGGAGCTCCAGGGACACTGATCATGCGAAAGGCAGGACAAGTTAGGCACGGCACATCCAAAACCTTGCTCCCTCTTCTTCTTTCTGCAAGGGTTAGGGTTAGAGTTAGGGGCTCGGTTTAGGGTTAGTGTTAGGGGTTAGGTTTAGGGTTATGCCTAGGGTTAGGATTGAGAAAACCACAAAGCCAGGAGACTCAGGGACACTAACCGTGTAAAAGACCTACCAAGGTGACAGCAGCATATCCAAAACCTTGCTCCCTCTTCGTCATTCTGCTCAGAACTCGCCACAGCCTAAGGCCCAGTTTCTGGCTTGAGCTAGGGTTAGGGTTAGGGTTAGGGTTAGGGTTAGGGTTAGGCTTACGCCTAGGGTTAGGGTTGAGGAAACCACAAAGCCAGGAGCTCCCGGCGTACTCACCATGCAAAAGACATACCATGGGGACCACAGCACATCCGAAACCTTGCTCCCTCTTCCTCTTTCTGCTCAGAACTCGCCACAACCCTCTGCCGGATTTCTGGCTCAAGGTAGGGTTAGGGTTATGCCTAGGGTTAGGGTTCACAAAACCACAAAGCCAGGAGCTCCAGGGACACTGATCATGCGAAAGGCAGGACACGTTACGCACGGCACATCCAAAACCTTGCTCCCTCTTCTTCTTTCTGCAAGGGTTAGGGTTAGGGTTAGGGGCTCGGGTTTGGGTTAGGCTTAGGGGTTAGGGTTTGTGTTATGCCTGGGGTTAGGATTGAGAAAACCACAAAGCCAGGAAACCCAGGGACACTAACCATGTAAAAGGCAGGCCAGCTTAAGCATGGCATATCAAAACCTTCCTCCCTCTTCCTCTTTCTGCGCGGAACTCACCATAGCCCGATGACCGATTAGTGGCTCAATCTACGGTTAGGGTTAGGGTTAGGCGTTCTCCTAGGGTTAGGCTTGAGAAAACCACAAAGCCAGGAGCTCCAGGGATACTCAGCATGCAAAAGGCATACCAAGGTGAGGAGGACACAGCCCAAACCTTGCTCCCTCTTTGTCATTCTGCTCAGAATTGCCACAACCCTCTGCCGGATTTCTGGCTCAAGGTAGGGTTAGGGATAGGGTTAGGCCTTGGGTTAGGGTTAGGGTTACTCCTAGGGTTAAGGTTGAGAAAACCACAAAGCCAGGAGCTCCAGGGACACTGATCATGCGAAAGGCAGGCCAAGTTAAGCACGGCACACCCAAAACCTTGCTCCCTCTTCTTCTTTCTGCAAGGGTAAGGGTTAGGGTTAGGGGCTCGGTATAGGGTTAGGGTTAGGGGTTAGGGTTCGTGTTATGCCTAGGGTTAGGATTGAGAAAACCACAAAGCCAGGAGATCCAGGCACACTAACCGTGTAAAAGACCTACCAAGGTGACAGCAGCATATCCAAAACCTTGCTCCCTCTTCGTCATTCTGCTCAGAACTCGCCACAGCCTAAGGCCCAGTTTCTGGTTTGAGCTAGGGTTAGGGTTTGGTTTAGGGTAAGGGTTGGGGTTAGGCTTACGCCTAGGGTTAGGGTTGAGGAAACCACAAAGCCAGGAGCTCCCGGCGTACTCACCATGCAAAAGACATACCATGGTGACCGCAGCACATCCAAAACCTTGCTCCCTCTTCCTCTTTCTGCTCAGAACTCGCCACAACCCTCTGCCGGATTTCTGGC
Organism: Coloeus monedula; assembly: GCF_965178545.1. Taxonomy (NCBI): domain Eukaryota; kingdom Metazoa; phylum Chordata; class Aves; order Passeriformes; family Corvidae; genus Coloeus; species Coloeus monedula. The sequence continues at coordinate 371,779 of NW_028120760.1, read as the reverse complement.
TCAAGGTAGGGTTAGGGTTAAGGTTACGCCTAGGGTTTGGGTTGAGAAAACCACAAAGCCAGGAGCTCCAGGGACACTGATCATGCGAAAGGCAGGCCAAGTTAAGCACAGCACATCCTAAACCTTGCTCCCTCTTCTTTCTGCAAGGGTTAGGGTTAGGGTTAGGGGCTCGGGTTAGGGTTAGGATTAGGGGTTAGGGTTATGCCTAGGGTTAGGATTGAGAAAACCACAAAGCCAGGAGACCCAGGCACACTAACCATGCAAAAGACCTACCAAGGTGACAGCAGCATATCCAAAACCTTGCTCCCTCTTCGTCATTCTGCTCAGAACTCGCCACAGCCTAAGGCCCAGTTTCTGGCTTGAGCTAGGGTTAGGGTTTGGTTTAGGGTTAGGGTTAGGGTTAGGCTTACGCCTAGGGTTAGAGTTGAGGAAACCACAAAGCCAGGAGCTCCCGGCGTACTCACCATGCAAAAGACATACCATGGTGACCGCAGCACATCCAAAACCTTGCTCCCTCTTCCTCTTTCTGCTCAGAACTCGCCACAACCCTCTGCTGGATTTCTGGCTCAAGGTAGGGTTAGGGTTAGGGTTATGCCTAGGGTTTGGGTTGAGAAAACCACAAAGCCAGGAGCTCCAGGGACACTGATCATGCGAAAGGCAGGACAAGTTAGGCACGGCACATCCAAAACCTTGCTCCCTCTTCTTCTTTCTGCAAGGGTTAGGGTTAGAGTTAGGGGCTCGGTTTAGGGTTAGTGTTAGGGGTTAGGGTTATGCCTAGGGTTAGGATTGAGAAAACCACAAAGCCAGGAGACTCAGGGACACTAACCGTGTAAAAGACCTACCAAGGTGACAGCAGCATATCCAAAACCTTGCTCCCTCTTCGTCATTCTGCTCAGAACTCGCCACAGCCTAAGGCCCAGTTTCTGGCTTGAGCTAGGGTTAGGGTTAGGGTTAGGGTTAGGCTTACGCCTAGGGTTAGGGTTGAGGAAACCACAAAGCCAGGAGCTCCCGGCGTACTCACCATGCAAAAGACATACCATGGTGACCACAGCACATCCGAAACCTTGCTCCCTCTTCCTCTTTCTGCTCAGAACTCGCCACAACCCTCTGCCGGATTTCTGGCTCAAGGTAGGGTTAGGGTTATGCCTAGGGTTTGGGTTCAGAAAACCACAAAGCCAGGAGCTCCAGGGACACTGATCATGCGAAAGGCAGGACACGTTACGCACGGCACATCCAAAACCTTGCTCCCTCTTCTTCTTTCTGCAAGGGTAAGGGTTAGGGTTAGGGGCTCGGGTTTGGGTTAGGCTTAGGGGTTAGGGTTTGTGTTATGCCTGGGGTTAGGATTGAGAAAACCACAAAGCCAGGAAACCCAGGGACACTAACCATGTAAAAGGCAGGCCAGCTTAAGCATGGCATATCAAAACCTTCCTCCCTCTTCCTCTTTCTGCGCGGAACTCACCATAGCCCGATGACCGATTAGTGGCTCAATCTACGGTTAGGGTTAGGGTTAGGCGTTCTCCTAGGGTTAGGCTTGAGAAAACCACAAAGCCAGGAGCTCCAGGGATACTCAGCATGCAAAAGGCATACCAAGGTGAGGAGGACACAGCCCAAACCTTGCTCCCTCTTTGTCATTCTGCTCAGAATTGCCACAACCCTCTGCCGGATTTCTGGCTCAAGGTAGGGTTAGGGATAGGGTTAGGCCTTGGGTTAGGGTTAGGGTTACTCCTAGGGTTAAGGTTGAGAAAACCACAAAGCCAGGAGCTCCAGGGACACTGATCATGCGAAAGGCAGGCCAAGTTAAGCACGGCACACCCAAAACCTTGCTCCCTCTTCTTCTTTCTGCAAGGGTAAGGGTTAGGGTTAGGGGCTCGGTATAGGGTTAGTGTTAGGGGTTAGGGTTCGTGTTATGCCTAGGGTTAGGATTGAGAAAACCACAAAGCCAGGAGATCCAGGCACACTAACCGTGTAAAAGACCTACCAAGGTGACAGCAGCATATCCAAAACCTTGCTCCCTCTTCGTCATTCTGCTCAGAACTCGCCACAGCCTAAGGCCCAGTTTCTGGCTTGAGCTAGGGTTAGGGTTTGGTTTAGGGTAAGGGTTGGGGTTAGGCTTACGCCTAGGGTTAGGCTTGAGGAAACCACAAAGCCAGGAGCTCCCGGCGTACTCACCATGCAAAAGACATACCATGGTGACCGCAGCACATCCAAAACCTTGCTCCCTCTTCCTCTTTCTGCTCAGAACTCGCCACAACCCTCTGCCGGATTTCTGGCTCAAGGTAGGGTTAGGGTTAAGGTTACGCCTAGGGTTTGGGTTGAGAAAACCACAAAGCCAGGAGCTCCAGGGACACTGATCATGCGAAAGGCAGGCCAAGTTAAGCACAGCACATCCTAAACCTTGCTCCCTCTTCTTTCTGCAAGGGTTAGGGTTAGGGTTAGGGGCTCGGGTTAGGGTTAGGATTAGGGGTTAGGGTTATGCCTAGGGTTAGGATTGAGAAAACCACAAAGCCAGGAGACCCAGGCACACTAACCATGCAAAAGACCTACCAAGGTGACAGCAGCATATCCAAAACCTTGCTCCCTCTTCGTCATTCTGCTCAGAACTCGCCACAGCCTAAGGCCCAGTTTCTGGCTTGAGCTAGGGTTAGGGTTTGGTTTAGGGTTAGGGTTAGGGTTAGGCTTACGCCTAGGGTTAGAGTTGAGGAAACCACAAAGCCAGGAGCTCCCGGCGTACTCACCATGCAAAAGACATACCATGGTGACCGCAGCACATCCAAAACCTTGCTCCCTCTTCCTCTTTCTGCTCAGAACTCGCCACAACCCTCTGCTGGATTTCTGGCTCAAGGTAGGGTTAGGGTTAGGGTTATGCCTAGGGTTTGGGTTGAGAAAAAAACAAAGCCAGGAGCTCCAGGGACACTGATCATGCGAAAGGCAGGACACGTTACGCACGGCACATCCAAAACCTTGCTCCCTCTTCTTCTTTCTGCAAGGGTAAGGGTTAGGGTTAGGGGCTCGGGTTTGGGTTAGGCTTAGGGGTTAGGGTTTGTGTTATGCCTGGGGTTAGGATTGAGAAAACCACAAAGCCAGGAAACCCAGGGACACTAACCATGTAAAAGGCAGGCCAGCTTAAGCATGGCATATCAAAACCTTCCTCCCTCTTCCTCTTTCTGCGCGGAACTCACCATAGCCCGATGACCGATTAGTGGCTCAATCTACGGTTAGGGTTAGGGTTAGGCGTTCTCCTAGGGTTAGGCTTGAGAAAACCACAAAGCCAGGAGCTCCAGGGATACTCAGCATGCAAAAGGCATACCAAGGTGAGGAGGACACAGCCCAAACCTTGCTCCCTCTTTGTCATTCTGATCAGAATTGCCACAACCCTCTGCCGGATTTCTGGCTCAAGGTAGGGTTAGGGATAGGGTTAGGCCTTGGGTTAGGGTTAGGGTTACTCCTAGGGTTAAGGTTGAGAAAACCACAAAGCCAGGAGCTCCAGGGACACTGATCATGCGAAAGGCAGGCCAAGTTAAGCACGGCACACCCAAAACCTTGCTCCCTCTTCTTCTTTCTGCAAGGGTAAGGGTTAGGGTTAGGGGCTCGGTATAGGGTTAGGGTTAGGGGTTAGGGTTCGTGTTATGCCTAGGGTTAGGATTGAGAAAACCACAAAGCCAGGAGATCCAGGCACACTAACCGTGTAAAAGACCTACCAAGGTGACAGCAGCATATCCAAAACCTTGCTCCCTCTTCGTCATTCTGCTCAGAACTCGCCACAGCCTAAGGCCCAGTTTCTGGCTTGAGCTAGGGTTAGGGTTTGGTTTAGGGTTAGGGTTAGGCTTACGCCTAGGGTTAGGGTTGAGGAAACCACAAAGCCAGGAGCTCCCGGCGTACTCACCATGCAAAAGACATACCATGGTGACCGCAGCACATCCAAAACCTTGCTCCCTCTTCCTCTTTCTGCTCAGAACTCGCCACAACCCTCTGCCGGATTTCTGGCTCAAGGTAGGGTTAGGGTTATGCCTAGGGTTAGGGTTCACAAAACCACAAAGCCAGGAGCTCCAGGGACACTCCCCATGCAAAAGGCAGGCCAAGTTGAGCATAGCACATCCAAATCCTTGCTCCCTCTTCATCATTCTGCTCGGAACTCACCACAGCCCCATGCCCGATTTCTGCCTCAGTCTAGGGTTAGGTTTAGGGCTAGGGTTAGGGTTATGCCTAGGGTTAGGGTTCACAAAACCACAAAGCCAGGAGCTCCAGGGATACTCACCATGCAAAAGGCAGGCCAAGTTGAGCGTAGCACATCCAAATCCTTGCTCCCTCTTCGTCATTCTGCTCGGAACTCCCCACAGCCCAATGCCCGATTTCTGCCTCAGTCTACGGTTAGGCTTAGGGCTAGGGTTAGGGTTATGCCTAGGGTTAGGGTTCACAAAACCACAAAGCCAGGAGCTCCAGGGATACTCCCCATGCAAAAGGCAGGCCAAGTTGAGCGTAGCACATCCAAATCCCCTCTCCCTCTTCGTCATTCTGCTCGGAACTCACCACAGCCCAATGCCCGATTTCTGCCTCAGTCTAGGGTTAGGCTTAGGGCTAGGGTTAGGGTTATGCCTAGGGTTAGGGTTATGCCTAGGGTTAGGGTTCACAAAACCACAAAGCCAGGAGCTCCAGGGATACTCCCCATGCAAAAGGCAGGCCAAGTTGAGCGTAGCACATCCAAATCCCCTCTCCCTCTTCGTCATTCTGCTCGGAACTCACCACAGCCCAATGCCCGATTACTGCCTCAGTCTAGGGTTAGGCTTAGGGCTAGGGTTAGGGTTATGCCTAGGGTTAGGGTTCACAAAACCACAAAGCCAGGAGCTCCAGGGATACTCACCATGCAAAAGGCAGGCCAAGTTGAGCGTAGCACATCCAAATCCCCTCTCCCTCTTCGTCATTCTGCTTGGAACTCACCACAGCCCAATGCCCGATTTCTGCCTCAGTCTAGGGTTAGGCTTAGGGCTAGGGTTAGGGTTATGCCTAGGGTTAGGGTTCACAAAACCACAAAGCCAGGAGCTCCAGGGATACTCCCCATGCAAAAGGCAGGCCAAGTTGAGCGTAGCACATCCAAATCCCCTCTCCCTCTTCGTCATTCTGCTCGGAACACACCACAGCCCCATGCCCGATTTCTGCCTCAGTCTAGGGTTAGGCTTAGGGCTAGGGTTAGGGTTATGCCTAGGGTTAGGGTTCAGAAAACAACAAAGCCAGGAGCTCCAGGGATACTCACCATGCAAAAGGCAGGCCAAGTTGAGCGTAGCACATCCAAATCCCCTCTCCCTCTTCGTCATTCTGCTCGGAACTTCCCACAGCCCAATGCCCGATTTCTGCCTCAGTCTACGGTTAAGCTTAGGGCTAGGGTTAGGGTTATGCCTAGGGTTAGGGTTCACAAAACCACAAAGCCAGGAGCTCCAGGGATACTCCCCATGCAAAAGGCAGGCCAAGTTGAGCGTAGCACATCCAAATCCCCTCTCCCTCTTCGTCATTCTGCTCGGAACTCACCACAGCCCAATGCCCGATTTCTGCCTCAGTCTAGGGTTAGGCTTAGGGCTAGGAGTAGGGTTATGCTTAGGGTTAGGGTTCAGAAAACCACAAAGCCAGGAGCTCCAGGGGTACTCACCATGCAAAAGGCAGGCCAAGTTGAGCGTAGCACATCCAAATCCCCTCTCCCTCTTCGTCATTCTGCTCGGAACTCCCCACAGCCCAATGCCCGATTTCTGCCTCAGTCTCGGGTTCGGCTTAGGGCTCGGGTTAGGGTTATGCCTAGGGTTAGGGTTCACAAAACCACAAAGCCAGGAGCTCCAGGGATACTCACCATGCAAAAGGCAGGCCAAGTTGAGCATAGCACATCCAAATCCTTGCTCCCTCTTCATCATTCTGCTCGGAACTCACCACAGCCCCATGCCCGATTTCTGCCTCAGTCTAGGGTTAGGTTTAGGGCTAGGGTTAGGGTTATGCCTAGGGTTAGGGTTCAGAAAACCACAAAGCCAGGAGCTCCAGGGATACTCCCCATGCAAAAGGCAGGCCAAGTTGAGCGTAGCACATCCAAATCCTTGCTCCCTCTTCGTCATTCTGCTCGCAACTCCCCACAGCCCAATGCCCGATTTCTGCCTCAGTCTACGGTTAGGCTTAGGGCTAGGGTTAGGGTTATGCCTAGGGTTAGGGTTCAGAAAACCACAAAGCCAGGAGCTCCAGGGATACTCACCATGCAAAAGGCAGGCCAAGTTGAGCGTAGCACATCCAAATCCTTGCTCCCTCTACGTCATTCTGCTCGGAACTCACCACAGCCCAATGCACGATTACTGGCTCAGTCTAGGGTTAGGCTTAGGGCTAGGGTTAGGGTTATGCCTAGGGTTATGGTTCACAAAACCACAAAGCCAGGAGCTCCAGGGATACTCACCATGCAAAAGGCAGGCCAAGTTGAGCGTAGCACATCCAAATCCTTGCTCCCTCTTTGTCATTCTGCTCAGAACTTCCCACAGCCCAATGCCCGATTACTGGCTCAGTCTAGGGTTAGGCTTAGGGCTAGGGTTAGGGTTATGCCTAGGGTTAGGGTTCACAAAACCACAAAGCCAGGAGCTCCAGGGACACTGATCATGCGAAAGGCAGGCCAAGTTAAGCACGGCACATCCAAAACCTTGCTCCCTCTTCTTCTTTCTGCAAGGGTTAGGGTTAGGGGCTCGGGTTAGTGTTAGGGGTTAGGGTTAGGGGTAGGGTTAGGGTTAGGGTTTTGACTAGGGTTAGGATTGAGAAAACGACAAAGCCAGGGGACCCAGGCACACTAAGCATGCAAAAGGCAGGCCAAGTTGAGCGTAGCACATCCAAATCCCCTCTCCCTCTTCGTCATTCTGCTCGGAATTCACCACAGCCCAATGCCCGATTTCTGCCTCAGTCTAGGGTTAGGCTTAGGGCTAGGGTTAGGGTTATGCCTAGGGTTAGGGTTCAGAAAACCACAAAGCCAGGAGCTCCAGGGATACTCCCCATGCAAAAGGCAGGCCAAGTTGAGCGCAGCCAATCCAAATCCTTGCTCCCTCTTCGTCATTCTGCTCGGAACTCCCCACAGCCCAATGCCCGATTTCTGCCTCAGTCTAGGGTTAGGCTTAGGGCTAGGGTTAGGGTTATGCCTAGGGTTAGGGTTCAGAAAACCACAAAGCCAGGAGCTCCAGGGATACTCACCATGCAAAAGGCAGGCCAAGTTGAGCGTAGCACATCCAAATCCCCTCTCCCTCTTCTTCATTCTGCTCGGAACTTCCCACAGCCCAATGCCCGATTTCTGCCTCAGTCTACGGTTAAGCTTAGGGCTAGGGTTAGGGTTATGCCTAGGGTTAGGGTTCAGAAAACCACAAAGCCAGGAGCTCCAGGGATACTCCCCATGCAAAAGGCAGGCCAAGTTGAGCGTAGCACATCCAAATCCCCTCTCCCTCTTCGTCATTCTGCTCGGAACTCACCACAGCCCAATGCCCGATTTCTGCCTCAGTCTAGGGTTAGGCTTAGGGCTAGGATTAGGGTTATGCTTAGGGTTAGGGTTCAGAAAACCACAAAGCCAGGAGCTCCAGGGGTACTCACCATGCAAAAGGCAGGCCAAGTTGAGCGTAGCACATCCAAATCCCCTCTCCCTCTTCGTCATTCTGCTCGGAACTCCCCACAGCCCAATGCCCGATTTCTGCCTCAGTCTAGGGTTCGGCTTAGGGCTAGGGTTAGGGTTATGCCTAGGGTTAGGGTTCACAAAACCACAAAGCCAGGAGCTCCAGGGACACTCCCCATGCAAAAGGCAGGCCAAGTTGAGCATAGCACATCCAAATCCTTGCTCCCTCTTCATCATTCTGCTCGGAACTCACCACAGCCCCATGCCCGATTTCTGCCTCAGTCTAGGGTTAGGTTTAGGGCTAGGGTTAGGGTTATGGCTAGGGTTAGGGTTCAGAAAACCACAAAGCCAGGAGCTCCAGGGATACTCCCCATGCAAAAGGCAGGCCAAGTTGAGCGTAGCACATCCAAATCCCCTCTCCCTCTTCGTCATTCTGCTCGCAACTCCCCACAGCCCAATGCCCGATTTCTGCCTCAGTCTACGGTTAGGCTTAGGGCTAGGGTTAGGGTTATGCCTAGGGTTAGGGTTCACAAAACCACAAAGCCAGGAGCTCCAGGGATACTCCCCATGCAAAAGGCAGGCCAAGTTGAGCGTAGCACATCCAAATCCCCTCTCCCTCTTCGTCATTCTGCTCGGAACTCACCACAGCCCAATGCCCGATTTCTGCCTCAGTCTAGGGTTAGGCTTAGGGCTAGGGTTAGGGTTATGCCTAGGGTTAGGGTTATGCCTAGGGTTAGGGTTCACAAAACCACAAAGCCAGGAGCTCCAGGGATACTCACCATGCAAAAGGCAGGCCAAGTTGAGCGTAGCACATCCAAATCCCCTCTCCCTCTTCGTCATTCTGCTCGGAACTCACCACAGCCCAATGCCCGATTTCTGCCTCAGTCTAGGGTTAGGCTTAGGGCTAGGGTTAGGGTTATGCCTAGGGTTAGGGTTCACAAAACCACAAAGCCAGGAGCTCCAGGGATACTCACCATGCAAAAGGCAGGCCAAGTTGAGCGTAGCACATCCAAATCCCCTCTCCCTCTTCGTCATTCTGCTCGGAACTCACCACAGCCCAATGCCCGATTTCTGCCTCAGTCTAGGGTTAGGCTTAGGGCTAGGGTTAGGGTTATGCCTAGGGTTAGGGTTCACAAAACCACAAAGCCAGGAGCTCCAGGGATACTCCCCATGCAAAAGGCAGGCCAAGTTGAGCGTAGCACATCCAAATCCCCTCTCCCTCTTCGTCATTCTGCTCGGAACTCACCACAGCCCAATGCCCGATTTCTGCCTCAGTCTAGGGTTAGGCTTAGGGCTAGGGTTAGGGTTATGCCTAGGGTTAGGGTTCACAAAACCACAAAGCCAGGAGCTCCAGGGATACTCACCATGCAAAAGGCAGGCCAAGTTGAGCGTAGCACATCCAAATCCTTGCTCCCTCTTTGTCATTCTGCTCGGAACACACCACAGCCCCATGCCCGATTTCTGCCTCAGTCTAGGGTTAGGCTTAGGGCTAGGGTTAGGGTTATGCCTAGGGTTAGGGTTCACAAAACCACAAAGCCAGGAGCTCCAGGGATACTCCCCATGCAAAAGGCAGGCCAAGTTGAGCGCAGCCAATCCAAATCCTTGCTCCCTCTTCGTCATTCTGCTCGGAACTCCCCACAGCCCAATGCCTGATTTCTGCCTCAGTCTACGGTTAGGCTTAGGGCTAGGGTTAGGGTTATGCCTAGGGTTAGGGTTCAGAAAACAACAAAGCCAGGAGCTCCAGGGATACTCACCATGCAAAAGGCAGGCCAAGTTGAGCGTAGCACATCCAAATCCCCTCTCCCTCTTCGTCATTCTGCTCGGAACTCACCACAGCCCAATGCCCGATTACTGGCTCAGTCTAGGGTTAGGCTTAGGGCTAGGGTTAGGGTTATGCCTAGGGTTAGGGTTCACAAAACCACAAAGCCAGGAGCTCCAGGGATACTCCCCATGCAAAAGGCAGGCCAAGTTGAGCGTAGCACATCCAAATCCCCTCTCCCTCTTCGTCATTCTGCTCGGAACTCACCACAGCCCAATGCCCGATTTCTGCCTCAGTCTAGGGTTAGGCTTAGGGCTAGGATTAGGGTTATGCTTAGGGTTAGGGTTCAGAAAACCACAAAGCCAGGAGCTCCAGGGGTACTCACCATGCAAAAGGCAGGCCAAGTTGAGCGTAGCACATCCAAATCCCCTCTCCCTCTTCGTCATTCTGCTCGGAACTCCCCACAGCCCAATGCCCGATTTCTGCCTCAGTCTCGGGTTCGGCTTAGGGCTCGGGTTAGGGTTATGCCTAGGGTTAGGGTTCACAAAACCACAAAGCCAGGAGCTCCAGGGATACTCCCCATGCAAAAGGCAGGCCAAGTTGAGCATAGCACATCCAAATCCTTGCTCCCTCTTCATCATTCTGCTCGGAACTCACCACAGCCCCATGCCCGATTTCTGCCTCAGTCTAGGGTTAGGTTTAGGGCTAGGGTTAGGGTTATGCCTAGGGTTAGGGTTCACAAAACCACAAAGCCAGGAGCTCCAGGGATACTCCCCATGCAAAAGGCAGGCCAAGTTGAGCGTAGCACATCCAAATCCTTGCTCCCTCTTCGTCATTCTGCTCGGAACTCCCCACAGCCCAATGCCCGATTTCTGCCTCAGTCTACGGTTAGGCTTAGGGCTAGGGTTAGGGTTATGCCTAGGGTTAGGGTTCAGAAAGCCACAAAGCCAGGAGCTCCAGGAATACTCCCCATGCAAAAGGCAGGCCAAGTTGAGCGTAGCACATCCAAATCCTTGCTCCCTCTTCGTCATTCTGCTCGGAACTCACCACAGCCCAATGCCCGATTACTGCCTCAGTCTAGGGTTAAGCTTAGGGCTAGGGTTAGGGTTATGGCTAGGGTTAGGGTTCAGAAAACCACAAAGCCAGGAGCTCCAGGGATACTCACCATGCAAAAGGCAGGCCAAGTTGAGCGTAGCACATCCAAATCCTTGCTCCCTCTACGTCATTCTGCTCGGAACTCACCACAGCCCAATGCACGATTACTGGCTCAGTCTAGGGTTAGGCTTAGGGCTAGGGTTAGGGTTATGCCTAGGGTTATGGTTCACAAAACCACAAAGCCAGGAGCTCCAGGGATACTCACCATGCAAAAGGCAGGCCAAGTTGAGCGTAGCACATCCAAATCCCCGCTCCCTCTTCGTCATTCTGCTCGGAACTCACCACAGCCCAATGCCCGATTTCTGCCTCAGTCTAGGGTTAGGCTTAGGGCTAGGGTTAGGGTTATGCCTAGGGTTAGGGTTATGCCTAGGGTTAGGGTTCACAAAACCACAAAGCCAGGAGCTCCAGGGATACTCACCATGCAAAAGGCAGGCCAAGTTGAGCGTAGCACATCCAAATCCCCTCTCCCTCTTCGTCATTCTGCTCGGAACTCACCACAGCCCAATGCCCGATTACTGCCTCAGTCTAGGGTTAGGCTTAGGGCTAGGGTTAGGGTTATGCCTAGGGTTAGGGTTCAGAAAACCACAAAGCCAGGAGCTCCAGGGATACTCACCATGCAAAAGGCAGGCCAAGTTGAGCGTAGCACATCCAAATCCTTGCTCCCTCTTCGTCATTCTGCTCGGAACTCACCACAGCCCAATGCCCGATTACTGCCTCAGTCTAGGGTTAGGCTTAGGGCTAGGGTTAGGGTTATGCCTAGGGTTAGGGTTCAGAAAACCACAAAGCCAGGAGCTCCAGGGATACTCACCATGCAAAAGGCAGGCCAAGTTGAGCGTAGCACATCCAAATCCCCTCTCCCTCTTCGTCATTCTGCTCGGAACTTCCCACAGCCCAATGCCAGATTACTGGCTCAGTCTAGGGTTAGGCTTAGGGCTAGGGTTAGGGTTATGCCTAGGGTTAGGGTTCACAAAACCACAAAGCCAGGAGCTCCAGGGATACTCCCCATGCAAAAGGCAGGCCAAGTTGAGCGTAGCACATCCAAATCCTTGCTCCCTCTTTGTCATTCTGCTCAGAACTTCCCACAGCCCAATGCCAGATTACTGGCTCAGTCTAGGGTTAGGCTTAGGGCTAGGGTTAGGGTTATGCCTAGGGTTAGGGTTCAGAAAACCACAAAGCCAGGAGCTCCAGGGACACTGATCATGCGAAAGGCAGGCCAAGTTAAGCACGGCACATCCAAAACCTTGCTCCCTCTTCTTCTTTCTGCAAGGGTTAGGGTTAGGGGCTCGGGTTAGTGTTAGGGGTTAGGGTTAGGGGTAGGGTTAGGGTTAGGGTTTTGACTAGGGTTAGGGTTCACAAAACCACAAAGCCAGGGGACCCAGGCACACTAAGCATGCAAAAGGCAGGCCAAGTTGAGCGTAGCACATCCAAATCCCCTCTCCCTCTTCGTCATTCTGCTCGGAACTCACCACAGCCCAATGCCCGATTTCTGCCTCAGTCTAGGGTTAGGCTTAGGGCTAGGGTTAGGGTTATGCCTAGGGTTAGGGTTCAGAAAACCACAAAGCCAGGAGCTCCAGGGATACTCACCATGCAAAAGGCAGGCCAAGTTGAGTGTAGCACATCCAAATCCTTGCTCCCTCTTCTTCATTCTGCTCGGAACTCACCACGGCCCAATGCCCGATATCTGCCTCAGTCTAGGGTTAGGCTTAGGGCTAGGGTTAGGGTTATGCCTAGGGTTAGGGTTCACAAAACCACAAAGCCAGGAGCTCCAGGGATACTCCCCATGCAAAAGGCAGGCCAAGTTGAGCGTAGCACATCCAAATCCTTGCTCCCTCTTTGTCATTCTGCTCGGAACTCACCACAGCCCAATGCCCGATTACTGGCTCAGTCTAGGGTTAGGCTTAGGGCTAGGGTTAGGGTTATGCCTAGGGTTAGGGTTCAGAAAACCACAAAGCCAGGAGCTCCTGGGATACTCACCATGCAAAAGGCAGGCCAAGTTGAGCGTAGCACATCCAAATCCTTGCTCCCTCTTCTTCATTCTGCTCGGAACTCACCACAGCCCAATGCCCGATTACTGGCTCAGTCTATGGTTAGGCTTAGGGCTAGGGTTAGGGTTATGCCTAGGGTTAGGGTTCAGAAAACCACAAAGCCAGGAGCTCCAGGGATACTCACCATGCAAAAGGCAGGCCAAGTTGAGCGTAGCACATCCAAATCCTTGCTCCCTCTTTGTCATTATGCTCGGAACTCACCACAGCCCAATGCCCGATTACTGCCTCAGTCTAGGGTTAGGCTTAGGGCTAGGGTTAGGGTTATGCCTAGGGTTAGGGTTCAGAAAACCACAAAGCCAGGAGCTCCAGGGATACTCCCCATGCAAAAGGCAGGCCAAGTTGAGCGTAGCACATCCAAATCCCCTCTCCCTCTTCGTCATTCTGCTCGGAACTCACCACAGCCCAATGCCCGATTACTGCCTCAGTCTAGGGTTAGGCTTAGGGCTAGGGTTAGGGTTATGCCTAGGGTTAGGGTTCACAAAACCACAAAGCCAGGAGCTCCAGGGATACTCCCCATGCAAAAGGCAGGCCAAGTTGAGCGTAGCACATCCAAATCCCCTCTCCCTCTTCGTCATTCTGCTCGGAACTCACCACAGCCCAATGCCCGATTACTGCCTCAGTCTAGGGTTAGGCTTAGGGCTAGGGTTAGGGTTATGCCTAGGGTTAGGGTTCACAAAACCACAAAGCCAGGAGCTCCAGGGATACTCCCCATGCAAAAGGCAGGCCAAGTTGAGCGTAGCACATCCAAATCCTTGCTCCCTCTTCTTCATTCTGCTCAGAACTTCCCACAGCCCAATGCCAGATTACTGGCTCAGTCTAGGGTTGGGCTTAGGGCTAGGGTTAGGGTTATGCCTAGGGTTAGGGTTCACAAAACCACAAAGCCAGGAGCTCCAGGGACACTGATCATGCGAAAGGCAGGCCAAGTTAAGCACGGCACATCCAAAACCTTGCTCCCTCTTCTTCTTTCTGCAAGGGTTAGGGTTAGGGGCTCGGGTTAGTGTTAGGGGTTAGGGTTAGGGGTAGGGTTAGGGTTAGGGTTTTGACTAGGGTTAGGATTGAGAAAACGACAAAGCCAGGGGACCCACGCACACTAAGCATGCAAAAGGCAGGCCAAGTTGAGCGTAGCACATCCAAATCCCCTCTCCCTCTTCGTCATTCTGCTCGGAACTCACCACAGCCCAATGCCCGATTACTGCCTCAGTCTAGGGTTAGGCTTAGGGCTAGGGTTAGGGTTATGCCTAGGGTTAGGGTTCACAAAACCACAAAGCCAGGAGCTCCAGGGATACTCCCCATGCAAAAGGCAGGCCAAGTTGAGCATAGCACATCCAAATCCTTGCTCCCTCTTCATCATTCTGCTCGGAACTCACCACAGCCCAATGCCCGATTACTGCCTCAGTCTAGGGTTAAGCTTAGGGCTAGGGTTAGGGTTATGGCTAGGGTTAGGGTTCAGAAAACCACAAAGCCAGGAGCTCCAGGGATACTCACCATGCAAAAGGCAGGCCAAGTTGAGCGTAGCACATCCAAATCCTTGCTCCCTCTACGTCATTCTGCTCGGAACTCACCACAGCCCAATGCACGATTACTGGCTCAGTCTAGGGTTAGGCTTAGGGCTAGGGTTAGGGTTATGCCTAGGGTTATGGTTCACAAAACCACAAAGCCAGGAGCTCCAGGGATACTCACCATGCAAAAGGCAGGCCAAGTTGAGCGTAGCACATCCAAATCCCCGCTCCCTCTTCGTCATTCTGCTCGGAACTCACCACAGCCCAATGCCCGATTTCTGCCTCAGTCTAGGGTTAGGCTTAGGGCTAGGGTTAGGGTTATGCCTAGGGTTAGGGTTATGCCTAGGGTTAGGGTTCACAAAACCACAAAGCCAGGAGCTCCAGGGATACTCACCATGCAAAAGGCAGGCCAAGTTGAGCGTAGCACATCCAAATCCCCTCTCCCTCTTCGTCATTCTGCTCGGAACTCACCACAGCCCAATGCCCGATTACTGCCTCAGTCTAGGGTTAGGCTTAGGGCTAGGGTTAGGGTTATGCCTAGGGTTAGGGTTCAGAAAACCACAAAGCCAGGAGCTCCAGGGATACTCACCATGCAAAAGGCAGGCCAAGTTGAGCGTAGCACATCCAAATCCTTGCTCCCTCTTCGTCATTCTGCTCGGAACTCACCACAGCCCAATGCCCGATTACTGCCTCAGTCTAGGGTTAGGCTTAGGGCTAGGGTTAGGGTTATGCCTAGGGTTAGGGTTCAGAAAACCACAAAGCCAGGAGCTCCAGGGATACTCACCATGCAAAAGGCAGGCCAAGTTGAGCGTAGCACATCCAAATCCCCTCTCCCTCTTCGTCATTCTGCTCGGAACTTCCCACAGCCCAATGCCAGATTACTGGCTCAGTCTAGGGTTAGGCTTAGGGCTAGGGTTAGGGTTATGCCTAGGGTTAGGGTTCACAAAACCACAAAGCCAGGAGCTCCAGGGATACTCCCCATGCAAAAGGCAGGCCAAGTTGAGCGTAGCACATCCAAATCCTTGCTCCCTCTTTGTCATTCTGCTCAGAACTTCCCACAGCCCAATGCCAGATTACTGGCTCAGTCTAGGGTTAGGCTTAGGGCTAGGGTTAGGGTTATGCCTAGGGTTAGGGTTCAGAAAACCACAAAGCCAGGAGCTCCAGGGACACTGATCATGCGAAAGGCAGGCCAAGTTAAGCACGGCACATCCAAAACCTTGCTCCCTCTTCTTCTTTCTGCAAGGGTTAGGGTTAGGGGCTCGGGTTAGTGTTAGGGGTTAGGGTTAGGGGTAGGGTTAGGGTTAGGGTTTTGACTAGGGTTAGGGTTCACAAAACCACAAAGCCAGGGGACCCAGGCACACTAAGCATGCAAAAGGCAGGCCAAGTTGAGCGTAGCACATCCAAATCCCCTCTCCCTCTTCGTCATTCTGCTCGGAACTCACCACAGCCCAATGCCCGATTTCTGCCTCAGTCTAGGGTTAGGCTTAGGGCTAGGGTTAGGGTTATGCCTAGGGTTAGGGTTCAGAAAACCACAAAGCCAGGAGCTCCAGGGATACTCACCATGCAAAAGGCAGGCCAAGTTG
Source organism: Coloeus monedula (assembly GCF_965178545.1). Lineage (NCBI taxonomy): Eukaryota > Metazoa > Chordata > Aves > Passeriformes > Corvidae > Coloeus > Coloeus monedula. The sequence goes on along the minus strand of NW_028120760.1, from coordinate 356,135 downwards.
AGTGTAGCACATCCAAATCCTTGCTCCCTCTTCTTCATTCTGCTCGGAACTCACCACGGCCCAATGCCCGATATCTGCCTCAGTCTAGGGTTAGGCTTAGGGCTAGGGTTAGGGTTATGCCTAGGGTTAGGGTTCACAAAACCACAAAGCCAGGAGCTCCAGGGATACTCCCCATGCAAAAGGCAGGCCAAGTTGAGCGTAGCACATCCAAATCCTTGCTCCCTCTTTGTCATTATGCTCAGAACTCACCACAGCCCAATGCCCGATTACTGGCTCAGTCTAGGGTTAGGCTTAGGGCTAGGGTTAGGGTTATGCCTAGGGTTAGGGTTCAGAAAACCACAAAGCCAGGAGCTCCTGGGATACTCACCATGCAAAAGGCAGGCCAAGTTGAGCGTAGCACATCCAAATCCTTGCTCCCTCTTCTTCATTCTGCTCGGAACTCACCACAGCCCAATGCCCGATTACTGGCTCAGTCTATGGTTAGGCTTAGGGCTAGGGTTAGGGTTATGCCTAGGGTTAGGGTTCAGAAAACCACAAAGCCAGGAGCTCCAGGGATACTCACCATGCAAAAGGCAGGCCAAGTTGAGCGTAGCACATCCAAATCCTTGCTCCCTCTTTGTCATTATGCTCGGAACTCACCACAGCCCAATGCCCGATTACTGCCTCAGTCTAGGGTTAGGCTTAGGGCTAGGGTTAGGGTTATGCCTAGGGTTAGGGTTCAGAAAACCACAAAGCCAGGAGCTCCAGGGATACTCCCCATGCAAAAGGCAGGCCAAGTTGAGCGTAGCACATCCAAATCCCCTCTCCCTCTTCGTCATTCTGCTCGGAACTCACCACAGCCCAATGCCCGATTACTGCCTCAGTCTAGGGTTAGGCTTAGGGCTAGGGTTAGGGTTATGCCTAGGGTTAGGGTTCACAAAACCACAAAGCCAGGAGCTCCAGGGATACTCCCCATGCAAAAGGCAGGCCAAGTTGAGCGTAGCACATCCAAATCCCCTCTCCCTCTTCGTCATTCTGCTCGGAACTCACCACAGCCCAATGCCCGATTACTGCCTCAGTCTAGGGTTAGGCTTAGGGCTAGGGTTAGGGTTATGCCTAGGGTTAGGGTTCACAAAACCACAAAGCCAGGAGCTCCAGGGATACTCCCCATGCAAAAGGCAGGCCAAGTTGAGCGTAGCACATCCAAATCCTTGCTCCCTCTTCTTCATTCTGCTCAGAACTTCCCACAGCCCAATGCCAGATTACTGGCTCAGTCTAGGGTTGGGCTTAGGGCTAGGGTTAGGGTTATGCCTAGGGTTAGGGTTCACAAAACCACAAAGCCAGGAGCTCCAGGGACACTGATCATGCGAAAGGCAGGCCAAGTTAAGCACGGCACATCCAAAACCTTGCTCCCTCTTCTTCTTTCTGCAAGGGTTAGGGTTAGGGGCTCGGGTTAGTGTTAGGGGTTAGGGTTAGGGGTAGGGTTAGGGTTAGGGTTTTGACTAGGGTTAGGATTGAGAAAACGACAAAGCCAGGGGACCCACGCACACTAAGCATGCAAAAGGCAGGCCAAGTTGAGCGTAGCACATCCAAATCCCCTCTCCCTCTTCGTCATTCTGCTCGGAACTCACCACAGCCCAATGCCCGATTACTGCCTCAGTCTAGGGTTAGGCTTAGGGCTAGGGTTAGGGTTATGCCTAGGGTTAGGGTTCACAAAACCACAAAGCCAGGAGCTCCAGGGATACTCACCATGCAAAAGGCAGGCCAAGTTGAGTGTAGCACATCCAAATCCTTGCTCCCTCTTCTTCATTCTGCTCGGAACTCACCACAGCCCAATGCCCGATATCTGCCTCAGTCTAGGGTTAGGCTTAGGGCTAGGGTTAGGGTTATGCCTAGGGTTATGGTTCACAAAACCACAAAGCCAGGAGCTCCAGGGATACTCACCATGCAAAAGGCAGGCCAAGTTGAGCGTAGCACATCCAAATCCCCGCTCCCTCTTCGTCATTCTGCTCGGAACTCACCACAGCCCAATGCCCGATTTCTGCCTCAGTCTAGGGTTAGGCTTAGGGCTAGGGTTAGGGTTATGCCTAGGGTTAGGGTTATGCCTAGGGTTAGGGTTCACAAAACCACAAAGCCAGGAGCTCCAGGGATACTCACCATGCAAAAGGCAGGCCAAGTTGAGCGTAGCACATCCAAATCCCCTCTCCCTCTTCGTCATTCTGCTCGGAACTCACCACAGCCCAATGCCCGATTACTGCCTCAGTCTAGGGTTAGGCTTAGGGCTAGGGTTAGGGTTATGCCTAGGGTTAGGGTTCACAAAACCACAAAGCCAGGAGCTCCAGGGATACTCACCATGCAAAAGGCAGGCCAAGTTGAGCGTAGCACATCCAAATCCTTGCTCCCTCTTCTTCATTCTGCTCAGAACTTCCCACAGCCCAATGCCAGATTACTGGCTCAGTCTAGGGTTGGGCTTAGGGCTAGGGTTAGGGTTATGCCTAGGGTTAGGGTTCACAAAACCACAAAGCCAGGAGCTCCAGGGACACTGATCATGCGAAAGGCAGGCCAAGTTAAGCACGGCACATCCAAAACCTTGCTCCCTCTTCTTCTTTCTGCAAGGGTTAGGGTTAGGGGCTCGGGTTAGTGTTAGGGGTTAGGGTTAGGGGTAGGGTTAGGGTTAGGGTTTTGACTAGGGTTAGGATTGAGAAAACGACAAAGCCAGGGGACCCACGCACACTAAGCATGCAAAAGGCAGGCCAAGTTGAGCGTAGCACATCCAAATCCCCTCTCCCTCTTCGTCATTCTGCTCGGAACTCACCACAGCCCAATGCCCGATTACTGCCTCAGTCTAGGGTTAGGCTTAGGGCTAGGGTTAGGGTTATGCCTAGGGTTAGGGTTCAGAAAACCACAAAGCCAGGAGCTCCAGGGATACTCACCATGCAAAAGGCAGGCCAAGTTGAGCGTAGCACATCCAAATCCCCTCTCCCTCTTCGTCATTCTGCTCGGAACTCACCACAGCCCAATGCCCGATTACTGCCTCAGTCTAGGGTTAGGCTTAGGGCTAGGGTTAGGGTTATGCCTAGGGTTAGGGTTCAGAAAACCACAAAGCCAGGAGCTCCAGGGATACTCACCATGCAAAAGGCAGGCCAAGTTGAGCGTAGCACATCCAAATCCTTGCTCCCTCTTCGTCATTCTGCTCGGAACTCACCACAGCCCAATGCCCGATTACTGCCTCAGTCTAGGGTTAGGCTTAGGGCTAGGGTTAGGGTTATGCCTAGGGTTAGGGTTCAGAAAACCACAAAGCCAGGAGCTCCAGGGATACTCACCATGCAAAAGGCAGGCCAAGTTGAGCGTAGCACATCCAAATCCCCTCTCCCTCTTCGTCATTCTGCTCGGAACTTCCCACAGCCCAATGCCAGATTACTGGCTCAGTCTAGGGTTAGGCTTAGGGCTAGGGTTAGGGTTATGCCTAGGGTTAGGGTTCACAAAACCACAAAGCCAGGAGCTCCAGGGATACTCCCCATGCAAAAGGCAGGCCAAGTTGAGCGTAGCACATCCAAATCCTTGCTCCCTCTTTGTCATTCTGCTCAGAACTTCCCACAGCCCAATGCCAGATTACTGGCTCAGTCTAGGGTTAGGCTTAGGGCTAGGGTTAGGGTTATGCCTAGGGTTAGGGTTCACAAAACCACAAAGCCAGGAGCTCCAGGGACACTGATCATGCGAAAGGCAGGCCAAGTTAAGCACGGCACATCCAAAACCTTGCTCCCTCTTCTTCTTTCTGCAAGGGTTAGGGTTAGGGGCTCGGGTTAGTGTTAGGGGTTAGGGTTAGGGGTAGGGTTAGGGTTAGGGTTTTGACTAGGGTTAGGGTTCACAAAACCACAAAGCCAGGGGACCCAGGCACACTAAGCATGCAAAAGGCAGGCCAAGTTGAGCGTAGCACATCCAAATCCCCTCTCCCTCTTCGTCATTCTGCTCGGAACTCACCACAGCCCAATGCCCGATTTCTGCCTCAGTCTAGGGTTAGGCTTAGGGCTAGGGTTAGGGTTATGCCTAGGGTTAGGGTTCAGAAAACCACAAAGCCAGGAGCTCCAGGGATACTCACCATGCAAAAGGCAGGCCAAGTTGAGTGTAGCACATCCAAATCCTTGCTCCCTCTTCTTCATTCTGCTCGGAACTCACCACGGCCCAATGCCCGATATCTGCCTCAGTCTAGGGTTAGGCTTAGGGCTAGGGTTAGGGTTATGCCTAGGGTTAGGGTTCACAAAACCACAAAGCCAGGAGCTCCAGGGATACTCCCCATGCAAAAGGCAGGCCAAGTTGAGCGTAGCACATCCAAATCCTTGCTCCCTCTTTGTCATTATGCTCGGAACTCACCACAGCCCAATGCCCGATTACTGGCTCAGTCTAGGGTTAGGCTTAGGGCTAGGGTTAGGGTTATGCCTAGGGTTAGGGTTCAGAAAACCACAAAGCCAGGAGCTCCTGGGATACTCACCATGCAAAAGGCAGGCCAAGTTGAGCGTAGCACATCCAAATCCTTGCTCCCTCTTCTTCATTCTGCTCGGAACTCACCACAGCCCAATGCCCGATTACTGGCTCAGTCTATGGTTAGGCTTAGGGCTAGGGTTAGGGTTATGCCTAGGGTTAGGGTTCAGAAAACCACAAAGCCAGGAGCTCCAGGGATACTCACCATGCAAAAGGCAGGCCAAGTTGAGCGTAGCACATCCAAATCCTTGCTCCCTCTTTGTCATTATGCTCGGAACTCACCACAGCCCAATGCCCGATTACTGCCTCAGTCTAGGGTTAGGCTTAGGGCTAGGGTTAGGGTTATGCCTAGGGTTAGGGTTCAGAAAACCACAAAGCCAGGAGCTCCAGGGATACTCCCCATGCAAAAGGCAGGCCAAGTTGAGCGTAGCACATCCAAATCCCCTCTCCCTCTTCGTCATTCTGCTCGGAACTCACCACAGCCCAATGCCCGATTACTGCCTCAGTCTAGGGTTAGGCTTAGGGCTAGGGTTAGGGTTATGCCTAGGGTTAGGGTTCACAAAACCACAAAGCCAGGAGCTCCAGGGATACTCCCCATGCAAAAGGCAGGCCAAGTTGAGCGTAGCACATCCAAATCCCCTCTCCCTCTTCGTCATTCTGCTCGGAACTCACCACAGCCCAATGCCCGATTACTGCCTCAGTCTAGGGTTAGGCTTAGGGCTAGGGTTAGGGTTATGCCTAGGGTTAGGGTTCACAAAACCACAAAGCCAGGAGCTCCAGGGATACTCCCCATGCAAAAGGCAGGCCAAGTTGAGCGTAGCACATCCAAATCCTTGCTCCCTCTTCTTCATTCTGCTCAGAACTTCCCACAGCCCAATGCCAGATTACTGGCTCAGTCTAGGGTTGGGCTTAGGGCTAGGGTTAGGGTTATGCCTAGGGTTAGGGTTCACAAAACCACAAAGCCAGGAGCTCCAGGGACACTGATCATGCGAAAGGCAGGCCAAGTTAAGCACGGCACATCCAAAACCTTGCTCCCTCTTCTTCTTTCTGCAAGGGTTAGGGTTAGGGGCTCGGGTTAGTGTTAGGGGTTAGGGTTAGGGGTAGGGTTAGGGTTAGGGTTTTGACTAGGGTTAGGATTGAGAAAACGACAAAGCCAGGGGACCCACGCACACTAAGCATGCAAAAGGCAGGCCAAGTTGAGCGTAGCACATCCAAATCCCCTCTCCCTCTTCGTCATTCTGCTCGGAACTCACCACAGCCCAATGCCCGATTACTGCCTCAGTCTAGGGTTAGGCTTAGGGCTAGGGTTAGGGTTATGCCTAGGGTTAGGGTTCACAAAACCACAAAGCCAGGAGCTCCAGGGATACTCCCCATGCAAAAGGCAGGCCAAGTTGAGCATAGCACATCCAAATCCTTGCTCCCTCTTCATCATTCTGCTCGGAACTCACCACAGCCCAATGCCCGATTACTGCCTCAGTCTAGGGTTAAGCTTAGGGCTAGGGTTAGGGTTATGGCTAGGGTTAGGGTTCAGAAAACCACAAAGCCAGGAGCTCCAGGGATACTCACCATGCAAAAGGCAGGCCAAGTTGAGCGCAGCACATCCAAATCCTTGCTCCCTCTACGTCATTCTGCTCGGAACTCACCACAGCCCAATGCACGATTACTGGCTCAGTCTAGGGTTAGGCTTAGGGCTAGGGTTAGGGTTATGCCTAGGGTTATGGTTCACAAAACCACAAAGCCAGGAGCTCCAGGGATACTCACCATGCAAAAGGCAGGCCAAGTTGAGCGTAGCACATCCAAATCCCCGCTCCCTCTTCGTCATTCTGCTCGGAACTCACCACAGCCCAATGCCCGATTTCTGCCTCAGTCTAGGGTTAGGCTTAGGGCTAGGGTTAGGGTTATGCCTAGGGTTAGGGTTATGCCTAGGGTTAGGGTTCACAAAACCACAAAGCCAGGAGCTCCAGGGATACTCACCATGCAAAAGGCAGGCCAAGTTGAGCGTAGCACATCCAAATCCCCTCTCCCTCTTCGTCATTCTGCTCGGAACTCACCACAGCCCAATGCCCGATTACTGCCTCAGTCTAGGGTTAGGCTTAGGGCTAGGGTTAGGGTTATGCCTAGGGTTAGGGTTCAGAAAACCACAAAGCCAGGAGCTCCAGGGATACTCACCATGCAAAAGGCAGGCCAAGTTGAGCGTAGCACATCCAAATCCTTGCTCCCTCTTCGTCATTCTGCTCGGAACTCACCACAGCCCAATGCCCGATTACTGCCTCAGTCTAGGGTTAGGCTTAGGGCTAGGGTTAGGGTTATGCCTAGGGTTAGGGTTCAGAAAACCACAAAGCCAGGAGCTCCAGGGATACTCACCATGCAAAAGGCAGGCCAAGTTGAGCGTAGCACATCCAAATCCCCTCTCCCTCTTCGTCATTCTGCTCGGAACTTCCCACAGCCCAATGCCAGATTACTGGCTCAGTCTAGGGTTAGGCTTAGGGCTAGGGTTAGGGTTATGCCTAGGGTTAGGGTTCACAAAACCACAAAGCCAGGAGCTCCAGGGATACTCCCCATGCAAAAGGCAGGCCAAGTTGAGCGTAGCACATCCAAATCCTTGCTCCCTCTTTGTCATTCTGCTCAGAACTTCCCACAGCCCAATGCCAGATTACTGGCTCAGTCTAGGGTTAGGCTTAGGGCTAGGGTTAGGGTTATGCCTAGGGTTAGGGTTCAGAAAACCACAAAGCCAGGAGCTCCAGGGACACTGATCATGCGAAAGGCAGGCCAAGTTAAGCACGGCACATCCAAAACCTTGCTCCCTCTTCTTCTTTCTGCAAGGGTTAGGGTTAGGGGCTCGGGTTAGTGTTAGGGGTTAGGGTTAGGGGTAGGGTTAGGGTTAGGGTTTTGACTAGGGTTAGGGTTCACAAAACCACAAAGCCAGGGGACCCAGGCACACTAAGCATGCAAAAGGCAGGCCAAGTTGAGCGTAGCACATCCAAATCCCCTCTCCCTCTTCGTCATTCTGCTCGGAACTCACCACAGCCCAATGCCCGATTTCTGCCTCAGTCTAGGGTTAGGCTTAGGGCTAGGGTTAGGGTTATGCCTAGGGTTAGGGTTCAGAAAACCACAAAGCCAGGAGCTCCAGGGATACTCACCATGCAAAAGGCAGGCCAAGTTGAGTGTAGCACATCCAAATCCTTGCTCCCTCTTCTTCATTCTGCTCGGAACTCACCACGGCCCAATGCCCGATATCTGCCTCAGTCTAGGGTTAGGCTTAGGGCTAGGGTTAGGGTTATGCCTAGGGTTAGGGTTCAGAAAACCACAAAGCCAGGAGCTCCAGGGATACTCCCCATGCAAAAGGCAGGCCAAGTTGAGCGTAGCACATCCAAATCCTTGCTCCCTCTTTGTCATTATGCTCGGAACTCACCACAGCCCAATGCCCGATTACTGCCTCAGTCTAGGGTTAGGCTTAGGGCTAGGGTTAGGGTTATGCCTAGGGTTAGGGTTCAGAAAACCACAAAGCCAGGAGCTCCTGGGATACTCACCATGCAAAAGGCAGGCCAAGTTGAGCGTAGCACATCCAAATCCTTGCTCCCTCTTCTTCATTCTGCTCGGAACTCACCACAGCCCAATGCCCGATTACTGGCTCAGTCTATGGTTAGGCTTAGGGCTAGGGTTAGGGTTATGCCTAGGGTTAGGGTTCAGAAAACCACAAAGCCAGGAGCTCCAGGGATACTCACCATGCAAAAGGCAGGCCAAGTTGAGCGTAGCACATCCAAATCCTTGCTCCCTCTTTGTCATTATGCTCGGAACTCACCACAGCCCAATGCCCGATTACTGCCTCAGTCTAGGGTTAGGCTTAGGGCTAGGGTTAGGGTTATGCCTAGGGTTAGGGTTCAGAAAACCACAAAGCCAGGAGCTCCAGGGATACTCCCCATGCAAAAGGCAGGCCAAGTTGAGCGTAGCACATCCAAATCCCCTCTCCCTCTTCGTCATTCTGCTCGGAACTCACCACAGCCCAATGCCCGATTACTGCCTCAGTCTAGGGTTAGGCTTAGGGCTAGGGTTAGGGTTATGCCTAGGGTTAGGGTTCACAAAACCACAAAGCCAGGAGCTCCAGGGATACTCCCCATGCAAAAGGCAGGCCAAGTTGAGCGTAGCACATCCAAATCCCCTCTCCCTCTTCGTCATTCTGCTCGGAACTCACCACAGCCCAATGCCCGATTACTGCCTCAGTCTAGGGTTAGGCTTAGGGCTAGGGTTAGGGTTATGCCTAGGGTTAGGGTTCACAAAACCACAAAGCCAGGAGCTCCAGGGATACTCCCCATGCAAAAGGCAGGCCAAGTTGAGCGTAGCACATCCAAATCCTTGCTCCCTCTTCTTCATTCTGCTCAGAACTTCCCACAGCCCAATGCCAGATTACTGGCTCAGTCTAGGGTTGGGCTTAGGGCTAGGGTTAGGGTTATGCCTAGGGTTAGGGTTCACAAAACCACAAAGCCAGGAGCTCCAGGGACACTGATCATGCGAAAGGCAGGCCAAGTTAAGCACGGCACATCCAAAACCTTGCTCCCTCTTCTTCTTTCTGCAAGGGTTAGGGTTAGGGGCTCGGGTTAGTGTTAGGGGTTAGGGTTAGGGGTAGGGTTAGGGTTAGGGTTTTGACTAGGGTTAGGATTGAGAAAACGACAAAGCCAGGGGACCCACGCACACTAAGCATGCAAAAGGCAGGCCAAGTTGAGCGTAGCACATCCAAATCCCCTCTCCCTCTTCGTCATTCTGCTCGGAACTCACCACAGCCCAATGCCCGATTACTGCCTCAGTCTAGGGTTAGGCTTAGGGCTAGGGTTAGGGTTATGCCTAGGGTTAGGGTTCACAAAACCACAAAGCCAGGAGCTCCAGGGATACTCACCATGCAAAAGGCAGGCCAAGTTGAGTGTAGCACATCCAAATCCTTGCTCCCTCTTCTTCATTCTGCTCGGAACTCACCACAGCCCAATGCCCGATATCTGCCTCAGTCTAGGGTTAGGCTTAGGGCTAGGGTTAGGGTTATGCCTAGGGTTATGGTTCACAAAACCACAAAGCCAGGAGCTCCAGGGATACTCACCATGCAAAAGGCAGGCCAAGTTGAGCGTAGCACATCCAAATCCCCGCTCCCTCTTCGTCATTCTGCTCGGAACTCACCACAGCCCAATGCCCGATTTCTGCCTCAGTCTAGGGTTAGGCTTAGGGCTAGGGTTAGGGTTATGCCTAGGGTTAGGGTTATGCCTAGGGTTAGGGTTCACAAAACCACAAAGCCAGGAGCTCCAGGGATACTCACCATGCAAAAGGCAGGCCAAGTTGAGCGTAGCACATCCAAATCCCCTCTCCCTCTTCGTCATTCTGCTCGGAACTCACCACAGCCCAATGCCCGATTACTGCCTCAGTCTAGGGTTAGGCTTAGGGCTAGGGTTAGGGTTATGCCTAGGGTTAGGGTTCACAAAACCACAAAGCCAGGAGCTCCAGGGATACTCACCATGCAAAAGGCAGGCCAAGTTGAGCGTAGCACATCCAAATCCTTGCTCCCTCTTCTTCATTCTGCTCAGAACTTCCCACAGCCCAATGCCAGATTACTGGCTCAGTCTAGGGTTGGGCTTAGGGCTAGGGTTAGGGTTATGCCTAGGGTTAGGGTTCACAAAACCACAAAGCCAGGAGCTCCAGGGACACTGATCATGCGAAAGGCAGGCCAAGTTAAGCACGGCACATCCAAAACCTTGCTCCCTCTTCTTCTTTCTGCAAGGGTTAGGGTTAGGGGCTCGGGTTAGTGTTAGGGGTTAGGGTTAGGGGTAGGGTTAGGGTTAGGGTTTTGACTAGGGTTAGGATTGAGAAAACGACAAAGCCAGGGGACCCAGGCACACTAAGCATGCAAAAGGCAGGCCAAGTTGAGCGTAGCACATCCAAATCCCCTCTCCCTCTTCGTCATTCTGCTCGGAACTCACCACAGCCCAATGCCCGATTACTGCCTCAGTCTAGGGTTAGGCTTAGGGCTAGGGTTAGGGTTATGCCTAGGGTTAGGGTTCACAAAACCACAAAGCCAGGAGCTCCAGGGATACTCACCATGCAAAAGGCAGGCCAAGTTGAGTGTAGCACATCCAAATCCTTGCTCCCTCTTCTTCATTCTGCTCGGAACTCACCACAGCCCAATGCCCGATATCTGCCTCAGTCTAGGGTTAGGCTTAGGGCTAGGGTTAGGGTTATGCCTAGGGTTATGGTTCACAAAACCACAAAGCCAGGAGCTCCAGGGATACTCACCATGCAAAAGGCAGGCCAAGTTGAGCGTAGCACATCCAAATCCCCGCTCCCTCTTCGTCATTCTGCTCGGAACTCACCACAGCCCAATGCCCGATTTCTGCCTCAGTCTAGGGTTAGGCTTAGGGCTAGGGTTAGGGTTATGCCTAGGGTTAGGGTTATGCCTAGGGTTAGGGTTCACAAAACCACAAAGCCAGGAGCTCCAGGGATACTCACCATGCAAAAGGCAGGCCAAGTTGAGCGTAGCACATCCAAATCCCCTCTCCCTCTTCGTCATTCTGCTCGGAACTCACCACAGCCCAATGCCCGATTACTGCCTCAGTCTAGGGTTAGGCTTAGGGCTAGGGTTAGGGTTATGCCTAGGGTTAGGGTTCACAAAACCACAAAGCCAGGAGCTCCAGGGATACTCACCATGCAAAAGGCAGGCCAAGTTGAGCGTAGCACATCCAAATCCTTGCTCCCTCTTCGTCATTCTGCTCGGAACTCACCACAGCCCAATGCCCGATTACTGCCTCAGTCTAGGGTTAGGCTTAGCGCTAGGGTTAGGGTTATGCCTAGGGTTAGGGTTCACAAAACCACAAAGCCAGGAGCTCCAGGGATACTCACCATGCAAAAGGCAGGCCAAGTTGAGCGTAGCACATCCAAATCCCCTCTCCCTCTTCGTCATTCTGCTCGGAACTTCCCACAGCCCAATGCCAGATTACTGGCTCAGTCTAGGGTTAGGCTTAGGGCTAGGGTTAGGGTTATGCCTAGGGTTAGGGTTCACAAAACCACAAAGCCAGGAGCTCCAGGGATACTCCCCATGCAAAAGGCAGGCCCAGTTGAGCGTAGCACATCCAAATCCTTGCTCCCTCTTTGTCATTCTGCTCAGAACTTCCCACAGCCCAATGCCAGATTACTGGCTCAGTCTAGGGTTAGGCTTAGGGCTAGGGTTAGGGTTATGCCTAGGGTTAGGGTTCACAAAACCACAAAGCCAGGAGCTCCAGGGACACTGATCATGCGAAAGGCAGGCCAAGTTAAGCACGGCACATCCAAAACCTTGCTCCCTCTTCTTCTTTCTGCAAGGGTTAGGGTTAGGGGCTCGGGTTAGTGTTAGGGGTTAGGGTTAGGGGTATGGTTAGGGTTAGGGTTTTGACTAGGGTTAGGATTGAGAAAACGACAAAGCCAGGGGACCCACGCACACTAAGCATGCAAAAGGCAGGCCAAGTTGAGCGTAGCACATCCAAATCCCCTCTCCCTCTTCGTCATTCTGCTCGGAACTCACCACAGCCCAATGCCCGATTTCTGCCTCAGTCTAGGGTTAGGCTTAGGGCTAGGGTTAGGGTTATGCCTAGGGTTAGGGTTCAGAAAACCACAAAGCCAGGAGCTCCAGGGATACTCACCATGCAAAAGGCAGGCCAAGTTGAGTGTAGCACATCCAAATCCTTGCTCCCTCTTCTTCATTCTGCTCGGAACTCACCACGGCCCAATGCCCGATATCTGCCTCAGTCTAGGGTTAGGCTTAGGGCTAGGGTTAGGGTTATGCCTAGGGTTAGGGTTCACAAAACCACAAAGCCAGGAACTCCAGGGATACTCCCCATGCAAAAGGCAGGCCAAGTTGAGCATAGCACATCCAAATCCTTGCTCCCTCTTCGTCATTCTGCTCGGAACTCACCACAGCCCAATGCCCGATTACTGCCTCAGTCTAGGGTTAGGCTTAGGGCTAGGGTTAGGGTTATGCCTAGGGTTAGGGTTCACAAAACCACAAAGCCAGGAGCTCCTGGGATACTCACCATGCAAAAGGCAGGCCAAGTTGAGCGTAGCACATCCAAATCCTTGCTCCCTCTTCTTCATTCTGCTCGGAACTCACCACAGCCCAATGCCCGATTACTGGCTCAGTCTATGGTTAGGCTTAGGGCTAGGGTTAGGGTTATGCCTAGGGTTAGGGTTCAGAAAACCACAAAGCCAGGAGCTCCAGGGATACTCACCATGCAAAAGGCAGGCCAAGTTGAGCGTAGCACATCCAAATCCTTGCTCCCTCTTCGTCATTATGCTCGGAACTCACCACAGCCCAATGCCCGATTACTGCCTCAGTCTAGGGTTAGGCTTAGGGCTAGGGTTAGGGTTATGCCTAGGGTTATGGTTCACAAAACCACAAAGCCAGGAGCTCCAGGGATACTCACCATGCAAAAGGCAGGCCAAGTTGAGCGTAGCACATCCAAATCCCCTCTCCCTCTTCGTCATTCTGCTCGGAACTCACCACAGCCCAATGCCCGATTACTGCCTCAGTCTAGGGTTAGGCTTAGGGCTAGGGTTAGGGTTATGCCTAGGGTTAGGGTTCACAAAACCACAAAGCCAGGAGCTCCAGGGATACTCACCATGCAAAAGGCAGGCCAAGTTGAGCGTAGCACATCCAAATCCCCTCTCCCTCTTTGTCATTCTGCTCGGAACTCACCACAGCCCAATGCCCGATTACTGCCTCAGTCTAGGGTTAGGCTTAGGGCTAGGGTTAGGGTTATGCCTAGGGTTAGGGTTCACAAAACCACAAAGCCAGGAGCTCCAGGGATACTCCCCATGCAAAAGGCAGGCCAAGTTGAGCGTAGCACATCCAAATCCTTGCTCCCTCTTTGTCATTCTGCTCAGAACTTCCCACAGCCCAATGCCAGATTACTGGCTCAGTCTAGGGTTAGGCTTAGGGCTAGGGTTAGGGTTATGCCTAGGGTTAGGGTTCACAAAACCACAAAGCCAGGAGCTCCAGGGACACTGATCATGCGAAAGGCAGGCCAAGTTAAGCACGGCACATCCAAAACCTTGCTCCCTCTTCTTCTTTCTGCAAGGGTTAGGGTTAGGGGCTCGGGTTAGTGTTAGGGGTTAGGGTTAGGGGTAGGGTTAGGGTTAGGGTTTTGACTAGGGTTAGGATTGAGAAAACGACAAAGCCAGGGGACCCACGCACACTAAGCATGCGAAAGGCAGGCCAAGTTGAGCGTAGCACATCCAAATCCCCTCTCCCTCTTCGTCATTCTGCTCGGAACTCACCACAGCCCAATGCCCGATTACTGCCTCAGTCTACGGTTAGGCTTAGGGCTAGGGTTAGGGTTATGCCTAGGGTTAGGGTTCAGAAAACCACAAAGCCAGGAGCTCCAGGGATACTCCCCATGCAAAAGGCAGGCCAAGTTGAGCGTAGCACATCCAAATCCCCTCTCCCTCTTCTTCATTCTGCTCGGAACTCACCACAGCCCAATGCCTGATATCTGCCTCAGTCTAGGGTTAGGCTTAGGGCTAGGGTTAGGGTTATGCCTAGGGTTAGGGTTCACAAAACCACAAAGCCAGGAGCTCCAGGGATACTCACCATGCAAAAGGCAGGCCAAGTTGAGTGTAGCACATCCAAATCCTTGCTCCCTCTTCTTCATTCTGCTCGGAACTCACCACAGCCCAATGCCCGATTACTGCCTCAGTCTAGGGTTAGGCTTAGGGCTAGGGTTAGGGTTATGCCTAGGGTTATGGTTCACAAAACCACAAAGCCAGGAGCTCCAGGGATACTCACCATGCAAAAGGCAGGCCAAGTTGAGCGTAGCACATCCAAATCCCCGCTCCCTCTTCGTCATTCTGCTCGGAACTCACCACAGCCCAATGCCCGATTTCTGCCTCAGTCTAGGGTTAGGCTTAGGGCTAGGGTTAGGGTTATGCCTAGGGTTAGGGTTATGCCTAGGGTTAGGGTTCAGAAAACCACAAAGCCAGGAGCTCCAGGGATACTCACCATGCAAAAGGCAGGCCAAGTTGAGCGTAGCACATCCAAATCCCCTCTCCCTCTTCGTCATTCTGCTCGGAACTCACCACAGCCCAATGCCCGATTACTGGCTCAGTCTAGGGTTAGGCTTAGGGCTAGGGTTAGGGTTATGCCTAGGGTTAGGGTTCAGAAAACCACAAAGCCAGGAGCTCCAGGGATACTCACCATGCAAAAGGCAGGCCAAGTTGAGCGTAGCACATCCAAATCCTTGCTCCCTCTTCGTCATTCTGCTCGGAACTCACCACAGCCCAATGCCCGATTACTGCCTCAGTCTAGGGTTAGGCTTAGCGCTAGGGTTAGGGTTATGCCTAGGGTTAGGGTTCACAAAACCACAAAGCCAGGAGCTCCAGGGATACTCACCATGCAAAAGGCAGGCCAAGTTGAGCGTAGCACATCCAAATCCCCTCTCCCTCTTCGTCATTCTGCTCGGAACTTCCCACAGCCCAATGCCAGATTACTGGCTCAGTCTAGGGTTAGGCTTAGGGCTAGGGTTAGGGTTATGCCTAGGGTTAGGGTTCAGAAAACCACAAAGCCAGGAGCTCCAGGGATACTCCCCATGCAAAAGGCAGGCCCAGTTGAGCGTAGCACATCCAAATCCTTGCTCCCTCTTTGTCATTCTGCTCAGAACTTCCCACAGCCCAATGCCAGATTACTGCCTCAGTCTAGGGTTAGGCTTAGGGCTAGGGTTAGGGTTATGCCTAGGGTTAGGGTTCACAAAACCACAAAGCCAGGAGCTCCAGGGACACTGATCATGCGAAAGGCAGGCCAAGTTAAGCACGGCACATCCAAAACCTTGCTCCCTCTTCTTCTTTCTGCAAGGGTTAGGGTTAGGGGCTCGGGTTAGTGTTAGGGGTTAGGGTTAGGGGTAGGGTTAGGGTTAGGGTTTTGACTAGGGTTAGGATTGAGAAAACGACAAAGCCAGGGGACCCAGGCACACTAAGCATGCAAAAGGCAGGCCAAGTTGAGCGTAGCACATCCAAATCCCCTCTCCCTCTTCGTCATTCTGCTCGGAACTCACCACAGCCCAATGCCCGATTTCTGCCTCAGTCTAGGGTTAGGCTTAGGGCTAGGGTTAGGGTTATGCCTAGGGTTAGGGTTCACAAAACCACAAAGCCAGGAGCTCCAGGGATACTCACCATGCAAAAGGCAGGCCAAGTTGAGTGTAGCACATCCAAATCCTTGCTCCCTCTTCTTCATTCTGCTCGGAACTCACCACGGCCCAATGCCCGATATCTGCCTCAGTCTAGGGTTAGGCTTAGGGCTAGGGTTAGGGTTATGCCTAGGGTTAGGGTTCACAAAACCACAAAGCCAGGAACTCCAGGGATACTCCCCATGCAAAAGGCAGGCCAAGTTGAGCGTAGCACATCCAAATCCCCTCTCCCTCTTCGTCATTCTGCTCGGAACTCACCACAGCCCAATGCCCGATTACTGGCTCAGTCTATGGTTAGGCTTAGGGCTAGGGTTAGGGTTATGCCTAGGGTTAGGGTTCACAAAACCACAAAGCCAGGAGCTCCAGGGATACTCACCATGCAAAAGGCAGGCCAAGTTGAGCGTAGCACATCCAAATCCCCTCTCCCTCTTCGTCATTCTGCTCGGAACTCACCACAGCCCAATGCCCGATTACTGCCTCAGTCTAGGGTTAGGCTTAGGGCTAGGGTTAGGGTTATGCCTAGGGTTAGGGTTCACAAAACCACAAAGCCAGGAGCTCCAGGGATACTCCCCATGCAAAAGGCAGGCCAAGTTGAGCGTAGCACATCCAAATCCTTGCTCCCTCTTTGTCATTCTGCTCAGAACTTCCCACAGCCCAATGCCAGATTACTGGCTCAGTCTAGGGTTAGGCTTAGGGCTAGGGTTAGGGTTATGCCTAGGGTTAGGGTTCACAAAACCACAAAGCCAGGAGCTCCAGGGACACTGATCATGCGAAAGGCAGGCCAAGTTAAGCACGGCACATCCAAAACCTTGCTCCCTCTTCTTCTTTCTGCAAGGGTTAGGGTTAGGGGCTCGGGTTAGTGTTAGGGGTTAGGGTTAGGGGTAGGGTTAGGGTTAGGGTTTTGACTAGGGTTAGGATTGAGAAAACGACAAAGCCAGGGGACCCACGCACACTAAGCATGCAAAAGGCAGGCCAAGTTGAGCGTAGCACATCCAAATCCCCTCTCCCTCTTCGTCATTCTGCTCGGAACTCACCACAGCCCAATGCCCGATTTCTGCCTCAGTCTAGGGTTAGGCTTAGGGCTAGGGTTAGGGTTATGCCTAGGGTTAGGGTTCACAAAACCACAAAGCCAGGAGCTCCAGGGATACTCCCCATGCAAAAGGCAGGCCAAGTTGAGCGTAGCACATCCAAATCCCCTCTCCCTCTTCGTCATTCTGCTCGGAACTCCCCACAGCCCAATGCCCGATTACTGCCTCAGTCTAGGGTTAGGCTTAGGGCTAGGGTTAGGGTTATGCCTAGGGTTAGGGTTCACAAAACCACAAAGCCAGGAGCTCCAGGGATACTCACCATGCAAAAGGCAGGCCAAGTTGAGCGTAGCACATCCAAATCCCCTCTCCCTCTTCGTCATTCTGCTCGGAACTCACCACAGCCCAATGCCCGATTACTGCCTCAGTCTAGGGTTAGGCTTAGGGCTAGGGTTAGGGTTATGCCTAGGGTTAGGGTTCAGAAAACCACAAAGCCAGGAGCTCCAGGGATACTCCCCATGCAAAAGGCAGGCCAAGTTGAGCGTAGCACATCCAAATCCCCTCTCCCTCTTCGTCATTCTGCTCGGAACTCACCACAGCCCAATGCCCGATTTCTGCCTCAGTCTAGGGTTAGGCTTAGGGCTAGGGTTAGGGTTATGCCTAGGGTTAGGGTTCACAAAACCACAAAGCCAGGAGCTCCAGGGATACTCACCATGCAAAAGGCAGGCCAAGTTGAGCGTAGCACATCCAAATCCTTGCTCCCTCTACGTCATTCTGCTCGGAACTCCCCACAGCCCAATGCCCGATTACTGCCTCAGTCTAGGGTTAGGCTTAGGGCTAGGGTTAGGGTTATGCCTAGGGTTAGGGTTCAGAAAACCACAAAGCCAGGAGCTCCAGGGATACTCCCCATGCAAAAGGCAGGCCAAGTTGAGCGTAGCACATCCAAATCCCCTCTCCCTCTTCGTCATTCTGCTCGGAACTCACCACAGCCCAATGCCCGATTACTGCCTCAGTCTAGGGTTAGGCTTAGGGCTAGGGTTAGGGTTATGCCTAGGGTTAGGGTTCACAAAACCACAAAGCCAGGAGCTCCAGGGATACTCAGCATGCAAAAGGCAGGCCAAGTTGAGCGTAGCACATCCAAATCCCCTCTCCCTCTTCGTCATTCTGCTCGGAACACACCACAGCCCAATGCCCGATTACTGCCTCAGTCTAGGGTTAGGCTTAGGGCTAGGGTTAGGGTTATGCCTAGGGTTAGGGTTCACAAAACCACAAAGCCAGGAGCTCCAGGGATACTCCCCATGCAAAAGGCAGGCCAAGTTGAGCGTAGCACATCCAAATCCTTGCTCCCTCTTTGTCATTCTGCTCAGAACTTCCCACAGCCCAATGCCAGATTACTGCCTCAGTCTAGGGTTAGGCTTAGGGCTAGGGTTAGGGTTATGCCTAGGGTTAGGGTTCACAAAACCACAAAGCCAGGAGCTCCAGGGACACTGATCATGCGAAAGGCAGGCCAAGTTAAGCACGGCACATCCAAAACCTTGCTCCCTCTTCTTCTTTCTGCAAGGGTTAGGGTTAGGGGCTCGGGTTAGTGTTAGGGGTTAGGGTTAGGGGTAGGGTTAGGGTTAGGGTTTTGACTAGGGTTAGGATTGAGAAAACCACAAAGCCAGGGGACCCACGCACACTAAGCATGCAAAAGGCAGGCCAAGTTGAGCGTAGCACATCCAAATCCCCTCTCCCTCTTCGTCATTCTGCTCGGAACTCACCACAGCCCAATGCCCGATTACTGCCTCAGTCTAGGGTTAGGCTTAGGGCTAGGGTTAGGGTTATGCCTAGGGTTAGGGTTATGCCTAGGGTTAGGGTTCACAAAACCACAAAGCCAGGAGCTCCAGGGATACTCCCCATGCAAAAGGCAGGCCAAGTTGAGCGTAGCACATCCAAATCCCCTCTCCCTCTTCGTCATTCTGCTCGGAACTCACCACAGCCCAATGCCTGATTACTGGCTCAGTCTAGGGTTAGGCTTAGGGCTAGGGTTAGGGTTATGCCTAGGGTTAGGGTTCACAAAACCACAAAGCCAGGAGCTCCAGGGATACTCACCATGCAAAAGGCAGGCCAAGTTGAGCGTAGCACATCCAAATCCTTGCTCCCTCTTCGTCATTCTGCTCGGAACTCACCACAGCCCAATGCCCGATTACTGCCTCAGTCTAGGGTTAGGCTTAGCGCTAGGGTTAGGGTTATGCCTAGGGTTAGGGTTCACAAAACCACAAAGCCAGGAGCTCCAGGGATACTCCCCATGCAAAAGGCAGGCCAAGTTGAGCGTAGCACATCCAAATCCCCTCTCCCTCTTCGTCATTCTGCTCGGAACTTCCCACAGCCCAATGCCAGATTACTGGCTCAGTCTAGGGTTAGGCTTAGGGCTAGGGTTAGGGTTATGCCTAGGGTTAGGGTTCAGAAAACCACAAAGCCAGGAGCTCCAGGGATACTCCCCATGCAAAAGGCAGGCCCAGTTGAGCGTAGCACATCCAAATCCTTGCTCCCTCTTTGTCATTCTGCTCAGAACTTCCCACAGCCCAATGCCAGATTACTGCCTCAGTCTAGGGTTAGGCTTAGGGCTAGGGTTAGGGTTATGCCTAGGGTTAGGGTTCACAAAACCACAAAGCCAGGAGCTCCAGGGACACTGATCATGCGAAAGGCAGGCCAAGTTAAGCACGGCACATCCAAAACCTTGCTCCCTCTTCTTCTTTCTGCAAGGGTTAGGGTTAGGGGCTCGGGTTAGTGTTAGGGGTTAGGGTTAGGGGTAGGGTTAGGGTTAGGGTTTTGACTAGGGTTAGGATTGAGAAAACGACAAAGCCAGGGGACCCAGGCACACTAAGCATGCAAAAGGCAGGCCAAGTTGAGCGTAGCACATCCAAATCCCCTCTCCCTCTTCGTCATTCTGCTCGGAACTCACCACAGCCCAATGCCCGATTTCTGCCTCAGTCTAGGGTTAGGCTTAGGGCTAGGGTTAGGGTTATGCCTAGGGTTAGGGTTCACAAAACCACAAAGCCAGGAGCTCCAGGGATACTCACCATGCAAAAGGCAGGCCAAGTTGAGTGTAGCACATCCAAATCCTTGCTCCCTCTTCTTCATTCTGCTCGGAACTCACCACGGCCCAATGCCCGATATCTGCCTCAGTCTAGGGTTAGGCTTAGGGCTAGGGTTAGGGTTATGCCTAGGGTTAGGGTTCACAAAACCACAAAGCCAGGAACTCCAGGGATACTCCCCATGCAAAAGGCAGGCCAAGTTGAGCGTAGCACATCCAAATCCCCTCTCCCTCTTCGTCATTCTGCTCGGAACTCACCACAGCCCAATGCCCGATTACTGGCTCAGTCTATGGTTAGGCTTAGGGCTAGGGTTAGGGTTATGCCTAGGGTTAGGGTTCACAAAACCACAAAGCCAGGAGCTCCAGGGATACTCACCATGCAAAAGGCAGGCCAAGTTGAGCGTAGCACATCCAAATCCCCTCTCCCTCTTCGTCATTCTGCTCGGAACTCACCACAGCCCAATGCCCGATTACTGCCTCAGTCTAGGGTTAGGCTTAGGGCTAGGGTTAGGGTTATGCCTAGGGTTAGGGTTCACAAAACCACAAAGCCAGGAGCTCCAGGGATACTCCCCATGCAAAAGGCAGGCCAAGTTGAGCGTAGCACATCCAAATCCTTGCTCCCTCTTTGTCATTCTGCTCAGAACTTCCCACAGCCCAATGCCAGATTACTGGCTCAGTCTAGGGTTAGGCTTAGGGCTAGGGTTAGGGTTATGCCTAGGGTTAGGGTTCACAAAACCACAAAGCCAGGAGCTCCAGGGACACTGATCATGCGAAAGGCAGGCCAAGTTAAGCACGGCACATCCAAAACCTTGCTCCCTCTTCTTCTTTCTGCAAGGGTTAGGGTTAGGGGCTCGGGTTAGTGTTAGGGGTTAGGGTTAGGGGTAGGGTTAGGGTTAGGGTTTTGACTAGGGTTAGGATTGAGAAAACGACAAAGCCAGGGGACCCACGCACACTAAGCATGCAAAAGGCAGGCCAAGTTGAGCGTAGCACATCCAAATCCCCTCTCCCTCTTCGTCATTCTGCTCGGAACTCACCACAGCCCAATGCCCGATTTCTGCCTCAGTCTAGGGTTAGGCTTAGGGCTAGGGTTAGGGTTATGCCTAGGGTTAGGGTTCACAAAACCACAAAGCCAGGAGCTCCAGGGATACTCCCCATGCAAAAGGCAGGCCAAGTTGAGCGTAGCACATCCAAATCCCCTCTCCCTCTTCGTCATTCTGCTCGGAACTCACCACAGCCCAATGCCCGATTACTGCCTCAGTCTAGGGTTAGGCTTAGGGCTAGGGTTAGGGTTATGCCTAGGGTTAGGGTTCACAAAACCACAAAGCCAGGAGCTCCAGGGATACTCACCATGCAAAAGGCAGGCCAAGTTGAGCGTAGCACATCCAAATCCCCTCTCCCTCTTCGTCATTCTGCTCGGAACTCACCACAGCCCAATGCCCGATTACTGCCTCAGTCTAGGGTTAGGCTTAGGGCTAGGGTTAGGGTTATGCCTAGGGTTAGGGTTCAGAAAACCACAAAGCCAGGAGCTCCAGGGATACTCCCCATGCAAAAGGCAGGCCAAGTTGAGCGTAGCACATCCAAATCCCCTCTCCCTCTTCGTCATTCTGCTCGGAACTCACCACAGCCCAATGCCCGATTTCTGCCTCAGTCTAGGGTTAGGCTTAGGGCTAGGGTTAGGGTTATGCCTAGGGTTAGGGTTCACAAAACCACAAAGCCAGGAGCTCCAGGGATACTCACCATGCAAAAGGCAGGCCAAGTTGAGCGTAGCACATCCAAATCCTTGCTCCCTCTACGTCATTCTGCTCGGAACTCCCCACAGCCCAATGCCCGATTACTGCCTCAGTCTAGGGTTAGGCTTAGGGCTAGGGTTAGGGTTATGCCTAGGGTTAGGGTTCAGAAAACCACAAAGCCAGGAGCTCCAGGGATACTCCCCATGCAAAAGGCAGGCCAAGTTGAGCGTAGCACATCCAAATCCCCTCTCCCTCTTCGTCATTCTGCTCGGAACTCACCACAGCCCAATGCCCGATTACTGCCTCAGTCTAGGGTTAGGCTTAGGGCTAGGGTTAGGGTTATGCCTAGGGTTAGGGTTCACAAAACCACAAAGCCAGGAGCTCCAGGGATACTCAGCATGCAAAAGGCAGGCCAAGTTGAGCGTAGCACATCCAAATCCCCTCTCCCTCTTCGTCATTCTGCTCGGAACACACCACAGCCCAATGCCCGATTACTGCCTCAGTCTAGGGTTAGGCTTAGGGCTAGGGTTAGGGTTATGCCTAGGGTTAGGGTTCACAAAACCACAAAGCCAGGAGCTCCAGGGATACTCCCCATGCAAAAGGCAGGCCAAGTTGAGCGTAGCACATCCAAATCCTTGCTCCCTCTTTGTCATTCTGCTCAGAACTTCCCACAGCCCAATGCCAGATTACTGCCTCAGTCTAGGGTTAGGCTTAGGGCTAGGGTTAGGGTTATGCCTAGGGTTAGGGTTCACAAAACCACAAAGCCAGGAGCTCCAGGGACACTGATCATGCGAAAGGCAGGCCAAGTTAAGCACGGCACATCCAAAACCTTGCTCCCTCTTCTTCTTTCTGCAAGGGTTAGGGTTAGGGGCTCGGGTTAGTGTTAGGGGTTAGGGTTAGGGGTAGGGTTAGGGTTAGGGTTTTGACTAGGGTTAGGATTGAGAAAACCACAAAGCCAGGGGACCCACGCACACTAAGCATGCAAAAGGCAGGCCAAGTTGAGCGTAGCACATCCAAATCCCCTCTCCCTCTTCGTCATTCTGCTCGGAACTCACCACAGCCCAATGCCCGATTACTGCCTCAGTCTAGGGTTAGGCTTAGGGCTAGGGTTAGGGTTATGCCTAGGGTTAGGGTTATGCCTAGGGTTAGGGTTCACAAAACCACAAAGCCAGGAGCTCCAGGGATACTCCCCATGCAAAAGGCAGGCCAAGTTGAGCGTAGCACATCCAAATCCCCTCTCCCTCTTCGTCATTCTGCTCGGAACTCACCACAGCCCAATGCCTGATTACTGGCTCAGTCTAGGGTTAGGCTTAGGGCTAGGGTTAGGGTTATGCCTAGGGTTAGGGTTCACAAAACCACAAAGCCAGGAGCTCCAGGGATACTCACCATGCAAAAGGCAGGCCAAGTTGAGCGTAGCACATCCAAATCCTTGCTCCCTCTTCGTCATTCTGCTCGGAACTCACCACAGCCCAATGCCCGATTACTGCCTCAGTCTAGGGTTAGGCTTAGCGCTAGGGTTAGGGTTATGCCTAGGGTTAGGGTTCACAAAACCACAAAGCCAGGAGCTCCAGGGATACTCCCCATGCAAAAGGCAGGCCAAGTTGAGCGTAGCACATCCAAATCCCCTCTCCCTCTTCGTCATTCTGCTCGGAACTTCCCACAGCCCAATGCCAGATTACTGGCTCAGTCTAGGGTTAGGCTTAGGGCTAGGGTTAGGGTTATGCCTAGGGTTAGGGTTCACAAAACCACAAAGCCAGGAGCTCCAGGGATACTCCCCATGCAAAAGGCAGGCCCAGTTGAGCGTAGCACATCCAAATCCTTGCTCCCTCTTTGTCATTCTGCTCAGAACTTCCCACAGCCCAATGCCAGATTACTGGCTCAGTCTAGGGTTAGGCTTAGGGCTAGGGTTAGGGTTATGCCTAGGGTTAGGGTTCACAAAACCACAAAGCCAGGAGCTCCAGGGACACTGATCATGCGAAAGGCAGGCCAAGTTAAGCACGGCACATCCAAAACCTTGCTCCCTCTTCTTCTTTCTGCAAGGGTTAGGGTTAGGGGCTCGGGTTAGTGTTAGGGGTTAGGGTTAGGGGTAGGGTTAGGGTTAGGGTTTTGACTAGGGTTAGGATTGAGAAAACCACAAAGCCAGGGGACCCACGCACACTAAGCATGCAAAAGGCAGGCCAAGTTGAGCGTAGCACATCCAAATCCCCTCTCCCTCTTCGTCATTCTGCTCGGAACTCACCACAGCCCAATGCCCGATTACTGCCTCAGTCTAGGGTTAGGCTTAGGGCTAGGGTTAGGGTTATGCCTAGGGTTAGGGTTATGCCTAGGGTTAGGGTTCACAAAACCACAAAGCCAGGAGCTCCAGGGATACTCCCCATGCAAAAGGCAGGCCAAGTTGAGCGTAGCACATCCAAATCCCCTCTCCCTCTTCGTCATTCTGCTCGGAACTCACCACAGCCCAATGCCTGATTACTGGCTCAGTCTAGGGTTAGGCTTAGGGCTAGGGTTAGGGTTATGCCTAGGGTTAGGGTTCACAAAACCACAAAGCCAGGAGCTCCAGGGATACTCACCATGCAAAAGGCAGGCCAAGTTGAGCGTAGCACATCCAAATCCTTGCTCCCTCTTCGTCATTCTGCTCGGAACTCACCACAGCCCAATGCCCGATTACTGCCTCAGTCTAGGGTTAGGCTTAGCGCTAGGGTTAGGGTTATGCCTAGGGTTAGGGTTCACAAAACCACAAAGCCAGGAGCTCCAGGGATACTCCCCATGCAAAAGGCAGGCCAAGTTGAGCGTAGCACATCCAAATCCCCTCTCCCTCTTCGTCATTCTGCTCGGAACTTCCCACAGCCCAATGCCAGATTACTGGCTCAGTCTAGGGTTAGGCTTAGGGCTAGGGTTAGGGTTATGCCTAGGGTTAGGGTTCACAAAACCACAAAGCCAGGAGCTCCAGGGATACTCCCCATGCAAAAGGCAGGCCCAGTTGAGCGTAGCACATCCAAATCCTTGCTCCCTCTTTGTCATTCTGCTCAGAACTTCCCACAGCCCAATGCCAGATTACTGGCTCAGTCTAGGGTTAGGCTTAGGGCTAGGGTTAGGGTTATGCCTAGGGTTAGGGTTCACAAAACCACAAAGCCAGGAGCTCCAGGGACACTGATCATGCGAAAGGCAGGCCAAGTTAAGCACGGCACATCCAAAACCTTGCTCCCTCTTCTTCTTTCTGCAAGGGTTAGGGTTAGGGGCTCGGGTTAGTGTTAGGGGTTAGGGTTAGGGGTATGGTTAGGGTTAGGGTTTTGACTAGGGTTAGGATTGAGAAAACGACAAAGCCAGGGGACCCAGGCACACTAAGCATGCAAAAGGCAGGCCAAGTTGAGCGTAGCACATCCAAATCCCCTCTCCCTCTTCGTCATTCTGCTCGGAACTCACCACAGCCCAATGCCCGATTTCTGCCTCAGTCTAGGGTTAGGCTTAGGGCTAGGGTTAGGGTTATGCCTAGGGTTAGGGTTCAGAAAACCACAAAGCCAGGAGCTCCAGGGATACTCACCATGCAAAAGGCAGGCCAAGTTGAGTGTAGCACATCCAAATCCTTGCTCCCTCTTCTTCATTCTGCTCGGAACTCACCACGGCCCAATGCCCGATATCTGCCTCAGTCTAGGGTTAGGCTTAGGGCTAGGGTTAGGGTTATGCCTAGGGTTAGGGTTCACAAAACCACAAAGCCAGGAACTCCAGGGATACTCCCCATGCAAAAGGCAGGCCAAGTTGAGCGTAGCACATCCAAATCCTTGCTCCCTCTTCGTCATTCTGCTCGGAACTCACCACAGCCCAATGCCCGATTACTGCCTCAGCCTAGGGTTAGGCTTAGGGCTAGGGTTAGGGTTATGCCTAGGGTTAGGGTTCACAAAACCACAAAGCCAGGAGCTCCTGGGATACTCACCATGCAAAAGGCAGGCCAAGTTGAGCGTAGCACATCCAAATCCTTGCTCCCTCTTCTTCATTCTGCTCGGAACTCACCACAGCCCAATGCCCGATTACTGGCTCAGTCTATGGTTAGGCTTAGGGCTAGGGTTAGGGTTATGCCTAGGGTTAGGGTTCTTAAAACCACAAAGCCAGGAGCTCCAGGGATACTCACCATGCAAAAGGCAGGCCAAGTTGAGCGTAGCACATCCAAATCCTTGCTCCCTCTTCGTCATTATGCTCGGAACTCACCACAGCCCAATGCCCGATTACTGCCTCAGTCTAGGGTTAGGCTTAGGGCTAGGGTTAGGGTTATGCCTAGGGTTAGGGTTCAGAAAACCACAAAGCCAGGAGCTCCAGGGATACTCACCATGCAAAAGGCAGGCCAAGTTGAGCGTAGCACATCCAAATCCCCTCTCCCTCTTCGTCATTCTGCTCGGAACTCACCACAGCCCAATGCCCGATTACTGCCTCAGTCTAGGGTTAGGCTTAGGGCTAGGGTTAGGGTTATGCCTAGGGTTAGGGTTCACAAAACCACAAAGCCAGGAGCTCCAGGGATACTCACCATGCAAAAGGCAGGCCAAGTTGAGCGTAGCACATCCAAATCCCCTCTCCCTCTTTGTCATTCTCCTCGGAACTCCCCACAGCCCAATGCCCGATTACTGGCTCAGTCTAGGGTTAGGCTTAGGGCTAGGGTTAGGGTTATGCCTAGGGTTAGGGTTCAGAAAACCACAAAGCCAGGAGCTCCAGGGATACTCCCCATGCAAAAGGCAGGCCAAGTTGAGCGTAGCACATCCAAATCCCCTCTCCCTCTTTGTCATTCTGCTCAGAACTTCCCACAGCCCAATGCCAGATTACTGGCTCAGTCTAGGGTTAGGCTTAGGGCTAGGGTTAGGGTTATGCCTAGGGTTTGGGTTCACAAAACCACAAAGCCAGGAGCTCCAGGGACACTGATCATGCGAAAGGCAGGCCAAGTTAAGCACGGCACATCCAAAACCTTGCTCCCTCTTCTTCTTTCTGCAAGGGTTAGGGTTAGGGGCTCGGGTTAGTGTTAGGGGTTAGGGTTAGGGGTAGGGTTAGGGTTAGGGTTTTGACTAGGGTTAGGATTGAGAAAACCACAAAGCCAGGGGACCCAGGCACACTAAGCATGCAAAAGGCAGGCCAAGTTGAGCGTAGCACATCCAAATCCCCTCTCCCTCTTCATCATTCTGCTCGGAACTCACCACGGCCCAATGCCCGATATCTGCCTCAGTCTAGGGTTAGGCTTAGGGCTAGGGTTAGGGTTATGCCTAGGGTTAGGGTTCACAAAACCACAAAGCCAGGAACTCCAGGGATACTCCCCATGCAAAAGGCAGGCCAAGTTGAGCGTAGCACATCCAAATCCTTGCTCCCTCTTCGTCATTCTGCTCGGAACTCACCACAGCCCAATGCCCGATTACTGCCTCAGCCTAGGGTTAGGCTTAGGGCTAGGGTTAGGGTTATGCCTAGGGTTAGGGTTCACAAAACCACAAAGCCAGGAGCTCCTGGGATACTCACCATGCAAAAGGCAGGCCAAGTTGAGCGTAGCACATCCAAATCCTTGCTCCCTCTTCTTCATTCTGCTCGGAACTCACCACAGCCCAATGCCCGATTACTGGCTCAGTCTATGGTTAGGCTTAGGGCTAGGGTTAGGGTTATGCCTAGGGTTAGGGTTCTTAAAACCACAAAGCCAGGAGCTCCAGGGATACTCACCATGCAAAAGGCAGGCCAAGTTGAGCGTAGCACATCCAAATCCTTGCTCCCTCTTCGTCATTATGCTCGGAACTCACCACAGCCCAATGCCCGATTACTGCCTCAGTCTAGGGTTAGGCTTAGGGCTAGGGTTAGGGTTATGCCTAGGGTTAGGGTTCAGAAAACCACAAAGCCAGGAGCTCCAGGGATACTCCCCATGCAAAAGGCAGGCCAAGTTGAGCGTAGCACATCCAAATCCCCTCTCCCTCTTCTTCATTCTGCTCGGAACTCACCACAGCCCAATGCCCGATATCTGCCTCAGTCTAGGGTTAGGCTTAGGGCTAGGGTTAGGGTTATGCCTAGGGTTAGGGTTCACAAAACCACAAAGCCAGGAGCTCCAGGGATACTCACCATGCAAAAGGCAGGCCAAGTTGAGCGTAGCACATCCAAATCCCCTCTCCCTCTTCGTCATTCTGCTCGGAACTCCCCACAGCCCAATGCCCGATTTCTGCCTCAGTCTAGGGTTCGGCTTAGGGCTAGGGTTAGGGTTATGCCTAGGGTTAGGGTTCACAAAACCACAAAGCCAGGAGCTCCAGGGATACTCCCCATGCAAAAGGCAGGCCAAGTTGAGCGTAGCACATCCAAATCCTTGCTCCCTCTTCATCATTCTGCTCGGAACTCACCACAGCCCCATGCCCGATTTCTGCCTCAGTCTAGGGTTAGGCTTAGGGCTAGGGTTAGGGTTATGCCTAGGGTTAGGGTTCAGAAAACCACAAAGCCAGGAGCTCCAGGGATACTCCCCATGCAAAAGGCAGGCCAAGTTGAGCGTAGCACATCCAAATCCTTGCTCCCTCTTCGTCATTCTGCTCGGAACTCCCCACAGCCCCATGCCCGATTTCTGCCTCAGTCTAGGGTTAGGCTTAGGGCTAGGGTTAGGGTTATGCCTAGGGTTAGGGTTCACAAAACCACAAAGCCAGGAGCTCCAGGGACACTGATCATGCGAAAGGCAGGGCAAGTTAAGCACGGCACATCCAAAACCTTGCTCCATCTTCTTCTTTTTTCAAGGGTTAGGGTTAGGGGCTCGGGTTAGTGTTAGGGGTTAGGGTTAGGGGTAGGGTTAGGGTTAGGGTTTTGACTAGGGTTAGGATTGAGAAAACGACAAAGCCAGGGGACCCAGGCACACTAAGCATGCAAAAGGCAGGCCAAGTTGAGTGTAGCACATCCAAATCCCCTCTCCCTCTTCGTCATTCTGCTCGGAATTCACCACAGCCCAATGCCCGATTACTGCCTCAGTCTAGGGTTAGGCTTAGCGCTAGGGTTAGGGTTATGCCTAGGGTTAGGGTTCAGAAAACCACAAAGCCAGGAGCTCCAGGGATACTCCCCATGCAAAAGGCAGGCCAAGTTGAGCGTAGCACATCCAAATCCTTGCTCCCTCTTTGTCATTCTGCTCGGAACTCACCACAGCCCAATGCCCGATTTCTGCCTCAGTCTAGGGTTAGGCTTAGGGCTAGGGTTAGGGTTATGCCTAGGGTTAGGGTTCAGAAAACCACAAAGCCAGGAGCTCCAGGGATACTCCCCATGCAAAAGGCAGGCCAAGTTGAGCGTAGCACATCCAAATCCCCTCTCCCTCTTCGTCATTCTGCTCGGAACTCCCCACAGCCCAATGCCCGATTACTGGCTCAGTCTAGGGTTAGGCTTAGGGCTAGGGTTAGGGTTATGCCTAGGGTTAGGGTTCACAAAACCACAAAGCCAGGAGCTCCAGGGATACTCACCATGCATAAGGCAGGCCAAGTTGAGTGTAGCACATCCAAATCCTTGCTCCCTCTTCTTCATTCTGCTCGGAACTCACCACGGCCCAATGCCCAATATCTGCCTCAGTCTAGGGTTAGGCTTAGGGCTAGGGTTAGGGTTATGCCTAGGGTTATGGTTCACAAAACCACAAAGCCAGGAGCTCCAGGGATACTCACCATGCAAAAGGCAGGCCAAGTTGAGCGTAGCACATCCAAATCCCCTCTCCCTCTTCGTCATTCTGCTCGGAACTCACCACAGCCCAATGCCCGATTACTGCCTCAGTCTAGGGTTAGGCTTAGGGCTAGGGTTAGGGTTATGCCTAGGGTTAGGGTTCACAAAACCACAAAGCCAGGAGCTCCAGGGATACTCACCATGCAAAAGGCAGGCCAAGTTGAGCGTAGCACATCCAAATCCCCTCTCCCTCTTTGTCATTCTCCTCGGAACTCCCCACAGCCCAATGCCCGATTACTGGCTCAGTCTAGGGTTAGGCTTAGGGCTAGGGTTAGGGTTATGCCTAGGGTAAGGGTTCACAAAACCACAAAGCCAGGAGCTCCAGGGATACTCCCCATGCAAAAGGCAGGCCAAGTTGAGCGTAGCACATCCAAATCCTTGCTCCCTCTTTGTCATTCTGCTCAGAACTTCCCACAGCCCAATGCCAGATTACTGGCTCAGTCTAGGGTTAGGCTTAGGGCTAGGGTTAGGGTTATGCCTAGGGTTTGGGTTCACAAAACCACAAAGCCAGGAGCTCCAGGGACACTGATCATGCGAAAGGCAGGCCAAGTTAAGCACGGCACATCCAAAACCTTGCTCCCTCTTCTTCTTTCTGCAAGGGTTAGGGTTAGGGGCTCGGGTTAGTGTTAGGGGTTAGGGTTAGGGGTAGGGTTAGGGTTAGGGTTTTGACTAGGGTTAGGATTGAGAAAACCACAAAGCCAGGGGACCCAGGCACACTAAGCATGCAAAAGGCAGGCCAAGTTGAGCGTAGCACATCCAAATCCCCTCTCCCTCTTCATCATTCTGCTCGGAACTCACCACAGCCCAATGCCCGATTTCTGCCTCAGTCTAGGGTTAGGCTTAGGGCTAGGGTTAGGGTTATGCCTAGGGTTAGGGTTCAGAAAACCACAAAGCCAGGAGCTCCAGGGATACTCACCATGCAAAAGGCAGGCCAAGTTGAGCGTAGCACATCCAAATCCTTGCTCCCTCTTTGTCATTATGCTTGGAACTCACCACAGCCCAATGCCCGATTACTGCCTCAGTCTAGGGTTAGGCTTAGGGCTAGGGTTAGGGTTATGCCTAGGGTTAGGGTTCAGAAAACCACAAAGCCAGGAGCTCCAGGGATACTCACCATGCAAAAGGCAGGCCCAGTTGAGCGTAGCACATCCAAATCCCCTCTCCCTCTTCGTCATTCTGCTCGGAACTCACCACAGCCCAATGCCCGATTACTGCCTCAGTCTAGGGTTAGGCTTAGGGCTAGGGTTAGGGTTATGCCTAGGGTTAGGGTTCACAAAACCACAAAGCCAGGAGCTCCAGGGATACTCACCATGCAAAAGGCAGGCCAAGTTGAGCGTAGCACATCCAAATCCCCTCTCCCTCTTCGTCATTCTGCTCGGAACTCACCACAGCCCAATGCCCGATTACTGCCTCAGTCTAGGGTTAGGCTTAGGGCTAGGGTTAGGGTTATGCCTAGGGTTAGGGTTCAGAAAACCACAAAGCCAGGAGCTCCAGGGATACTCCCCATGCAAAAGGCAGGCCAAGTTGAGCGTAGCACATCCAAATCCTTGCTCCCTCTTTGTCATTCTGCTCGGAACTTCCCACAGCCCAATGCCAGATTACTGGCTCAGTCTAGGGTTAGGCTTAGGGCTAGGGTTAGGGTTATGCCTAGGGTTAGGGTTCACAAAACCACAAAGCCAGGAGCTCCAGGGACACTGATCATGCGAAAGGCAGGCCAAGTTAAGCACGGCACATCCAAAACCTTGCTCCCTCTTCTTCTTTCTGCAAGGGTTAGGGTTAGGGGCTCGGGTTAGTGTTAGGGGTTAGGGTTAGGGGTAGGGTTAGGGTTAGGGTTTTGACTAGGGTTAGGATTGAGAAAACGACAAAGCCAGGGGACCCAGGCACACTAAGCATGCAAAAGGCAGGCCAAGTTGAGCGTAGCACATCCAAATCCCCTCTCCCTCTTCGTCATTCTGCTCGGAATTCACCACAGCCCAATGCCCGATTTCTGCCTCAGTCTAGGGTTAGGCTTAGGGCTAGGGTTAGGGTTATGCCTAGGGTTAGGGTTCAGAAAACCACAAAGCCAGGAGCTCCAGGGATACTCACCATGCAAAAGGCAGGCCAAGTTGAGTGTAGCACATCCAAATCCTTGCTCCCTCTTCTTCATTCTGCTCGGAACTCACCACGGCCCAATGCCCGATATCTGCCTCAGTCTAGGGTTAGGCTTAGGGCTAGGGTTAGGGTTATGCCTAGGGTTAGGGTTCACAAAACCACAAAGCCAGGAGCTCCAGGGATACTCCCCATGCAAAAGGCAGGCCAAGTTGAGCGTAGCACATCCAAATCCCCTCTCCCTCTTCGTCATTCTGCTCGGAACTCACCACAGCCCAATGCCCGATTTCTGCCTCAGTCTAGGGTTAGGCTTAGGGCTAGGGTTAGGGTTATGCCTAGGGTTAGGGTTCAGAAAACCACAAAGCCAGGAGCTCCAGGGATACTCCCCATGCAAAAGGCAGGCCAAGTTGAGCGTAGCACATCCAAATCCTTGCTCCCTCTTCGTCATTCTGCTCGGAACTCCCCACAGCCCCATGCCCGATTTCTGCCTCAGTCTAGGGTTAGGCTTAGTGCTAGGGTTAGGGTTATGCCTAGGGTTAGGGTTCACAAAACCACAAAGCCAGGAGCTCCAGGGACACTGATCATGCGAAAGGCAGGGCAAGTTAAGCACGGCACATCCAAAACCTTGCTCCATCTTCTTCTTTTTTCAAGGGTTAGGGTTAGGGGCTCGGGTTAGTGTTAGGGGTTAGGGTTAGGGGTAGGGTTAGGGTTAGGGTTTTGACTAGGGTTAGGATTGAGAAAACGACAAAGCCAGGGGACCCAGGCACACTAAGCATGCAAAAGGCAGGCCAAGTTGAGTGTAGCACATCCAAATCCCCTCTCCCTCTTCGTCATTCTGCTCGGAATTCACCACAGCCCAATGCCCGATTACTGCCTCAGTCTAGGGTTAGGCTTAGCGCTAGGGTTAGGGTTATGCCTAGGGTTAGGGTTCAGAAAACCACAAAGCCAGGAGCTCCAGGGATACTCCCCATGCAAAAGGCAGGCCAAGTTGAGCGTAGCACATCCAAATCCTTGCTCCCTCTTTGTCATTCTGCTCGGAACTCACCACAGCCCAATGCCCGATTTCTGCCTCAGTCTAGGGTTAGGCTTAGGGCTAGGGTTAGGGTTATGCCTAGGGTTAGGGTTCAGAAAACCACAAAGCCAGGAGCTCCAGGGATACTCCCCATGCAAAAGGCAGGCCAAGTTGAGCGTAGCACATCCAAATCCCCTCTCCCTCTTCGTCATTCTGCTCGGAACTCCCCACAGCCCAATGCCCGATTACTGGCTCAGTCTAGGGTTAGGCTTAGGGCTAGGGTTAGGGTTATGCCTAGGGTTAGGGTTCACAAAACCACAAAGCCAGGAGCTCCAGGGATACTCACCATGCATAAGGCAGGCCAAGTTGAGTGTAGCACATCCAAATCCTTGCTCCCTCTTCTTCATTCTGCTCGGAACTCACCACGGCCCAATGCCCAATATCTGCCTCAGTCTAGGGTTAGGCTTAGGGCTAGGGTTAGGGTTATGCCTAGGGTTATGGTTCACAAAACCACAAAGCCAGGAGCTCCAGGGATACTCCCCATGCAAAAGGCAGGCCAAGTTGAGCGTAGCACATCCAAATCCCCTCTCCCTCTTCGTCATTCTGCTCGGAACTCACCACAGCCCAATGCCCGATTACTGCCTCAGTCTAGGGTTAGGCTTAGGGCTAGGGTTAGGGTTATGCCTAGGGTTAGGGTTCACAAAACCACAAAGCCAGGAGCTCCAGGGATACTCACCATGCAAAAGGCAGGCCAAGTTGAGCGTAGCACATCCAAATCCCCTCTCCCTCTTTGTCATTCTCCTCGGAACTCCCCACAGCCCAATGCCCGATTACTGGCTCAGTCTAGGGTTAGGCTTAGGGCTAGGGTTAGGGTTATGCCTAGGGTAAGGGTTCACAAAACCACAAAGCCAGGAGCTCCAGGGATACTCCCCATGCAAAAGGCAGGCCAAGTTGAGCGTAGCACATCCAAATCCTTGCTCCCTCTTTGTCATTCTGCTCAGAACTTCCCACAGCCCAATGCCAGATTACTGGCTCAGTCTAGGGTTAGGCTTAGGGCTAGGGTTAGGGTTATGCCTAGGGTTTGGGTTCACAAAACCACAAAGCCAGGAGCTCCAGGGACACTGATCATGCGAAAGGCAGGCCAAGTTAAGCACGGCACATCCAAAACCTTGCTCCCTCTTCTTCTTTCTGCAAGGGTTAGGGTTAGGGGCTCGGGTTAGTGTTAGGGGTTAGGGTTAGGGGTAGGGTTAGGGTTAGGGTTTTGACTAGGGTTAGGATTGAGAAAACCACAAAGCCAGGGGACCCAGGCACACTAAGCATGCAAAAGGCAGGCCAAGTTGAGCGTAGCACATCCAAATCCCCTCTCCCTCTTCATCATTCTGCTCGGAACTCACCACAGCCCAATGCCCGATTTCTGCCTCAGTCTAGGGTTAGGCTTAGGGCTAGGGTTAGGGTTATGCCTAGGGTTAGGGTTCAGAAAACCACAAAGCCAGGAGCTCCAGGGATACTCACCATGCAAAAGGCAGGCCAAGTTGAGCGTAGCACATCCAAATCCTTGCTCCCTCTTTGTCATTATGCTTGGAACTCACCACAGCCCAATGCCCGATTACTGCCTCAGTCTAGGGTTAGGCTTAGGGCTAGGGTTAGGGTTATGCCTAGGGTTAGGGTTCAGAAAACCACAAAGCCAGGAGCTCCAGGGATACTCACCATGCAAAAGGCAGGCCCAGTTGAGCGTAGCACATCCAAATCCCCTCTCCCTCTTCGTCATTCTGCTCGGAACTCACCACAGCCCAATGCCCGATTACTGCCTCAGTCTAGGGTTAGGCTTAGGGCTAGGGTTAGGGTTATGCCTAGGGTTAGGGTTCACAAAACCACAAAGCCAGGAGCTCCAGGGATACTCACCATGCAAAAGGCAGGCCAAGTTGAGCGTAGCACATCCAAATCCCCTCTCCCTCTTCGTCATTCTGCTCGGAACTCACCACAGCCCAATGCCCGATTACTGCCTCAGTCTAGGGTTAGGCTTAGGGCTAGGGTTAGGGTTATGCCTAGGGTTAGGGTTCACAAAACCACAAAGCCAGGAGCTCCAGGGATACTCACCATGCAAAAGGCAGGCCAAGTTGAGCGTAGCACATCCAAATCCCCTCTCCCTCTTTGTCATTCTCCTCGGAACTCCCCACAGCCCAATGCCCGATTACTGCCTCAGTCTAGGGTTAGGCTTAGGGCTAGGGTTAGGGTTATGCCTAGGGTTAGGGTTCAGAAAACCACAAAGCCAGGAGCTCCAGGGATACTCCCCATGCAAAAGGCAGGCCAAGTTGAGCGTAGCACATCCAAATCCTTGCTCCCTCTTTGTCATTCTGCTCGGAACTTCCCACAGCCCAATGCCAGATTACTGGCTCAGTCTAGGGTTAGGCTTAGGGCTAGGGTTAGGGTTATGCCTAGGGTTAGGGTTCACAAAACCACAAAGCCAGGAGCTCCAGGGACACTGATCATGCGAAAGGCAGGCCAAGTTAAGCACGGCACATCCAAAACCTTGCTCCCTCTTCTTCTTTCTGCAAGGGTTAGGGTTAGGGGCTCGGGTTAGTGTTAGGGGTTAGGGTTAGGGGTAGGGTTAGGGTTAGGGTTTTGACTAGGGTTAGGATTGAGAAAACGACAAAGCCAGGGGACCCAGGCACACTAAGCATGCAAAAGGCAGGCCAAGTTGAGCGTAGCACATCCAAATCCCCTCTCCCTCTTCGTCATTCTGCTCGGAATTCACCACAGCCCAATGCCCGATTTCTGCCTCAGTCTAGGGTTAGGCTTAGGGCTAGGGTTAGGGTTATGCCTAGGGTTAGGGTTCAGAAAACCACAAAGCCAGGAGCTCCAGGGATACTCACCATGCAAAAGGCAGGCCAAGTTGAGTGTAGCACATCCAAATCCTTGCTCCCTCTTCTTCATTCTGCTCGGAACTCACCACGGCCCAATGCCCGATATCTGCCTCAGTCTAGGGTTAGGCTTAGGGCTAGGGTTAGGGTTATGCCTAGGGTTAGGGTTCACAAAACCACAAAGCCAGGAGCTCCAGGGATACTCCCCATGCAAAAGGCAGGCCAAGTTGAGCGTAGCACATCCAAATCCCCTCTCCCTCTTCGTCATTCTGCTCGGAACTCACCACAGCCCAATGCCCGATTTCTGCCTCAGTCTAGGGTTAGGCTTAGGGCTAGGGTTAGGGTTATGCCTAGGGTTAGGGTTCAGAAAACCACAAAGCCAGGAGCTCCAGGGATACTCACCATGCAAAAGGCAGGCCAAGTTGAGCGTAGCACATCCAAATCATTGCTCCCTCTTTGTCATTCTGCTCGGAACTCACCACAGCCCCATGCTCGATTTCTGCCTCAGTCTAGGGTTAGGCTTAGGGCTAGGGTTAGGGTTATGCCTAGGGTTAGGGTTCAGAAAACCACAAAGCCAGGAGCTCCAGGGATACTCCCCATGCAAAAGGCAGGCCAAGTTGAGCGTAGCACATCCAAATCCTTGCTCCCTCTTCGTCATTCTGCTCGGAACTCACCACAGCCCAATGCCCGATTTCTGCCTCAGTCTAGGGTTAGGCTTAGGGCTAGGGTTAGGGTTATGCCTAGGGTTAGGGTTCAGAAAACCACAAAGCCAGGAGCTCCAGGGATACTCCCCATGCAAAAGGCAGGCCAAGTTGAGCGCAGCCAATCCAAATCCTTGCTCCCTCTTCGTCATTCTGCTCGGAACTCCCCACAGCCCAATGCCCGATTTCTGCCTCAGTCTAGGGTTAGGCTTAGGGCTAGGGTTAGGGTTATGCCTAGGGTTAGGGTTCAGAAAACCACAAAGCCAGGAGCTCCAGGGATACTCCCCATGCAAAAGGCAGGCCAAGTTGAGCATAGCACATCCAAATCCTTGCTCCCTCTTCATCATTCTGCTCGGAACTCACCACAGCCCCATGCCCGATTTCTGCCTCAGTCTAGGGTTAGGTTTAGGGCTAGGGTTAGGGTTATGCCTAGGGTTAGGGTTCAGAAAACCACAAAGCCAGGAGCTCCAGGGATACTCACCATGCAAAAGGCAGGCCAAGTTGAGCGTAGCACATCCAAATCCTTGCTCCCTCTTGGTCATTCTGCTCGGAACTCCCCACAGCCCAATGCCCGATTTCTGCCTCAGTCTACGGTTAGGCTTAGGGCTAGGGTTAGGGTTATGGCTAGGGTTAGGGTTCAGAAAACCACAAAGCCAGGAGCTCCAGGGATACTCACCATGCAAAAGGCAGGCCAAGTTGAGCGTAGCACATCCAAATCCTTGCTCCCTCTACGTCATTCTGCTCGGAACTCACCACAGCCCAATGCACGATTACTGGCTCAGTCTAGGGTTAGGCTTAGGGCTAGGGTTAGGGTTATGCCTAGGGTTATGGTTCACAAAACCACAAAGCCAGGAGCTCCAGGGATACTCACCATGCAAAAGGCAGGCCAAGTTGAGCGTAGCACGTCCAAATCCCCTCTCCCTCTTCGTCATTCTGCTCGGAACTCACCACAGCCCAATGCCCGATTTCTGCCTCAGTCTAGGGTTAGGCTTAGGGCTAGGGTTAGGGTTATGCCTAGGGTTAGGGTTATGCCTAGGGTTAGGGTTCACAAAACCACAAAGCCAGGAGCTCCAGGGATACTCACCATGCAAAAGGCAGGCCAAGTTGAGCGTAGCACATCCAAATCCCCTCTCCCTCTTCGTCATTCTGCTCGGAACTCACCACAGCCCAATGCCCGATTACTGGCTCAGTCTAGGGTTAGGCTAAGGGCTAGGGTTAGGGTTATGCCTAGGGTTAGGGTTCACAAAACCACAAAGCCAGGAGCTCCAGGGATACTCACCATGCAAAAGGCAGGCCAAGTTGAGCGTAGCACATCCAAATCCTTGCTCCCTCTTCGTCATTCTGCTCGGAACTCACCACAGCCCAATGCCCGATTACTGCCTCAGTCTAGGGTTAGGCTTAGGGCTAGGGTTAGGGTTATGCCTAGGGTTAGGGTTCACAAAACCACAAAGCCAGGAGCTCCAGGGATACTCACCATGCAAAAGGCAGGCCAAGTTGAGCGTAGCACATCCAAATCCCCTCTCCCTCTTCGTCATTCTGCTCGGAACTTCCCACAGCCCAATGCCAGATTACTGGCTCAGTCTAGGGTTAGGCTTAGGGCTAGGGTTAGGGTTATGCCTAGGGTTAGGGTTCACAAAACCACAAAGCCAGGAGCTCCAGGGATACTCCCCATGCAAAAGGCAGGCCAAGTTGAGCGTAGCACATCCAAATCCTTGCTCCCTCTTTGTCATTCTGCTCAGAACTTCCCACAGCCCAATGCCAGATTACTGGCTCAGTCTAGGGTTAGGCTTAGGGCTAGGGTTAGGGTTATGCCTAGGGTTAGGGTTCACAAAACCACAAAGCCAGGAGCTCCAGGGACACTGATCATGCGAAAGGCAGGCCAAGTTAAGCACGGCACATCCAAAACCTTGCTCCCTCTTCTTCTTTCTGCAAGGGTTAGGGTTAGGGGCTCGGGTTAGTGTTAGGGGTTAGGGTTAGGGGTAGGGTTAGGGTTAGGGTTTTGACTAGGGTTAGGATTGAGAAAACGACAAAGCCAGGGGACCCAGGCACACTAAGCATGCAAAAGGCAGGCCAAGTTGAGCGTAGCACATCCAAATCCCCTCTCCCTCTTCGTCATTCTGCTCGGAACTCACCACAGCCCAATGCCCGATTTCTGCCTCAGTCTAGGGTTAGGCTTAGGGCTAGGGTTAGGGTTATGCCTAGGGTTAGGGTTCAGAAAACCACAAAGCCAGGAGCTCCAGGGATACTCACCATGCAAAAGGCAGGCCAAGTTGAGTGTAGCACATCCAAATCCTTGCTCCCTCTTCTTCATTCTGCTCGGAACTCACCACGGCCCAATGCCCGATATCTGCCTCAGTCTAGGGTTAGGCTTAGGGCTAGGGTTAGGGTTATGCCTAGGGTTAGGGTTCACAAAACCACAAAGCCAGGAGCTCCAGGGATACTCCCCATGCAAAAGGCAGGCCAAGTTGAGAGTAGCACATCCAAATCCCCTCTCCCTCTTCATCATTCTGCTCGGAACTCACCACAGCCCAATGCCCGATTTCTGCCTCAGTCTAGGGTTAGGCTTAGGGCTAGGGTTAGGGTTATGCCTAGGGTTAGGGTTCACAAAACCACAAAGCCAGGAGCTCCAGGGATACTCACCATGCAAAAGGCAGGCCAAGTTGAGCGTAGCACATCCAAATCCTTGCTCCCTCTTCTTCATTCTGCTCGGAACTCACCACAGCCCAATGCCCGATTACTGGCTCAGTCTAGGGTTAGGCTTAGGGCTAGGGTTAGGGTTATGCCTAGGGTTAGGGTTCAGAAAACCACAAAGCCAGGAGCTCCAGGGATACTCACCATGCAAAAGGCAGGCCAAGTTGAGCGTAGCACATCCAAATCCCCTCTCCCTCTTCATCATTCTGCTCGGAACTCACCACAGCCCAATGCCCAATTACTGCCTCAGTCTAGGGTTAGGCTTAGGGCTAGGGTTAGGGTTATGCCTAGGGTTAGGGTTCACAAAACCACAAAGCCAGGAGCTCCAGGGATACTCACCATGCAAAAGGCAGGCCAAGTTGAGCGTAGCACATCCAAATCCCCTCTCCCTCTTCGTCATTCTGCTCGGAACTCACCACAGCCCAATGCCAGATTACTGGCTCAGTCTAGGGTTAGGCTTAGGGCTAGGGTTAGGGTTATGCCTAGGGTTAGGGTTCAGAAAACCACAAAGCCAGGAGCTCCAGGGATACTCCCCATGCAAAAGGCAGGCCAAGTTGAGCGTAGCACATCCAAATCCTTGCTCCCTCTTTGTCATTCTGCTCAGAACTTCCCACAGCCCAATGCCAGATTACTGGCTCAGTCTAGGGTTAGGCTTAGGGCTAGGGTTAGGGTTATGCCTAGGGTTAGGGTTCACAAAACCACAAAGCCAGGAGCTCCAGGGACACTGATCATGCGAAAGGCAGGCCAAGTTAAGCACGGCACATCCAAAACCTTGCTCCCTCTTCTTCTTTCTGCAAGGGTTAGGGTTAGGGGCTCGGGTTAGTGTTAGGGGTTAGGGTTAGGGGTAGGGTTAGGGTTAGGGTTTTGACTAGGGTTAGGATTGAGAAAACGACAAAGCCAGGGGACCCACGCACACTAAGCATGCAAAAGGCAGGCCAAGTTGAGCGTAGCACATCCAAATCCCCTCTCCCTCTTCGTCATTCTGCTCGGAACTCACCACAGCCCAATGCCCGATTACTGCCTCAGTCTAGGGTTAGGCTTAGGGCTAGGGTTAGGGTTATGCCTAGGGTTAGGGTTCAGAAAACCACAAAGCCAGGAGCTCCAGGGATACTCCCCATGCAAAAGGCAGGCCAAGTTGAGTGTAGCACATCCAAATCCTTGCTCCCTCTTCTTCATTCTGCTCGGAACTCACCACGGCCCAATGCCCGATATCTGCCTCAGTCTAGGGTTAGGCTTAGGGCTAGGGTTAGGGTTATGCCTAGGGTTAGGGTTCACAAAACCACAAAGCCAGGAGCTCCAGGGATACTCCCCATGCAAAAGGCAGGCCAAGTTGAGCGTAGCACATCCAAATCCCCTCTCCCTCTTCGTCATTCTGCTCGGAACTCACCACAGCCCAATGCCCGATTACTGCCTCAGTCTAGGGTTAGGCTTAGGGCTAGGGTTAGGGTTATGCCTAGGGTTAGGGTTCAGAAAACCACAAAGCCAGGAGCTCCAGGGATACTCACCATGCAAAAGGCAGGCCAAGTTGAGCGTAGCACATCCAAATCATTGCTCCCTCTTTGTCATTCTGCTCGGAACTCCCCACAGCCCAATGCCCGATTTCTGCCTCAGTCTAGGGTTAGGCTTAGGGCTAGGGTTAGGGTTATGCCTAGGGTTAGGGTTCAGAAAACCACAAAGCCAGGAGCTCCAGGGATACTCCCCATGCAAAAGGCAGGCCAAGTTGAGCGCAGCCAATCCAAATCCTTGCTCCCTCTTCGTCATTCTGCTCGGAACTCCCCACAGCCCAATGCCAGATTACTGGCTCAGTCTAGGGTTAGGCTTAGGGCTAGGGTTAGGGTTATGCCTAGGGTTAGGGTTCACAAAACCACAAAGCCAGGAGCTCCAGGGACACTGATCATGCGAAAGGCAGGCCAAGTTAAGCACGGCACATCCAAAACCTTGCTCCCTCTTCTTCTTTCTGCAAGGGTTAGGGTTAGGGGCTCGGGTTAGTGTTAGGGGTTAGGGTTAGGGGTAGGGTTAGGGTTAGGGTTATGCCTAGGGTTAGGATTGAGAAAACGACAAAGTCAGGGGACCCAGGCACACTAAGCATGCAAAAGGCAGGCCAAGTTGAGCGTAGCACATCCAAATCCCCTCTCCCTCTTCGTCATTCTGCTCGGAATTCACCACAGCCCAATGCCCGATTTCTGCCTCAGTCTAGGGTTAGGCTTAGGGCTAGGGTTAGGGTTATGCCTAGGGTTAGGGTTCAGAAAACCACAAAGCCAGGAGCTCCAGGGATACTCACCATGCAAAAGGCAGGCCAAGTTGAGTGTAGCACATCCAAATCCTTGCTCCCTCTTCTTCATTCTGCTCGGAACTCACCACGGCCCAATGCCCGATATCTGCCTCAGTCTAGGGTTAGGCTTAGGGCTAGGGTTAGGGTTATGCCTAGGGTTAGGGTTCACAAAACCACAAAGCCAGGAGCTCCAGGGATACTCACCATGCAAAAGGCAGGCCAAGTTGAGCGTAGCACATCCAAATCCCCTCTCCCTCTTCGTCATTCTGCTCGGAACTCACCACAGCCCAATGCCCGATTTCTGCCTCAGTCTAGGGTTAGGCTTAGGGCTAGGTTAGGGTTATGCCTAGGGTTAGGGTTCACAAAACCACAAAGCCAGGAGCTCCAGGGATACTCACCATGCAAAAGGCAGGCCAAGTTGAGCGTAGCACATCCAAATCCTTGCTCCCTCTTTGTCATTCTGCTCGGAACTCACCACAGCCCCATGCCCGATTTCTGCCTCAGTCTAGGGTTAGGCTTAGGGCTAGGGTTAGGGTTATGCCTAGGGTTAGGGTTCAGAAAACCACAAAGCCAGGAGCTCCAGGGATACTCACCATGCAAAAGGCAGGCCAAGTTGAGCGTAGCACATCCAAATCCTTGCTCCCTCTTCGTCATTATGCTCGGAACTCACCACAGCCCAATGCCCGATTACTGCCTCAGTCTAGGGTTAGGCTTAGGGCTAGGGTTAGGGTTATGCCTAGGGTTAGGGTTCAGAAAACCACAAAGCCAGGAGCTCCAGGGATACTCACCATGCAAAAGGCAGGCCAAGTTGAGCGTAGCACATCCAAATCCCCTCTCCCTCTTCGTCATTCTGCTCGGAACTCACCACAGCCCAATGCCCGATTACTGCCTCAGTCTAGGGTTAGGCTTAGGGCTAGGGTTAGGGTTATGCCTAGGGTTAGGGTTCACAAAACCACAAAGCCAGGAGCTCCAGGGATACTCACCATGCAAAAGGCAGGCCAAGTTGAGCGTAGCACATCCAAATCCCCTCTCCCTCTTCGTCATTCTGCTCGGAACTCACCACAGCCCAATGCCCGATTACTGCCTCAGTCTAGGGTTAGGCTTAGGGCTAGGGTTAGGGTTATGCCTAGGGTTAGGGTTCACAAAACCACAAAGCCAGGAGCTCCAGGGATACTCACCATGCAAAAGGCAGGCCAAGTTGAGCGTAGCACATCCAAATCCCCTCTCCCTCTTTGTCATTCTCCTCGGAACTCCCCACAGCCCAATGCCCGATTACTGGCTCAGTCTAGGGTTAGGCTTAGGGCTAGGGTTAGGGTTATGCCTAGGGTTAGGGTTCAGAAAACCACAAAGCCAGGAGCTCCAGGGATACTCCCCATGCAAAAGGCAGGCCAAGTTGAGCGTAGCACATCCAAATCCTTGCTCCCTCTTTGTCATTCTGCTCAGAACTTCCCACAGCCCAATGCCAGATTACTGGCTCAGTCTAGGGTTAGGCTTAGGGCTAGGGTTAGGGTTATGCCTAGGGTTTGGGTTCACAAAACCACAAAGCCAGGAGCTCCAGGGACACTGATCATGCGAAAGGCAGGCCAAGTTAAGCACGGCACATCCAAAACCTTGCTCCCTCTTCTTCTTTCTGCAAGGGTTAGGGTTAGGGGCTCGGGTTAGTGTTAGGGGTTAGGGTTAGGGGTAGGGTTAGGGTTAGGGTTTTGACTAGGGTTAGGATTGAGAAAACCACAAAGCCAGGGGACCCAGGCACACTAAGCATGCAAAAGGCAGGCCAAGTTGAGCGTAGCACATCCAAATCCCCTCTCCCTCTTCATCATTCTGCTCGGAACTCACCACAGCCCAATGCCCGATTTCTGCCTCAGTCTAGGGTTAGGCTTAGGGCTAGGGTTAGGGTTATGCCTAGGGTTAGGGTTCACAAAACCACAAAGCCAGGAGCTCCAGGGATACTCACCATGCAAAAGGCAGGCCAAGTTGAGCGTAGCACATCCAAATCCTTGCTCCCTCTTTGTCATTATGCTTGGAA
Organism: Coloeus monedula; assembly: GCF_965178545.1. Taxonomy (NCBI): domain Eukaryota; kingdom Metazoa; phylum Chordata; class Aves; order Passeriformes; family Corvidae; genus Coloeus; species Coloeus monedula. The sequence continues at coordinate 313,332 of NW_028120760.1, read as the reverse complement.
CTCACCACAGCCCAATGCCCGATTACTGCCTCAGTCTAGGGTTAGGCTTAGGGCTAGGGTTAGGGTTATGCCTAGGGTTAGGGTTCAGAAAACCACAAAGCCAGGAGCTCCAGGGATACTCACCATGCAAAAGGCAGGCCCAGTTGAGCGTAGCACATCCATATCCCCTCTCCCTCTTCGTCATTCTGCTCGGAACTCACCACAGCCCAATGCCCGATTACTGCCTCAGTCTAGGGTTAGGCTTAGGGCTAGGGTTAGGGTTATGCCTAGGGTTAGGGTTCACAAAACCACAAAGCCAGGAGCTCCAGGGATACTCCCCATGCAAAAGGCAGGCCAAGTTGAGCGTAGCACATCCAAATCCCCTCTCCCTCTTCGTCATTCTGCTCGGAACTCACCACAGCCCAATGCCCGATTACTGCCTCAGTCTAGGGTTAGGCTTAGGGCTAGGGTTAGGGTTATGCCTAGGGTTAGGGTTCAGAAAACCACAAAGCCAGGAGCTCCAGGGATACTCCCCATGCAAAAGGCAGGCCAAGTTGAGCGTAGCACATCCAAATCCTTGCTCCCTCTTTGTCATTCTGCTCAGAACTTCCCACAGCCCAATGCCAGATTACTGGCTCAGTCTAGGGTTAGGCTTAGGGCTAGGGTTAGGGTTATGCCTAGGGTTAGGGTTCACAAAACCACAAAGCCAGGAGCTCCAGGGACACTGATCATGCGAAAGGCAGGCCAAGTTAAGCACGGCACATCCAAAACCTTGCTCCCTCTTCTTCTTTCTGCAAGGGTTAGGGTTAGGGGCTCGGGTTAGTGTTAGGGGTTAGGGTTAGGGGTAGGGTTAGGGTTAGGGTTTTGACTAGGGTTAGGATTGAGAAAACGACAAAGCCAGGGGACCCAGGCACACTAAGCATGCAAAAGGCAGGCCAAGTTGAGCGTAGCACATCCAAATCCCCTCTCCCTCTTCGTCATTCTGCTCGGAATTCACCACAGCCCAATGCCCGATTTCTGCCTCAGTCTAGGGTTAGGCTTAGGGCTAGGGTTAGGGTTATGCCTAGGGTTAGGGTTCACAAAACCACAAAGCCAGGAGCTCCAGGGATACTCACCATGCAAAAGGCAGGCCAAGTTGAGTGTAGCACATCCAAATCCTTGCTCCCTCTTCTTCATTCTGCTCGGAACTCACCACGGCCCAATGCCCGATATCTGCCTCAGTCTAGGGTTAGGCTTAGGGCTAGGGTTAGGGTTATGCCTAGGGTTAGGGTTCACAAAACCACAAAGCCAGGAGCTTCAGGGATACTCACCATGCAAAAGGCAGGCCAAGTTGAGCGTAGCACATCCAAATCCCCTCTCCCTCTTCGTCATTCTGCTCGGAACTCACCACAGCCCAATGCCCGATTTCTGCCTCAGTCTAGGGTTAGGCTTAGGGCTAGGGTTAGGGTTATGCCTAGGGTTAGGGTTCACAAAACCACAAAGCCAGGAGCTCCAGGGATACTCACCATGCAAAAGGCAGGCCAAGTTGAGCGTAGCACATCCAAATCCTTGCTCCCTCTTTGTCATTATGCTTGGAACTCACCACAGCCCAATGCCCGATTACTGCCTCAGTCTAGGGTTAGGCTTAGGGCTAGGGTTAGGGTTATGCCTAGGGTTAGGGTTCAGAAAACCACAAAGCCAGGAGCTCCAGGGATACTCACCATGCAAAAGGCAGGCCCAGTTGAGCGTAGCACATCCATATCCCCTCTCCCTCTTCGTCATTCTGCTCGGAACTCACCACAGCCCAATGCCCGATTACTGCCTCAGTCTAGGGTTAGGCTTAGGGCTAGGGTTAGGGTTATGCCTAGGGTTAGGGTTCACAAAACCACAAAGCCAGGAGCTCCAGGGATACTCCCCATGCAAAAGGCAGGCCAAGTTGAGCGTAGCACATCCAAATCCCCTCTCCCTCTTCGTCATTCTGCTCGGAACTCACCACAGCCCAATGCCCGATTTCTGCCTCAGTCTAGGGTTAGGCTTAGGGCTAGGGTTAGGGTTATGCCTAGGGTTAGGGTTCAGAAAACCACAAAGCCAGGAGCTCCAGGGATACTCCCCATGCAAAAGGCAGGCCAAGTTGAGCGTAGCACATCCAAATCCTTGCTCCCTCTTTGTCATTCTGCTCAGAACTTCCCACAGCCCAATGCCAGATTACTGGCTCAGTCTAGGGTTAGGCTTAGGGCTAGGGTTAGGGTTATGCCTAGGGTTAGGGTTCACAAAACCACAAAGCCAGGAGCTCCAGGGACACTGATCATGCGAAAGGCAGGCCAAGTTAAGCACGGCACATCCAAAACCTTGCTCCCTCTTCTTCTTTCTGCAAGGGTTAGGGTTAGGGGCTCGGGTTAGTGTTAGGGGTTAGGGTTAGGGGTAGGGTTAGGGTTAGGGTTTTGACTAGGGTTAGGATTGAGAAAACGACAAAGCCAGGGGACCCAGGCACACTAAGCATGCAAAAGGCAGGCCAAGTTGAGCGTAGCACATCCAAATCCCCTCTCCCTCTTCGTCATTCTGCTCGGAATTCACCACAGCCCAATGCCCGATTTCTGCCTCAGTCTAGGGTTAGGCTTAGGGCTAGGGTTAGGGTTATGCCTAGGGTTAGGGTTCACAAAACCACAAAGCCAGGAGCTCCAGGGATACTCACCATGCAAAAGGCAGGCCAAGTTGAGTGTAGCACATCCAAATCCTTGCTCCCTCTTCTTCATTCTGCTCGGAACTCACCACGGCCCAATGCCCGATATCTGCCTCAGTCTAGGGTTAGGCTTAGGGCTAGGGTTAGGGTTATGCCTAGGGTTAGGGTTCACAAAACCACAAAGCCAGGAGCTTCAGGGATACTCACCATGCAAAAGGCAGGCCAAGTTGAGCGTAGCACATCCAAATCCCCTCTCCCTCTTCGTCATTCTGCTCGGAACTCACCACAGCCCAATGCCCGATTTCTGCCTCAGTCTAGGGTTAGGCTTAGGGCTAGGGTTAGGGTTATGCCTAGGGTTAGGGTTCAGAAAACCACAAAGCCAGGAGCTCCAGGGATACTCACCATGCAAAAGGCAGGCCAAGTTGAGTGTAGCACATCCAAATCATTGCTCCCTCTTTGTCATTCTGCTCGGAACTCACCACAGCCCCATGCTCGATTTCTGCCTCAGTCTAGGGTTAGGCTTAGGGCTAGGGTTAGGGTTATGCCTAGGGTTAGGGTTCAGAAAACCACAAAGCCAGGAGCTCCAGGGATACTCCCCATGCAAAAGGCAGGCCAAGTTGAGCGCAGCCAATCCAAATCCTTGCTCCCTCTTCGTCATTCTGCTCGGAACTCCCCACAGCCCAATGCCCGATTTCTGCCTCAGTCTAGGGTTAGGCTTAGGGCTAGGGTTAGGGTTATGCCTAGGGTTAGGGTTCAGAAAACCACAAAGCCAGGAGCTCCAGGGATACTCCCCATGCAAAAGGCAGGCCAAGTTGAGCGCAGCCAATCCAAATCCTTGCTCCCTCTTCGTCATTCTGCTCGGAACTCCCCACAGCCCAATGCCCGATTTCTGCCTCAGTCTAGGGTTAGGCTTAGGGCTAGGGTTAGGGTTATGCCTAGGGTTAGGGTTCAGAAAACCACAAAGCCAGGAGCTCCAGGGATACTCCCCATGCAAAAGGCAGGCCAAGTTGAGCGTAGCACATCCAAATCCTTGCTCCCTCTTTGTCATTCTGCTCAGAACTTCCCACAGCCCAATGCCAGATTACTGGCTCAGTCTAGGGTTAGGCTTAGGGCTAGGGTTAGGGTTATGCCTAGGGTTAGGGTTCACAAAACCACAAAGCCAGGAGCTCCAGGGACACTGATCATGCGAAAGGCAGGCCAAGTTAAGCACGGCACATCCAAAACCTTGCTCCCTCTTCTTCTTTCTGCAAGGGTTAGGGTTAGGGGCTCGGGTTAGTGTTAGGGGTTAGGGTTAGGGGTAGGGTTAGGGTTAGGGTTATGCCTAGGGTTAGGATTGAGAAAACGACAAAGCCAGGGGACCCAGGCACACTAAGCATGCAAAAGGCAGGCCAAGTTGAGCGTAGCACATCCAAATCCCCTCTCCCTCTTCGTCATTCTGCTCGGAATTCACCACAGCCCAATGCCCGATTTCTGCCTCAGTCTAGGGTTAGGCTTAGGGCTAGGGTTAGGGTTATGCCTAGGGTTAGGGTTCAGAAAACCACAAAGCCAGGAGCTCCAGGGATACTCACCATGCAAAAGGCAGGCCAAGTTGAGTGTAGCACATCCAAATCCTTGCTCCCTCTTCTTCATTCTGCTCGGAACTCACCACGGCCCAATGCCCGATATCTGCCTCAGTCTAGGGTTAGGCTTAGGGCTAGGGTTAGGGTTATGCCTAGGGTTAGGGTTCACAAAACCACAAAGCCAGGAGCTCCAGGGATACTCACCATGCAAAAGGCAGGCCAAGTTGAGCGTAGCACATCCAAATCCCCTCTCCCTCTTCGTCATTCTGCTCGGAACTCACCACAGCCCAATGCCCGATTTCTGCCTCAGTCTAGGGTTAGGCTTAGGGCTAGGGTTAGGGTTATGCCTAGGGTTAGGGTTCACAAAACCACAAAGCCAGGAGCTCCAGGGATACTCACCATGCAAAAGGCAGGCCAAGTTGAGCGTAGCACATCCAAATCCTTGCTCCCTCTTTGTCATTCTGCTCGGAACTCACCACAGCCCCATGCCCGATTTCTGCCTCAGTCTAGGGTTAGGCTTAGGGCTAGGGTTAGGGTTATGCCTAGGGTTAGGGTTCAGAAAACCACAAAGCCAGGAGCTCCAGGGATACTCCCCATGCAAAAGGCAGGCCAAGTTGAGCGCAGCCAATCCAAATCCTTGCTCCCTCTTTGTCATTCTGCTCAGAACTTCCCACAGCCCAATGCCAGATTACTGGCTCAGTCTAGGGTTAGGCTTAGGGCTAGGGTTAGGGTTATGCCTAGGGTTTGGGTTCACAAAACCACAAAGCCAGGAGCTCCAGGGACACTGATCATGCGAAAGGCAGGCCAAGTTAAGCACGGCACATCCAAAACCTTGCTCCCTCTTCTTCTTTCTGCAAGGGTTAGGGTTAGGGGCTCGGGTTAGTGTTAGGGGTTAGGGTTAGGGGTAGGGTTAGGGTTAGCGTTTTGACTAGGGTTAGGATTGAGAAAACCACAAAGCCAGGGGACCCAGGCACACTAAGCATGCAAAAGGCAGGCCAAGTTGAGCGTAGCACATCCAAATCCCCTCTCCCTCTTCGTCATTCTGCTCGGAATTCACCACAGCCCAATGCCCGATTTCTGCCTCAGTCTAGGGTTAGGCTTAGGGCTAGGGTTAGGGTTATGCCTAGGGTTAGGGTTCACAAAACCACAAAGCCAGGAGCTCCAGGGATACTCACCATGCAAAAGGCAGGCCAAGTTGAGTGTAGCACATCCAAATCCTTGCTCCCTCTTCTTCATTCTGCTCGGAACTCACCACGGCCCAATGCCCGATATCTGCCTCAGTCTAGGGTTAGGCTTAGGGCTAGGGTTAGGGTTATGCCTAGGGTTAGGGTTCACAAAACCACAAAGCCAGGAGCTCCAGGGATACTCACCATGCAAAAGGCAGGCCAAGTTGAGTGTAGCACATCCAAATCCCCTCTCCCTCTTCGTCATTCTGCTCGGAACTCACCACAGCCCAATGCCCGATTTCTGCCTCAGTCTAGGGTTAGGCTTAGGGCTAGGGTTAGGGTTATGCCTAGGGTTAGGGTTCAGAAAACCACAAAGCCAGGAGCTCCAGGGATGCTCACCATGCAAAAGGCAGGCCAAGTTGAGCGTAGCACATCCAAATCATTGCTCCCTCTTTGTCATTCTGCTCGGAACTCACCACAGCCCCATGCTCGATTTCTGCCTCAGTCTAGGGTTAGGCTTAGGGCTAGGGTTAGGGTTATGCCTAGGGTTAGGGTTCACAAAACCACAAAGCCAGGAGCTCCAGGGATACTCACCATGCAAAAGGCAGGCCAAGTTGAGCGTAGCACATCCAAATCCCCTCTCCCTCTTCGTCATTCTGCTCGGAACTCACCACAGCCCAATGCCCGATTTCTGCCTCAGTCTAGGGTTAGGCTTAGGGCTAGGGTTAGGGTTATGCCTAGGGTTAGGGTTCACAAAACCACAAAGCCAGGAGCTCCAGGGATACTCACCATGCAAAAGGCAGGCCAAGTTGAGCGTAGCACATCCAAATCCTTGCTCCCTCTTTGTCATTCTGCTCGGAACTCACCACAGCCCCATGCCCGATTTCTGCCTCAGTCTAGGGTTAGGCTTAGGGCTAGGGTTAGGGTTATGCCTAGGGTTAGGGTTCAGAAAACCACAAAGCCAGGAGCTCCAGGGATACTCCCCATGCAAAAGGCAGGCCAAGTTGAGCGCAGCCAATCCAAATCCTTGCTCCCTCTTCGTCATTCTGCTCGGAACTCCCCACAGCCCAATGCCCGATTTCTGCCTCAGTCTAGGGTTAGGCTTAGGGCTAGGGTTAGGGTTATGCCTAGGGTTAGGGTTCACAAAACCACAAAGCCAGGAGCTCCAGGGATACTCACCATGCAAAAGGCAGGCCCAGTTGAGCGTAGCACATCCAAATCCCCTCTCCCTCTTCGTCATTCTGCTCGGAACTCACCACAGCCCAATGCCCGATTACTGCCTCAGTCTAGGGTTAGGCTTAGGGCTAGGGTTAGGGTTATGCCTAGGGTTAGGGTTCACAAAACCACAAAGCCAGGAGCTCCAGGGATACTCCCCATGCAAAAGGCAGGCCAAGTTGAGCGTAGCACATCCAAATCCCCTCTCCCTCTTCGTCATTCTGCTCGGAACTCACCACAGCCCAATGCCCGATTACTGGCTCAGTCTAGGGTTAGGCTTAGGGCTAGGGTTAGGGTTATGCCTAGGGTTAGGGTTCAGAAAACCACAAAGCCAGGAGCTCCAGGGATGCTCACCATGCAAAAGGCAGGCCAAGTTGAGCGTAGCACATCCAAATCATTGCTCCCTCTTTGTCATTCTGCTCGGAACTCACCACAGCCCCATGCTCGATTTCTGCCTCAGTCTAGGGTTAGGCTTAGGGCTAGGGTTAGGGTTATGCCTAGGGTTAGGGTTCAGAAAACCACAAAGCCAGGAGCTCCAGGGATACTCACCATGCAAAAGGCAGGCCAAGTTGAGCGTAGCACATCCAAATCCTTGCTCCCTCTTCGTCATTCTGCTCGGAACTCCCCACAGCCCAATGCCCGATTTCTGCCTCAGTCTAGGGTTAGGCTTAGGGCTAGGGTTAGGGTTATGCCTAGGGTTAGGGTTCAGAAAACCACAAAGCCAGGAGCTCCAGGGATACTCCCCATGCAAAAGGCAGGCCAAGTTGAGCGCAGCCAATCCAAATCCTTGCTCCCTCTTCGTCATTCTGCTCGGAACTCCCCACAGCCCAATGCCCGATTTCTGCCTCAGTCTAGGGTTAGGCTTAGGGCTAGGGTTAGGGTTATGCCTAGGGTTAGGGTTCAGAAAACCACAAAGCCAGGAGCTCCAGGGATACTCACCATGCAAAAGGCAGGCCAAGTTGAGTGTAGCACATCCAAATCCTTGCTCCCTCTTCTTCATTCTGCTCGGAACTCACCACGGCCCAATGCCCGATATCTGCCTCAGTCTAGGGTTAGGCTTAGGGCTAGGGTTAGGGTTATGCCTAGGGTTAGGGTTCACAAAACCACAAAGCCAGGAGCTCCAGGGATACTCACCATGCAAAAGGCAGGCCAAGTTGAGCGTAGCACATCCAAATCCCCTCTCCCTCTTCGTCATTCTGCTCGGAACTCACCACAGCCCAATGCACGATTTCTGCCTCAGTCTAGGGTTAGGCTTAGGGCTAGGGTTAGGGTTATGCCTAGGGTTAGGGTTCACAAAACCACAAAGCCAGGAGCTCCAGGGATACTCACCATGCAAAAGGCAGGCCAAGTTGAGCGTAGCACATCCAAATCCTTGCTCCCTCTTTGTCATTCTGCTCGGAACTCACCACAGCCCAATGCCCGATTTCTGCCTCAGTCTAGGGTTAGGCTTAGGGCTAGGGTTAGGGTTATGCCTAGGGTTAGGGTTCAGAAAACCACAAAGCCAGGAGCTCCAGGGATACTCCCCATGCAAAAGGCAGGCCAAGTTGAGCGCAGCCAATCCAAATCCTTGCTCCCTCTTCGTCATTCTGCTCGGAACTCCCCACAGCCCAATGCCCAATTTCTGCCTCAGTCTAGGGTTAGGCTTAGGGCTAGGGTTAGGGTTATGCCTAGGGTTAGGGTTCACAAAACCACAAAGCCAGGAGCTCCAGGGATACTCACCATGCAAAAGGCAGGCCAAGTTGAGCGTAGCACATCCAAATCCCCTCTCCCTCTTCGTCATTCTGCTCGGAACTCACCACAGCCCAATGCCCGATTACTGCCTCAGTCTAGGGTTAGGCTTAGGGCTAGGGTTAGGGTTATGCCTAGGGTTAGGGTTCACAAAACCACAAAGCCAGGAGCTCCAGGGATACTCACCATGCAAAAGGCAGGCCAAGTTGAGCGTAGCACATCCAAATCCCCTCTCCCTCTTTGTCATTCTCCTCGGAACTCCCCACAGCCCAATGCCCGATTACTGGCTCAGTCTAGGGTTAGGCTTAGGGCTAGGGTTAGGGTTATGCCTAGGGTTAGGGTTCAGAAAACCACAAAGCCAGGAGCTCCAGGGATACTCCCCATGCAAAAGGCAGGCCAAGTTGAGCGTAGCACATCCAAATCCCCTCTCCCTCTTTGTCATTCTGCTCAGAACTTCCCACAGCCCAATGCCAGATTACTGGCTCAGTCTAGGGTTAGGCTTAGGGCTAGGGTTAGGGTTATGCCTAGGGTTTGGGTTCACAAAACCACAAAGCCAGGAGCTCCAGGGACACTGATCATGCGAAAGGCAGGCCAAGTTAAGCACGGCACATCCAAAACCTTGCTCCCTCTTCTTCTTTCTGCAAGGGTTAGGGTTAGGGGCTCGGGTTAGTGTTAGGGGTTAGGGTTAGGGGTAGGGTTAGGGTTAGGGTTTTGACTAGGGTTAGGATTGAGAAAACCACAAAGCCAGGGGACCCAGGCACACTAAGCATGCAAAAGGCAGGCCAAGTTGAGCGTAGCACATCCAAATCCCCTCTCCCTCTTCATCATTCTGCGCGGAACTCACCACAGCCCAATGCCCGATTTCTGCCTCAGTCTAGGGTTAGGCTTAGGGCTAGGGTTAGGGTTATGCCTAGGGTTAGGGTTCACAAAACCACAAAGCCAGGAGCTCCAGGGATACTCACCATGCAAAAGGCAGGCCAAGTTGAGCGTAGCACATCCAAATCCTTGCTCCCTCTTTGTCATTATGCTTGGAACTCACCACAGCCCAATGCCCGATTACTGCCTCAGTCTAGGGTTAGGCTTAGGGCTAGGGTTAGGGTTATGCCTAGGGTTAGGGTTCAGAAAACCACAAAGCCAGGAGCTCCAGGGATACTCACCATGCAAAAGGCAGGCCCAGTTGAGCGTAGCACATCCATATCCCCTCTCCCTCTTCGTCATTCTGCTCGGAACTCACCACAGCCCAATGCCCGATTACTGCCTCAGTCTAGGGTTAGGCTTAGGGCTAGGGTTAGGGTTATGCCTAGGGTTAGGGTTCACAAAACCACAAAGCCAGGAGCTCCAGGGATACTCCCCATGCAAAAGGCAGGCCAAGTTGAGCGTAGCACATCCAAATCCCCTCTCCCTCTTCGTCATTCTGCTCGGAACTCACCACAGCCCAATGCCCGATTACTGCCTCAGTCTAGGGTTAGGCTTAGGGCTAGGGTTAGGGTTATGCCTAGGGTTAGGGTTCAGAAAACCACAAAGCCAGGAGCTCCAGGGATACTCCCCATGCAAAAGGCAGGCCAAGTTGAGCGTAGCACATCCAAATCCTTGCTCCCTCTTTGTCATTCTGCTCAGAACTTCCCACAGCCCAATGCCAGATTACTGGCTCAGTCTAGGGTTAGGCTTAGGGCTAGGGTTAGGGTTATGCCTAGGGTTAGGGTTCACAAAACCACAAAGCCAGGAGCTCCAGGGACACTGATCATGCGAAAGGCAGGCCAAGTTAAGCACGGCACATCCAAAACCTTGCTCCCTCTTCTTCTTTCTGCAAGGGTTAGGGTTAGGGGCTCGGGTTAGTGTTAGGGGTTAGGGTTAGGGGTAGGGTTAGGGTTAGGGTTTTGACTAGGGTTAGGATTGAGAAAACGACAAAGCCAGGGGACCCAGGCACACTAAGCATGCAAAAGGCAGGCCAAGTTGAGCGTAGCACATCCAAATCCCCTCTCCCTCTTCGTCATTCTGCTCGGAATTCACCACAGCCCAATGCCCGATTTCTGCCTCAGTCTAGGGTTAGGCTTAGGGCTAGGGTTAGGGTTATGCCTAGGGTTAGGGTTCACAAAACCACAAAGCCAGGAGCTCCAGGGATACTCACCATGCAAAAGGCAGGCCAAGTTGAGTGTAGCACATCCAAATCCTTGCTCCCTCTTCTTCATTCTGCTCGGAACTCACCACGGCGCAATGCCCGATATCTGCCTCAGTCTAGGGTTAGGCTTAGGGCTAGGGTTAGGGTTATGCCTAGGGTTAGGGTTCACAAAACCACAAAGCCAGGAGCTTCAGGGATACTCACCATGCAAAAGGCAGGCCAAGTTGAGCGTAGCACATCCAAATCCCCTCTCCCTCTTCGTCATTCTGCTCGGAACTCACCACAGCCCAATGCCCGATTTCTGCCTCAGTCTAGGGTTAGGCTTAGGGCTAGGGTTAGGGTTATGCCTAGGGTTAGGGTTCAGAAAACCACAAAGCCAGGAGCTCCAGGGATACTCACCATGCAAAAGGCAGGCCAAGTTGAGCGTAGCACATCCAAATCATTGCTCCCTCTTTGTCATTCTGCTCGGAACTCACCACAGCCCCATGCTCGATTTCTGCCTCAGTCTAGGGTTAGGCTTAGGGCTAGGGTTAGGGTTATGCCTAGGGTTAGGGTTCAGAAAACCACAAAGCCAGGAGCTCCAGGGATACTCCCCATGCAAAAGGCAGGCCAAGTTGAGCGCAGCCAATCCAAATCCTTGCTCCCTCTTCGTCATTCTGCTCGGAACTCCCCACAGCCCAATGCCCGATTTCTGCCTCAGTCTAGGGTTAGGCTTAGGGCTAGGGTTAGGGTTATGCCTAGGGTTAGGGTTCAGAAAACCACAAAGCCAGGAGCTCCAGGGATACTCCCCATGCAAAAGGCAGGCCAAGTTGAGCGCAGCCAATCCAAATCCTTGCTCCCTCTTCGTCATTCTGCTCGGAACTCCCCACAGCCCAATGCCCGATTTCTGCCTCAGTCTAGGGTTAGGCTTAGGGCTAGGGTTAGGGTTATGCCTAGGGTTAGGGTTCAGAAAACCACAAAGCCAGGAGCTCCAGGGATACTCCCCATGCAAAAGGCAGGCCAAGTTGAGCGTAGCACATCCAAATCCTTGCTCCCTCTTTGTCATTCTGCTCAGAACTTCCCACAGCCCAATGCCAGATTACTGGCTCAGTCTAGGGTTAGGCTTAGGGCTAGGGTTAGGGTTATGCCTAGGGTTAGGGTTCACAAAACCACAAAGCCAGGAGCTCCAGGGACACTGATCATGCGAAAGGCAGGCCAAGTTAAGCACGGCACATCCAAAACCTTGCTCCCTCTTCTTCTTTCTGCAAGGGTTAGGGTTAGGGGCTCGGGTTAGTGTTAGGGGTTAGGGTTAGGGGTAGGGTTAGGGTTAGGGTTATGCCTAGGGTTAGGATTGAGAAAACGACAAAGCCAGGGGACCCAGGCACACTAAGCATGCAAAAGGCAGGCCAAGTTGAGCGTAGCACATCCAAATCCCCTCTCCCTCTTCGTCATTCTGCTCGGAATTCACCACAGCCCAATGCCCGATTTCTGCCTCAGTCTAGGGTTAGGCTTAGGGCTAGGGTTAGGGTTATGCCTAGGGTTAGGGTTCAGAAAACCACAAAGCCAGGAGCTCCAGGGATACTCACCATGCAAAAGGCAGGCCAAGTTGAGTGTAGCACATCCAAATCCTTGCTCCCTCTTCTTCATTCTGCTCGGAACTCACCACGGCCCAATGCCCGATATCTGCCTCAGTCTAGGGTTAGGCTTAGGGCTAGGGTTAGGGTTATGCCTAGGGTTAGGGTTCACAAAACCACAAAGCCAGGAGCTCCAGGGATACTCACCATGCAAAAGGCAGGCCAAGTTGAGCGTAGCACATCCAAATCCCCTCTCCCTCTTCGTCATTCTGCTCGGAACTCACCACAGCCCAATGCCCGATTTCTGCCTCAGTCTAGGGTTAGGCTTAGGGCTAGGGTTAGGGTTATGCCTAGGGTTAGGGTTCACAAAACCACAAAGCCAGGAGCTCCAGGGATACTCACCATGCAAAAGGCAGGCCAAGTTGAGCGTAGCACATCCAAATCCTTGCTCCCTCTTTGTCATTCTGCTCGGAACTCACCACAGCCCCATGCCCGATTTCTGCCTCAGTCTAGGGTTAGGCTTAGGGCTAGGGTTAGGGTTATGCCTAGGGTTAGGGTTCAGAAAACCACAAAGCCAGGAGCTCCAGGGATACTCCCCATGCAAAAGGCAGGCCAAGTTGAGCGCAGCCAATCCAAATCCTTGCTCCCTCTTTGTCATTCTGCTCAGAACTTCCCACAGCCCAATGCCAGATTACTGGCTCAGTCTAGGGTTAGGCTTAGGGCTAGGGTTAGGGTTATGCCTAGGGTTTGGGTTCACAAAACCACAAAGCCAGGAGCTCCAGGGACACTGATCATGCGAAAGGCAGGCCAAGTTAAGCACGGCACATCCAAAACCTTGCTCCCTCTTCTTCTTTCTGCAAGGGTTAGGGTTAGGGGCTCGGGTTAGTGTTAGGGGTTAGGGTTAGGGGTAGGGTTAGGGTTAGCGTTTTGACTAGGGTTAGGATTGAGAAAACCACAAAGCCAGGGGACCCAGGCACACTAAGCATGCAAAAGGCAGGCCAAGTTGAGCGTAGCACATCCAAATCCCCTCTCCCTCTTCGTCATTCTGCTCGGAATTCACCACAGCCCAATGCCCGATTTCTGCCTCAGTCTAGGGTTAGGCTTAGGGCTAGGGTTAGGGTTATGCCTAGGGTTAGGGTTCACAAAACCACAAAGCCAGGAGCTCCAGGGATACTCACCATGCAAAAGGCAGGCCAAGTTGAGTGTAGCACATCCAAATCCTTGCTCCCTCTTCTTCATTCTGCTCGGAACTCACCACGGCCCAATGCCCGATATCTGCCTCAGTCTAGGGTTAGGCTTAGGGCTAGGGTTAGGGTTATGCCTAGGGTTAGGGTTCACAAAACCACAAAGCCAGGAGCTCCAGGGATACTCACCATGCAAAAGGCAGGCCAAGTTGAGCGTAGCACATCCAAATCCCCTCTCCCTCTTCGTCATTCTGCTCGGAACTCACCACAGCCCAATGCCCGATTTCTGCCTCAGTCTAGGGTTAGGCTTAGGGCTAGGGTTAGGGTTATGCCTAGGGTTAGGGTTCAGAAAACCACAAAGCCAGGAGCTCCAGGGATGCTCACCATGCAAAAGGCAGGCCAAGTTGAGCGTAGCACATCCAAATCATTGCTCCCTCTTTGTCATTCTGCTCGGAACTCACCACAGCCCCATGCTCGATTTCTGCCTCAGTCTAGGGTTAGGCTTAGGGCTAGGGTTAGGGTTATGCCTAGGGTTAGGGTTCACAAAACCACAAAGCCAGGAGCTCCAGGGATACTCACCATGCAAAAGGCAGGCCAAGTTGAGCGTAGCACATCCAAATCCCCTCTCCCTCTTCGTCATTCTGCTCGGAACTCACCACAGCCCAATGCCCGATTTCTGCCTCAGTCTAGGGTTAGGCTTAGGGCTAGGGTTAGGGTTATGCCTAGGGTTAGGGTTCACAAAACCACAAAGCCAGGAGCTCCAGGGATACTCACCATGCAAAAGGCAGGCCAAGTTGAGCGTAGCACATCCAAATCCTTGCTCCCTCTTTGTCATTCTGCTCGGAACTCACCACAGCCCCATGCCCGATTTCTGCCTCAGTCTAGGGTTAGGCTTAGGGCTAGGGTTAGGGTTATGCCTAGGGTTAGGGTTCAGAAAACCACAAAGCCAGGAGCTCCAGGGATACTCCCCATGCAAAAGGCAGGCCAAGTTGAGCGCAGCCAATCCAAATCCTTGCTCCCTCTTCGTCATTCTGCTCGGAACTCCCCACAGCCCAATGCCCGATTTCTGCCTCAGTCTAGGGTTAGGCTTAGGGCTAGGGTTAGGGTTATGCCTAGGGTTAGGGTTCACAAAACCACAAAGCCAGGAGCTCCAGGGATACTCACCATGCAAAAGGCAGGCCCAGTTGAGCGTAGCACATCCAAATCCCCTCTCCCTCTTCGTCATTCTGCTCGGAACTCACCACAGCCCAATGCCCGATTACTGCCTCAGTCTAGGGTTAGGCTTAGGGCTAGGGTTAGGGTTATGCCTAGGGTTAGGGTTCACAAAACCACAAAGCCAGGAGCTCCAGGGATACTCCCCATGCAAAAGGCAGGCCAAGTTGAGCGTAGCACATCCAAATCCCCTCTCCCTCTTCGTCATTCTGCTCGGAACTCACCACAGCCCAATGCCCGATTACTGCCTCAGTCTAGGGTTAGGCTTAGGGCTAGGGTTAGGGTTATGCCTAGGGTTAGGGTTCAGAAAACCACAAAGCCAGGAGCTCCAGGGATGCTCACCATGCAAAAGGCAGGCCAAGTTGAGCGTAGCACATCCAAATCATTGCTCCCTCTTTGTCATTCTGCTCGGAACTCACCACAGCCCCATGCTCGATTTCTGCCTCAGTCTAGGGTTAGGCTTAGGGCTAGGGTTAGGGTTATGCCTAGGGTTAGGGTTCAGAAAACCACAAAGCCAGGAGCTCCAGGGATACTCACCATGCAAAAGGCAGGCCAAGTTGAGCGTAGCACATCCAAATCCTTGCTCCCTCTTCGTCATTCTGCTCGGAACTCCCCACAGCCCAATGCCCGATTTCTGCCTCAGTCTAGGGTTAGGCTTAGGGCTAGGGTTAGGGTTATGCCTAGGGTTAGGGTTCAGAAAACCACAAAGCCAGGAGCTCCAGGGATACTCCCCATGCAAAAGGCAGGCCAAGTTGAGCGCAGCCAATCCAAATCCTTGCTCCCTCTTCGTCATTCTGCTCGGAACTCCCCACAGCCCAATGCCCGATTTCTGCCTCAGTCTAGGGTTAGGCTTAGGGCTAGGGTTAGGGTTATGCCTAGGGTTAGGGTTCAGAAAACCACAAAGCCAGGAGCTCCAGGGATACTCACCATGCAAAAGGCAGGCCAAGTTGAGTGTAGCACATCCAAATCCTTGCTCCCTCTTCTTCATTCTGCTCGGAACTCACCACGGCCCAATGCCCGATATCTGCCTCAGTCTAGGGTTAGGCTTAGGGCTAGGGTTAGGGTTATGCCTAGGGTTAGGGTTCACAAAACCACAAAGCCAGGAGCTCCCGGGATACTCACCATGCAAAAGGCAGGCCAAGTTGAGCGTAGCACATCCAAATCCCCTCTCCCTCTTCGTCATTCTGCTCGGAACTCACCACAGCCCAATGCACGATTTCTGCCTCAGTCTAGGGTTAGGCTTAGGGCTAGGGTTAGGGTTATGCCTAGGGTTAGGGTTCACAAAACCACAAAGCCAGGAGCTCCAGGGATACTCACCATGCAAAAGGCAGGCCAAGTTGAGCGTAGCACATCCAAATCCTTGCTCCCTCTTTGTCATTCTGCTCGGAACTCACCACAGCCCCATGCCCGATTTCTGCCTCAGTCTAGGGTTAGGCTTAGGGCTAGGGTTAGGGTTATGCCTAGGGTTAGGGTTCAGAAAACCACAAAGCCAGGAGCTCCAGGGATACTCCCCATGCAAAAGGCAGGCCAAGTTGAGCGCAGCCAATCCAAATCCTTGCTCCCTCTTCGTCATTCTGCTCGGAACTCCCCACAGCCCAATGCCCAATTTCTGCCTCAGTCTAGGGTTAGGCTTAGGGCTAGGGTTAGGGTTATGCCTAGGGTTAGGGTTCACAAAACCACAAAGCCAGGAGCTCCAGGGATACTCACCATGCAAAAGGCAGGCCAAGTTGAGCGTAGCACATCCAAATCCCCTCTCCCTCTTCGTCATTCTGCTCGGAACTCACCACAGCCCAATGCCCGATTACTGCCTCAGTCTAGGGTTAGGCTTAGGGCTAGGGTTAGGGTTATGCCTAGGGTTAGGGTTCACAAAACCACAAAGCCAGGAGCTCCAGGGATGCTCACCATGCAAAAGGCAGGCCAAGTTGAGCGTAGCACATCCAAATCATTGCTCCCTCTTTGTCATTCTGCTCGGAACTCACCACAGCCCCATGCTCGATTTCTGCCTCAGTCTAGGGTTAGGCTTAGGGCTAGGGTTAGGGTTATGCCTAGGGTTAGGGTTCACAAAACCACAAAGCCAGGAGCTCCAGGGATACTCCCCATGCAAAAGGCAGGCCAAGTTGAGCGCAGCCAATCCAAATCCTTGCTCCCTCTTCGTCATTCTGCTCGGAACTCCCCACAGCCCAATGCCCGATTTCTGCCTCAGTCTAGGGTTAGGCTTAGGGCTAGGGTTAGGGTTATGCCTAGGGTTAGGGTTCAGAAAACCACAAAGCCAGGAGCTCCAGGGATACTCCCCATGCAAAAGGCAGGCCAAGTTGAGCGCAGCCAATCCAAATCCTTGCTCCCTCTTCGTCATTCTGCTCGGAACTCCCCACAGCCCAATGCCCGATTTCTGCCTCAGTCTAGGGTTAGGCTTAGGGCTAGGGTTAGGGTTATGCCTAGGGTTAGGGTTCAGAAAACCACAAAGCCAGGAGCTCCAGGGATACTCCCCATGCAAAAGGCAGGCCAAGTTGAGCGTAGCACATCCAAATCCTTGCTCCCTCTTTGTCATTCTGCTCAGAACTTCCCACAGCCCAATGCCAGATTACTGGCTCAGTCTAGGGTTAGGCTTAGGGCTAGGGTTAGGGTTATGCCTAGGGTTAGGGTTCACAAAACCACAAAGCCAGGAGCTCCAGGGACACTGATCATGCGAAAGGCAGGCCAAGTTAAGCACGGCACATCCAAAACCTTGCTCCCTCTTCTTCTTTCTGCAAGGGTTAGGGTTAGGGGCTCGGGTTAGTGTTAGGGGTTAGGGTTAGGGGTAGGGTTAGGGTTAGGGTTATGCCTAGGGTTAGGATTGAGAAAACGACAAAGCCAGGGGACCCAGGCACACTAAGCATGCAAAAGGCAGGCCAAGTTGAGCGTAGCACATCCAAATCCCCTCTCCCTCTTCGTCATTCTGCTCGGAATTCACCACAGCCCAATGCCCGATTTCTGCCTCAGTCTAGGGTTAGGCTTAGGGCTAGGGTTAGGGTTATGCCTAGGGTTAGGGTTCAGAAAACCACAAAGCCAGGAGCTCCAGGGATACTCACCATGCAAAAGGCAGGCCAAGTTGAGTGTAGCACATCCAAATCCTTGCTCCCTCTTCTTCATTCTGCTCGGAACTCACCACGGCCCAATGCCCGATATCTGCCTCAGTCTAGGGTTAGGCTTAGGGCTAGGGTTAGGGTTATGCCTAGGGTTAGGGTTCACAAAACCACAAAGCCAGGAGCTCCAGGGATACTCACCATGCAAAAGGCAGGCCCAGTTGAGCGTAGCACATCCAAATCCCCTCTCCCTCTTCGTCATTCTGCTCGGAACTCACCACAGCCCAATGCCCGATTTCTGCCTCAGTCTAGGGTTAGGCTTAGGGCTAGGGTTAGGGTTATGCCTAGGGTTAGGGTTCACAAAACCACAAAGCCAGGAGCTCCAGGGATACTCACCATGCAAAAGGCAGGCCAAGTTGAGCGTAGCACATCCAAATCCTTGCTCCCTCTTTGTCATTCTGCTCGGAACTCACCACAGCCCCATGCCCGATTTCTGCCTCAGTCTAGGGTTAGGCTTAGGGCTAGGGTTAGGGTTATGCCTAGGGTTAGGGTTCAGAAAACCACAAAGCCAGGAGCTCCAGGGATACTCCCCATGCAAAAGGCAGGCCAAGTTGAGCGCAGCCAATCCAAATCCTTGCTCCCTCTTCGTCATTCTGCTCGGAACTCCCCACAGCCCAATGCCCGATTTCTGCCTCAGTCTAGGGTTAGGCTTAGGGCTAGGGTTAGGGTTATGCCTAGGGTTAGGGTTCACAAAACCACAAAGCCAGGAGCTCCAGGGATACTCACCATGCAAAAGGCAGGCCAAGTTGAGCGTAGCACATCCAAATCCCCTCTCCCTCTTCGTCATTCTGCTCGGAACTTCCCACAGCCCAATGCCAGATTACTGGCTCAGTCTAGGGTTAGGCTTAGGGCTAGGGTTAGGGTTATGCCTAGGGTTAGGGTTGACAAAACCACAAAGCCAGGAGCTCCAGGGATACCATGCAAAAGGCAGGCCAAGTTGAGCGTAGCACATCCAAATCCTTGCTCCCTCTTCTTCATTCTGCTCGGAACTCCCCACAGCCCAATGCCCGATTACTGGCTCAGTCTAGGGTTAGGCTTAGGGCTAGGGTTAGGGTTATGCCTAGGGTTAGGGTTCACAAAACCACAAAGCCAGGAGCTCCAGGGATACTCCCCATGCAAAAGGCAGGCCAAGTTGAGTGTAGCACATCCAAATCCCCTCTCCCTCTTCTTCATTCTGCTCGGAACTCACCACAGCCCAATGCCCGATTACTGGCTCAGTCTATGGTTAGGCTTAGGGCTAGGGTTAGGGTTATGCCTAGGGTTAGGGTTCACAAAACCACAAAGCCAGGAGCTCCAGGGATACTCACCATGCAAAAGGCAGGCCAAGTTGAGCGTAGCACATCCAAATCCTTGCTCCCTCTTTGTCATTATGCTTGGAACTCACCACAGCCCAATGCCCGATTACTGCCTCAGTCTAGGGTTAGGCTTAGGGCTAGGGTTAGGGTTATGCCTAGGGTTAGGGTTCAGAAAACCACAAAGCCAGGAGCTCCAGGGATACTCACCATGCAAAAGGCAGGCCCAGTTGAGCGTAGCACATCCAAATCCCCTCTCCCTCTTCGTCATTCTGCTCGGAACTCACCACAGCCCAATGCCCGATTACTGGCTCAGTCTAGGGTTAGGCTTAGGGCTAGGGTTAGGGTTATGCCTAGGGTTAGGGTTCACAAAACCACAAAGCCAGGAGCTCCAGGGATACTCACCATGCAAAAGGCAGGCCAAGTTGAGCGTAGCACATCCAAATCCTTGCTCCCTCTTTGTCATTCTGCTCGGAACTCCCCACAGCCCAATGCCCGATTACTGCCTCAGTCTAGGGTTAGGCTTAGGGCTAGGGTTAGGGTTATGCCTAGGGTTAGGGTTCAGAAAACCACAAAGCCAGGAGCTCCAGGGATACTCCCCATGCAAAAGGCAGGCCAAGTTGAGCGTAGCACATCCAAATCCTTGCTCCCTCTTTGTCATTCTGCTCAGAACTTCCCACAGCCCAATGCCAGATTACTGGCTCAGTCTAGGGTTAGGCTTAGGGCTAGGGTTAGGGTTATGCCTAGGGTTAGGGTTCACAAAACCACAAAGCCAGGAGCTCCAGGGACACTGATCATGCGAAAGGCAGGCCAAGTTAAGCACGGCACATCCAAAACCTTGCTCCCTCTTCTTCTTTCTGCAAGGGTTAGGGTTAGGGGCTCGGGTTAGGGTTAGGGGTTAGGGTTAGGGGTAGGGTTAGGGTTAGGGTTTTGACTAGGGTTAGGGTTCACAAAACCACAAAGCCAGGGGACCCAGGCACACTAAGCATGCAAAAGGCAGGCCAAGTTGAGCGTAGCACATCCAAATCATTGCTCCCTCTTTGTCATTCTGCTCGGAACTCACCACAGCCCCATGCTCGATTTCTGCCTCAGTCTAGGGTTAGGCTTAGGGCTAGGGTTAGGGTTATGCCTAGGGTTAGGGTTCACAAAACCACAAAGCCAGGAGCTCCAGGGATACTCACCATGCAAAAGGCAGGCCAAGTTGAGTGTAGCACATCCAAATCCTTGCTCCCTCTTCTTCATTCTGCTCGGAACTCACCACGGCCCAATGCCCGATATCTGCCTCAGTCTAGGGTTAGGCTTAGGGCTAGGGTTAGGGTTATGCCTAGGGTTAGGGTTCACAAAACCACAAAGCCAGGAGCTCCAGGGATACTCACCATGCAAAAGGCAGGCCAAGTTGAGCGTAGCACATCCAAATCCCCTCTCCCTCTTCGTCATTCTGCTCGGAACTCACCACAGCCCAATGCCCGATTTCTGCCTCAGTCTAGGGTTAGGCTTAGGGCTAGGGTTAGGGTTATGCCTAGGGTTAGGGTTCAGAAAACCACAAAGCCAGGAGCTCCAGGGATACTCCCCATGCAAAAGGCAGGCCAAGTTGAGCGTAGCACATCCAAATCCTTGCTCCCTCTTCTTCATTCTGCTCGGAACTCCCCACAGCCCAATGCCCGATTACTGGCTCAGTCTAGGGTTAGGCTTAGGGCTAGGGTTAGGGTTATGCCTAGGGTTAGGGTTCAGAAAACCACAAAGCCAGGAGCTCCAGGGATACTCCCCATGCAAAAGGCAGGCCAAGTTGAGCGTAGCACATCCAAATCCTTGCTCCCTCTTTGTCATTCTGCTCAGAACTTCCCACAGCCCAATGCCAGATTACTGGCTCAGTCTAGGGTTAGGCTTAGGGCTAGGGTTAGGGTTATGCCTAGGGTTAGGGTTCACAAAACCACAAAGCCAGGAGCTCCAGGGACACTGATCATGCGAAAGGCAGGGCAAGTTAAGCACGGCACATCCAAAACCTTGCTCCCTCTTCTTCTTTCTGCAAGGGTTAGGGTTAGGGGCTCGGGTTAGTGTTAGGGGTTAGGGTTAGGGGTAGGGTTAGGGTTAGGGTTTTGACTAGGGTTAGGATTGAGAAAACGACAAAGCCAGGGGACCCAGGCACACTAAGCATGCAAAAGGCAGGCCAAGTTGAGCGTAGCACATCCAAATCCCCTCTCCCTCTTCGTCATTCTGCTCGGAATTCACCACAGCCCAATGCCCGATTTCTGCCTCAGTCTAGGGTTAGGCTTAGGGCTAGGGTTAGGGTTATGCCTAGGGTTAGGGTTCACAAAACCACAAAGCCAGGAGCTCCAGGGATACTCACCATGCAAAAGGCAGGCCAAGTTGAGCGTAGCACATCCAAATCATTGCTCCCTCTTTGTCATTCTGCTCGGAACTCACCACAGCCCCATGCTCGATTTCTGCCTCAGTCTAGGGTTAGGCTTAGGGCTAGGGTTAGGGTTATGCCTAGGGTTAGGGTTCAGAAAACCACAAAGCCAGGAGCTCCAGGGATACTCCCCATGCAAAAGGCAGGCCAAGTTGAGCGCAGCCAATCCAAATCATTGCTCCCTCTTCGTCATTCTGCTCGGAACTCCCCACAGCCCAATGCCCGATTTCTGCCTCAGTCTAGGGTTAGGCTTAGGGCTAGGGTTAGGGTTATGCCTAGGGTTAGGGTTCAGAAAACCACAAAGCCAGGAGCTCCAGGGATACTCCCCATGCAAAAGGCAGGCCAAGTTGAGCGCAGCCAATCCAAATCCTTGCTCCCTCTTCGTCATTCTGCTCGGAACTCCCCACAGCCCAATGCCCGATTTCTGCCTCAGTCTAGGGTTAGGCTTAGGGCTAGGGTTAGGGTTATGCCTAGGGTTAGGGTTCAGAAAACCACAAAGCCAGGAGCTCCAGGGATACTCCCCATGCAAAAGGCAGGCCAAGTTGAGCGTAGCACATCCAAATCCTTGCTCCCTCTTTGTCATTCTGCTCAGAACTCCCCACAGCCCAATGCCAGATTACTGGCTCAGTCTAGGGTTAGGCTTAGGGCTAGGGTTAGGGTTATGCCTAGGGTTAGGGTTCACAAAACCACAAAGCCAGGAGCTCCAGGGACACTGATCATGCGAAAGGCAGGCCAAGTTAAGCACGGCACATCCAAAACCTTGCTCCCTCTTCTTCTTTCTGCAAGGGTTAGGGTTAGGGGCTCGGGTTAGTGTTAGGGGTTAGGGTTAGGGGTAGGGTTAGGGTTAGGGTTATGCCTAGGGTTAGGATTGAGAAAACGACAAAGCCAGGGGACCCAGGCACACTAAGCATGCAAAAGGCAGGCCAAGTTGAGCGTAGCACATCCAAATCCCCTCTCCCTCTTCGTCATTCTGCTCGGAATTCACCACAGCCCAATGCCCGATTTCTGCCTCAGTCTAGGGTTAGGCTTAGGGCTAGGGTTAGGGTTATGCCTAGGGTTAGGGTTCAGAAAACCACAAAGCCAGGAGCTCCAGGGATACTCACCATGCAAAAGGCAGGCCAAGTTGAGCGTAGCACATCCAAATCCCCTCTCCCTCTTTGTCATTCTGCTCGGAATTCACCACAGCCCAATGCCCGATTTCTGCCTCAGTCTAGGGTTAGGCTTAGGGCTAGGGTTAGGGTTATGCCTAGGGTTAGGGTTCAGAAAACCACAAAGCCAGGAGCTCCAGGGATACTCACCATGCAAAAGGCAGGCCCAGTTGAGCGTAGCACATCCATATCCCCTCTCCCTCTTCGTCATTCTGCTCGGAACTCACCACAGCCCAATGCCCGATTACTGCCTCAGTCTAGGGTTAGGCTTAGGGCTAGGGTTAGGGTTATGCCTAGGGTTAGGGTTCACAAAACCACAAAGCCAGGAGCTCCAGGGATACTCACCATGCAAAAGGCAGGCCAAGTTGAGCGTAGCACATCCAAATCCCCTCTCCCTCTTCCTCATTCTGCTCGGAACTCACCACAGCCCCATGCTCGATTTCTGCCTCAGTCTAGGGTTAGGCTTAGGGCTAGGGTTAGGGTTATGCCTAGGGTTAGGGTTCAGAAAACCACAAAGCCAGGAGCTCCAGGGATACTCCCCATGCAAAAGGCAGGCCAAGTTGAGCGCAGCCAATCCAAATCCTTGCTCCCTCTTCGTCATTCTGCTCGGAACTCCCCACAGCCCAATGCCCGATTTCTGCCTCAGTCTAGGGTTAGGCTTAGGGCTAGGGTTAGGGTTATGCCTAGGGTTAGGGTTCAGAAAACCACAAAGCCAGGAGCTCCAGGGATACTCCCCATGCAAAAGGCAGGCCAAGTTGAGCGTAGCACATCCAAATCCTTGCTCCCTCTTTGTCATTCTGCTCAGAACTCCCCACAGCCCAATGCCAGATTACTGGCTCAGTCTAAGGTTAGGCTTAGGGCTAGGGTTAGGGTTATGCCTAGGGTTAGGGTTCACAAAACCACAAAGCCAGGAGCTCCAGGGACACTGATCATGCGAAAGGCAGGCCAAGTTAAGCACGGCACATCCAAAACCTTGCTCCCTCTTCTTCTTTCTGCAAGGGTTAGGGTTAGGGGCTCGGGTTAGTGTTAGGGGTTAGGGTTAGGGGTAGGGTTAGGGTTAGGGTTATGCCTAGGGTTAGGATTGAGAAAACGACAAAGCCAGGGGACCCAGGCACACTAAGCATGCAAAAGGCAGGCCAAGTTGAGCGTAGCACATCCAAATCCCCTCTCCCTCTTCGTCATTCTGCTCGGAATTCACCACAGCCCAATGCCCGATTTCTGCCTCAGTCTAGGGTTAGGCTTAGGGCTAGGGTTAGGGTTATGCCTAGGGTTAGGGTTCAGAAAACCACAAAGCCAGGAGCTCCAGGGATACTCACCATGCAAAAGGCAGGCCAAGTTGAGTGTAGCACATCCAAATCCTTGCTCCCTCTTCTTCATTCTGCTCGGAACTCACCACGGCCCAATGCCCGATTTCTGCCTCAGTCTAGGGTTAGGCTTAGGGCTAGGGTTAGGGTTATGCCTAGGGTTAGGGTTCACAAAACCACAAAGCCAGGAGCTCCAGGGATACTCACCATGCAAAAGGCAGGCCAAGTTGAGTGTAGCACATCCAAATCCCCTCTCCCTCTTCGTCATTCTGCTCGGAACTCACCACAGCCCAATGCCCGATTTCTGCCTCAGTCTAGGGTTAGGCTTAGGGCTAGGGTTAGGGTTATGCCTAGGGTTAGGGTTCACAAAACCACAAAGCCAGGAGCTCCAGGGATACTCACCATGCAAAAGGCAGGCCAAGTTGAGCGTAGCACATCCAAATCCTTGCTCCCTCTTTGTCATTCTGCTCGGAACTCACCACAGCCCAATGCCCGATTTCTGCCTCAGTCTAGGGTTAGGCTTAGGGCTAGGGTTAGGGTTATGCCTAGGGTTAGGGTTCACAAAACCACAAAGCCAGGAGCTCCAGGGACACTGATCATGCGAAAGGCAGGCCAAGTTAAGCACGGCACATCCAAAACCTTGCTCCCTCTTCTTCTTTCTGCAAGGGTTAGGGTTAGGGGCTCGGGTTAGGGTTAGGGGTTAGGGTTAGGGGTAGGGTTAGGGTTAGGGTTTTGACTAGGGTTAGGGTTCACAAAACCACAAAGCCAGGGGACCCAGGCACACTAAGCATGCAAAAGGCAGGCCAAGTTGAGCGTAGCACATCCAAATCATTGCTCCCTCTTTGTCATTCTGCTCGGAACTCACCACAGCCCCATGCTCGATTTCTGCCTCAGTCTAGGGTTAGGCTTAGGGCTAGGGTTAGGGTTATGCCTAGGGTTAGGGTTCACAAAACCACAAAGCCAGGAGCTCCAGGGATACTCACCATGCAAAAGGCAGGCCAAGTTGAGTGTAGCACATCCAAATCCTTGCTCCCTCTTCTTCATTCTGCTCGGAACTCACCACGGCCCAATGCCCGATATCTGCCTCAGTCTAGGGTTAGGCTTAGGGCTAGGGTTAGGGTTATGCCTAGGGTTAGGGTTCACAAAACCACAAAGCCAGGAGCTCCAGGGATACTCACCATGCAAAAGGCAGGCCAAGTTGAGCGTAGCACATCCAAATCCCCTCTCCCTCTTCGTCATTCTGCTCGGAACTCACCACAGCCCAATGCCCGATTTCTGCCTCAGTCTAGGGTTAGGCTTAGGGCTAGGGTTAGGGTTATGCCTAGGGTTAGGGTTCACAAAACCGCAAAGCCAGGAGCTCCAGGGATACTCCCCATGCAAAAGGCAGGCCAAGTTGAGCGTAGCACATCCAAATCATTGCTCCCTCTTTGTCATTCTGCTCGGAACTCACCACAGCCCCATGCTCGATTTCTGCCTCAGTCTAGGGTTAGGCTTAGGGCTAGGGTTAGGGTTATGCCTAGGGTTAGGGTTCAGAAAACCACAAAGCCAGGAGCTCCAGGGATACTCCCCATGCAAAAGGCAGGCCAAGTTGAGCGCAGCCAATCCAAATCCTTGCTCCCTCTTCGTCATTCTGCTCGGAACTCCCCACAGCCCAATGCCCGATTTCTGCCTCAGTCTAGGGTTAGGCTTAGGGCTAGGGTTAGGGTTATGCCTAGGGTTAGGGTTCAGAAAACCACAAAGCCAGGAGCTCCAGGGATACTCCCCATGCAAAAGGCAGGCCAAGTTGAGCGCAGCCAATCCAAATCCTTGCTCCCTCTTCGTCATTCTGCTCGGAACTCCCCACAGCCCAATGCCCGATTTCTGCCTCAGTCTAGGGTTAGGCTTAGGGCTAGGGTTAGGGTTATGCCTAGGGTTAGGGTTCAGAAAACCACAAAGCCAGGAGCTCCAGGGATACTCCCCATGCAAAAGGCAGGCCAAGTTGAGCGTAGCACATCCAAATCCTTGCTCCCTCTTTGTCATTCTGCTCAGAACTTCCCACAGCCCAATGCCAGATTACTGGCTCAGTCTAGGGTTAGGCTTAGGGCTAGGGTTAGGGTTATGCCTAGGGTTAGGGTTCACAAAACCACAAAGCCAGGAGCTCCAGGGACACTGATCATGCGAAAGGCAGGCCAAGTTAAGCACGGCACATCCAAAACCTTGCTCCCTCTTCTTCTTTCTGCAAGGGTTAGGGTTAGGGGCTCGGGTTAGTGTTAGGGGTTAGGGTTAGGGGTAGGGTTAGGGTTAGGGTTATGCCTAGGGTTAGGATTGAGAAAACGACAAAGCCAGGGGACCCAGGCACACTAAGCATGCAAAAGGCGGGCCAAGTTGAGCGTAGCACATCCAAATCCCCTCTCCCTCTTCGTCATTCTGCTCGGAATTCACCACAGCCCAATGCCCGATTTCTGCCTCAGTCTAGGGTTAGGCTTAGGGCTAGGGTTAGGGTTATGCCTAGGGTTAGGGTTCAGAAAACCACAAAGCCAGGAGCTCCAGGGATACTCACCATGCAAAAGGCAGGCCAAGTTGAGTGTAGCACATCCAAATCCTTGCTCCCTCTTCTTCATTCTGCTCGGAACTCACCACGGCCCAATGCCCGATATCTGCCTCAGTCTAGGGTTAGGCTTAGGGCTAGGGTTAGGGTTATGCCTAGGGTTAGGGTTCAGAAAACCACAAAGCCAGGAGCTCCAGGGATACTCCCCATGCAAAAGGCAGGCCAAGTTGAGCGTAGCACATCCAAATCCCCTCTCCCTCTTCGTCATTCTGCTCGGAACTCACCACAGCCCAATGCCCGATTTCTGCCTCAGTCTAGGGTTAGGCTTAGGGCTAGGGTTAGGGTTATGCCTAGGGTTAGGGTTCAGAAAACCACAAAGCCAGGAGCTCCAGGGATACTCACCATGCAAAAGGCAGGCCAAGTTGAGCGTAGCACATCCAAATCCTTGCTCCCTCTTTGTCATTATGCTTGGAACTCACCACAGCCCAATGCCCGATTACTGCCTCAGTCTAGGGTTAGGCTTAGGGCTAGGGTTAGGGTTATGCCTAGGGTTAGGGTTCAGAAAACCACAAAGCCAGGAGCTCCAGGGATACTCACCATGCAAAAGGCAGGCCCAGTTGAGCGTAGCACATCCAAATCCCCTCTCCCTCTTCGTCATTCTGCTCGGAACTCACCACAGCCCAATGCCCGATTACTGGCTCAGTCTAGGGTTAGGCTTAGGGCTAGGGTTAGGGTTATGCCTAGGGTTAGGGTTCACAAAACCACAAAGCCAGGAGCTCCAGGGATACTCACCATGCAAAAGGCAGGCCAAGTTGAGCGTAGCACATCCAAATCCCCTCTCCCTCTTTGTCATTCTCCTCGGAACTCCCCACAGCCCAATGCCCGATTACTGCCTCAGTCTAGGGTTAGGCTTAGGGCTAGGGTTAGGGTTATGCCTAGGGTTAGGGTTCAGAAAACCACAAAGCCAGGAGCTCCAGGGATACTCCCCATGCAAAAGGCAGGCCAAGTTGAGCGTAGCACATCCAAATCCTTGCTCCCTCTTTGTCATTCTGCTCAGAACTTCCCACAGCCCAATGCCAGATTACTGGCTCAGTCTAGGGTTAGGCTTAGGGCTAGGGTTAGGGTTATGCCTAGGGTTAGGGTTCACAAAACCACAAAGCCAGGAGCTCCAGGGACACTGATCATGCGAAAGGCAGGCCAAGTTAAGCACGGCACATCCAAAACCTTGCTCCCTCTTCTTCTTTCTGCAAGGGTTAGGGTTAGGGGCTCGGGTTAGGGTTAGGGGTTAGGGTTAGGGGTAGGGTTAGGGTTAGGGTTTTGACTAGGGTTAGGGTTCACAAAACCACAAAGCCAGGGGACCCAGGCACACTAAGCATGCAAAAGGCAGGCCAAGTTGAGCGTAGCACATCCAAATCATTGCTCCCTCTTTGTCATTCTGCTCGGAACTCACCACAGCCCCATGCTCGATTTCTGCCTCAGTCTAGGGTTAGGCTTAGGGCTAGGGTTAGGGTTATGCCTAGGGTTAGGGTTCACAAAACCACAAAGCCAGGAGCTCCAGGGATACTCACCATGCAAAAGGCAGGCCAAGTTGAGTGTAGCACATCCAAATCCTTGCTCCCTCTTCTTCATTCTGCTCGGAACTCACCACGGCCCAATGCCCGATATCTGCCTCAGTCTAGGGTTAGGCTTAGGGCTAGGGTTAGGGTTATGCCTAGGGTTAGGGTTCACAAAACCACAAAGCCAGGAGCTCCAGGGATACTCACCATGCAAAAGGCAGGCCAAGTTGAGCGTAGCACATCCAAATCCCCTCTCCCTCTTCGTCATTCTGCTCGGAACTCACCACAGCCCAATGCCCGATTTCTGCCTCAGTCTAGGGTTAGGCTTAGGGCTAGGGTTAGGGTTATGCCTAGGGTTAGGGTTCACAAAACCGCAAAGCCAGGAGCTCCAGGGATACTCCCCATGCAAAAGGCAGGCCAAGTTGAGCGTAGCACATCCAAATCATTGCTCCCTCTTTGTCATTCTGCTCGGAACTCACCACAGCCCCATGCTCGATTTCTGCCTCAGTCTAGGGTTAGGCTTAGGGCTAGGGTTAGGGTTATGCCTAGGGTTAGGGTTCAGAAAACCACAAAGCCAGGAGCTCCAGGGATACTCCCCATGCAAAAGGCAGGCCAAGTTGAGCGCAGCCAATCCAAATCCTTGCTCCCTCTTCGTCATTCTGCTCGGAACTCCCCACAGCCCAATGCCCGATTTCTGCCTCAGTCTAGGGTTAGGCTTAGGGCTAGGGTTAGGGTTATGCCTAGGGTTAGGGTTCAGAAAACCACAAAGCCAGGAGCTCCAGGGATACTCCCCATGCAAAAGGCAGGCCAAGTTGAGCGCAGCCAATCCAAATCCTTGCTCCCTCTTCGTCATTCTGCTCGGAACTCCCCACAGCCCAATGCCCGATTTCTGCCTCAGTCTAGGGTTAGGCTTAGGGCTAGGGTTAGGGTTATGCCTAGGGTTAGGGTTCAGAAAACCACAAAGCCAGGAGCTCCAGGGATACTCCCCATGCAAAAGGCAGGCCAAGTTGAGCGTAGCACATCCAAATCCTTGCTCCCTCTTTGTCATTCTGCTCAGAACTTCCCACAGCCCAATGCCAGATTACTGGCTCAGTCTAGGGTTAGGCTTAGGGCTAGGGTTAGGGTTATGCCTAGGGTTAGGGTTCACAAAACCACAAAGCCAGGAGCTCCAGGGACACTGATCATGCGAAAGGCAGGCCAAGTTAAGCACGGCACATCCAAAACCTTGCTCCCTCTTCTTCTTTCTGCAAGGGTTAGGGTTAGGGGCTCGGGTTAGTGTTAGGGGTTAGGGTTAGGGGTAGGGTTAGGGTTAGGGTTATGCCTAGGGTTAGGATTGAGAAAACGACAAAGCCAGGGGACCCAGGCACACTAAGCATGCAAAAGGCGGGCCAAGTTGAGCGTAGCACATCCAAATCCCCTCTCCCTCTTCGTCATTCTGCTCGGAATTCACCACAGCCCAATGCCCGATTTCTGCCTCAGTCTAGGGTTAGGCTTAGGGCTAGGGTTAGGGTTATGCCTAGGGTTAGGGTTCAGAAAACCACAAAGCCAGGAGCTCCAGGGATACTCACCATGCAAAAGGCAGGCCAAGTTGAGTGTAGCACATCCAAATCCTTGCTCCCTCTTCTTCATTCTGCTCGGAACTCACCACGGCCCAATGCCCGATATCTGCCTCAGTCTAGGGTTAGGCTTAGGGCTAGGGTTAGGGTTATGCCTAGGGTTAGGGTTCAGAAAACCACAAAGCCAGGAGCTCCAGGGATACTCCCCATGCAAAAGGCAGGCCAAGTTGAGCGTAGCACATCCAAATCCCCTCTCCCTCTTCGTCATTCTGCTCGGAACTCACCACAGCCCAATGCCCGATTTCTGCCTCAGTCTAGGGTTAGGCTTAGGGCTAGGGTTAGGGTTATGCCTAGGGTTAGGGTTCACAAAACCACAAAGCCAGGAGCTCCAGGGATACTCACCATGCAAAAGGCAGGCCAAGTTGAGCGTAGCACATCCAAATCCTTGCTCCCTCTTTGTCATTCTGCTCGGAACTCACCACAGCCCCATGCCCGATTTCTGCCTCAGTCTAGGGTTAGGCTTAGGGCTAGGGTTAGGGTTATGCCTAGGGTTAGGGTTCAGAAAACCACAAAGCCAGGAGCTCCAGGGATACTCCCCATGCAAAAGGCAGGCCAAGTTGAGCGCAGCCAATCCAAATCCTTGCTCCCTCTTCGTCATTCTGCTCGGAACTCCCCACAGCCCAATGCCCGATTTCTGCCTCAGTCTAGGGTTAGGCTTAGGGCTAGGGTTAGGGTTATGCCTAGGGTTAGGGTTCAGAAAACCACAAAGCCAGGAGCTCCAGGGATACTCACCATGCAAAAGGCAGGCCAAGTTGAGCGTAGCAAATCCAAATCCTTGCTCCCTCTTCGTCATTCTGCTCGGAACTCCCCACAGCCCAATGCCCGATTTCTGCCTCAGTCTAGGGTTAGGCTTAGGGCTAGGGTTAGGGTTATGCCTAGGGTTAGGGTTCACAAAACCACAAAGCCAGGAGCTCCAGGGATACCATGCAAAAGGCAGGCCAAGTTGAGCGTAGCACATCCAAATCCCCTCTCCCTCTTCTTCATTCTGCTCGGAACTCCCCACAGCCCAATGCCCGATTACTGGCTCAGTCTAGGGTTAGGCTTAGGGCTAGGGTTAGGGTTATGCCTAGGGTTAGGGTTCAGAAAACCACAAAGCCAGGAGCTCCAGGGATACTCACCATGCAAAAGGCAGGCCAAGTTGAGCGTAGCACATCCAAATCCCCTCTCCCTCTTCTTCATTCTGCTCGGAACTCACCACAGCCCAATGCCCGATTACTGGCTCAGTCTATGGTTAGGCTTAGGGCTAGGGTTAGGGTTATGCCTAGGGTTAGGGTTCACAAAACCACAAAGCCAGGAGCTCCAGGGATACTCACCATGCAAAAGGCAGGCCAAGTTGAGCGTAGCACATCCAAATCCTTGCTCCCTCTTTGTCATTATGCTTGGAACTCACCACAGCCCAATGCCCGATTACTGCCTCAGTCTAGGGTTAGGCTTAGGGCTAGGGTTAGGGTTATGCCTAGGGTTAGGGTTCAGAAAACCACAAAGCCAGGAGCTCCAGGGATACTCACCATGCAAAAGGCAGGCCCAGTTGAGCGTAGCACATCCAAATCCCCTCTCCCTCTTCGTCATTCTGCTCGGAACTCACCACAGCCCAATGCCCGATTACTGCCTCAGTCTAGGGTTAGGCTTAGGGCTAGGGTTAGGGTTATGCCTAGGGTTAGGGTTCACAAAACCACAAAGCCAGGAGCTCCAGGGATACTCACCATGCAAAAGGCAGGCCAAGTTGAGCGTAGCACATCCAAATCCCCTCTCCCTCTTCGTCATTCTGCGCGGAACTCACCACAGCCCAATGCCCGATTACTGCCTCAGTCTAGGGTTAGGCTTAGGGCTAGGGTTAGGGTTATGCCTAGGGTTAGGGTTCACAAAACCACAAAGCCAGGAGCTCCAGGGATACTCACCATGCAAAAGGCAGGCCAAGTTGAGCGTAGCACATCCAAATCCCCTCTCCCTCTTTGTCATTCTCCTCGGAACTCCCCACAGCCCAATGCCCGATTACTGGCTCAGTCTAGGGTTAGGCTTAGGGCTAGGGTTAGGGTTATGCCTAGGGTTAGGGTTCAGAAAACCACAAAGCCAGGAGCTCCAGGGATACTCCCCATGCAAAAGGCAGGCCAAGTTGAGCGTAGCACATCCAAATCCTTGCTCCCTCTTTGTCATTCTGCTCAGAACTTCCCACAGCCCAATGCCAGATTACTGGCTCAGTCTAGGGTTAGGCTTAGGGCTAGGGTTAGGGTTATGCCTAGGGTTAGGGTTCACAAAACCACAAAGCCAGGAGCTCCAGGGACACTGATCATGCGAAAGGCAGGGCAAGTTAAGCACGGCACATCCAAAACCTTGCTCCCTCTTCTTCTTTCTGCAAGGGTTAGGGTTAGGGGCTCGGGTTAGTGTTAGGGGTTAGGGTTAGGGGTAGGGTTAGGGTTAGGGTTTTGACTAGGGTTAGGATTGAGAAAACGACAAAGCCAGGGGACCCAGGCACACTAAGCATGCAAAAGGCAGGCCAAGTTGAGCGTAGCACATCCAAATCCCCTCTCCCTCTTCGTCATTCTGCTCGGAATTCACCACAGCCCAATGCCCGATTTCTGCCTCAGTCTAGGGTTAGGCTTAGGGCTAGGGTTAGGGTTATGCCTAGGGTTAGGGTTCACAAAACCACAAAGCCAGGAGCTCCAGGGATACTCACCATGCAAAAGGCAGGCCAAGTTGAGCGTAGCACATCCAAATCATTGCTCCCTCTTTGTCATTCTGCTCGGAACTCACCACAGCCCCATGCTCGATTTCTGCCTCAGTCTAGGGTTAGGCTTAGGGCTAGGGTTAGGGTTATGCCTAGGGTTAGGGTTCAGAAAACCACAAAGCCAGGAGCTCCAGGGATACTCCCCATGCAAAAGGCAGGCCAAGTTGAGCGCAGCCAATCCAAATCATTGCTCCCTCTTCGTCATTCTGCTCGGAACTCCCCACAGCCCAATGCCCGATTTCTGCCTCAGTCTAGGGTTAGGCTTAGGGCTAGGGTTAGGGTTATGCCTAGGGTTAGGGTTCAGAAAACCACAAAGCCAGGAGCTCCAGGGATACTCCCCATGCAAAAGGCAGGCCAAGTTGAGCGCAGCCAATCCAAATCCTTGCTCCCTCTTCGTCATTCTGCTCGGAACTCCCCACAGCCCAATGCCCGATTTCTGCCTCAGTCTAGGGTTAGGCTTAGGGCTAGGGTTAGGGTTATGCCTAGGGTTAGGGTTCAGAAAACCACAAAGCCAGGAGCTCCAGGGATACTCCCCATGCAAAAGGCAGGCCAAGTTGAGCGTAGCACATCCAAATCCTTGCTCCCTCTTTGTCATTCTGCTCAGAACTCCCCACAGCCCAATGCCAGATTACTGGCTCAGTCTAGGGTTAGGCTTAGGGCTAGGGTTAGGGTTATGCCTAGGGTTAGGGTTCACAAAACCACAAAGCCAGGAGCTCCAGGGACACTGATCATGCGAAAGGCAGGCCAAGTTAAGCACGGCACATCCAAAACCTTGCTCCCTCTTCTTCTTTCTGCAAGGGTTAGGGTTAGGGGCTCGGGTTAGTGTTAGGGGTTAGGGTTAGGGGTAGGGTTAGGGTTAGGGTTATGCCTAGGGTTAGGATTGAGAAAACGACAAAGCCAGGGGACCCAGGCACACTAAGCATGCAAAAGGCAGGCCAAGTTGAGCGTAGCACATCCAAATCCCCTCTCCCTCTTCGTCATTCTGCTCGGAATTCACCACAGCCCAATGCCCGATTTCTGCCTCAGTCTAGGGTTAGGCTTAGGGCTAGGGTTAGGGTTATGCCTAGGGTTAGGGTTCAGAAAACCACAAAGCCAGGAGCTCCAGGGATACTCACCATGCAAAAGGCAGGCCAAGTTGAGCGTAGCACATCCAAATCCCCTCTCCCTCTTTGTCATTCTGCTCGGAATTCACCACAGCCCAATGCCCGATTTCTGCCTCAGTCTAGGGTTAGGCTTAGGGCTAGGGTTAGGGTTATGCCTAGGGTTAGGGTTCAGAAAACCACAAAGCCAGGAGCTCCAGGGATACTCACCATGCAAAAGGCAGGCCCAGTTGAGCGTAGCACATCCATATCCCCTCTCCCTCTTCGTCATTCTGCTCGGAACTCACCACAGCCCAATGCCCGATTACTGCCTCAGTCTAGGGTTAGGCTTAGGGCTAGGGTTAGGGTTATGCCTAGGGTTAGGGTTCACAAAACCACAAAGCCAGGAGCTCCAGGGATACTCACCATGCAAAAGGCAGGCCAAGTTGAGCGTAGCACATCCAAATCCCCTCTCCCTCTTCCTCATTCTGCTCGGAACTCACCACAGCCCCATGCTCGATTTCTGCCTCAGTCTAGGGTTAGGCTTAGGGCTAGGGTTAGGGTTATGCCTAGGGTTAGGGTTCAGAAAACCACAAAGCCAGGAGCTCCAGGGATACTCCCCATGCAAAAGGCAGGCCAAGTTGAGCGCAGCCAATCCAAATCCTTGCTCCCTCTTCGTCATTCTGCTCGGAACTCCCCACAGCCCAATGCCCGATTTCTGCCTCAGTCTAGGGTTAGGCTTAGGGCTAGGGTTAGGGTTATGCCTAGGGTTAGGGTTCAGAAAACCACAAAGCCAGGAGCTCCAGGGATACTCCCCATGCAAAAGGCAGGCCAAGTTGAGCGTAGCACATCCAAATCCTTGCTCCCTCTTTGTCATTCTGCTCAGAACTCCCCACAGCCCAATGCCAGATTACTGGCTCAGTCTAAGGTTAGGCTTAGGGCTAGGGTTAGGGTTATGCCTAGGGTTAGGGTTCACAAAACCACAAAGCCAGGAGCTCCAGGGACACTGATCATGCGAAAGGCAGGCCAAGTTAAGCACGGCACATCCAAAACCTTGCTCCCTCTTCTTCTTTCTGCAAGGGTTAGGGTTAGGGGCTCGGGTTAGTGTTAGGGGTTAGGGTTAGGGGTAGGGTTAGGGTTAGGGTTATGCCTAGGGTTAGGATTGAGAAAACGACAAAGCCAGGGGACCCAGGCACACTAAGCATGCAAAAGGCAGGCCAAGTTGAGCGTAGCACATCCAAATCCCCTCTCCCTCTTCGTCATTCTGCTCGGAATTCACCACAGCCCAATGCCCGATTTCTGCCTCAGTCTAGGGTTAGGCTTAGGGCTAGGGTTAGGGTTATGCCTAGGGTTAGGGTTCAGAAAACCACAAAGCCAGGAGCTCCAGGGATACTCACCATGCAAAAGGCAGGCCAAGTTGAGTGTAGCACATCCAAATCCTTGCTCCCTCTTCTTCATTCTGCTCGGAACTCACCACGGCCCAATGCCCGATTTCTGCCTCAGTCTAGGGTTAGGCTTAGGGCTAGGGTTAGGGTTATGCCTAGGGTTAGGGTTCACAAAACCACAAAGCCAGGAGCTCCAGGGATACTCACCATGCAAAAGGCAGGCCAAGTTGAGTGTAGCACATCCAAATCCCCTCTCCCTCTTCGTCATTCTGCTCGGAACTCACCACAGCCCAATGCCCGATTTCTGCCTCAGTCTAGGGTTAGGCTTAGGGCTAGGGTTAGGGTTATGCCTAGGGTTAGGGTTCACAAAACCACAAAGCCAGGAGCTCCAGGGATACTCACCATGCAAAAGGCAGGCCAAGTTGAGCGTAGCACATCCAAATCCTTGCTCCCTCTTTGTCATTCTGCTCGGAACTCACCACAGCCCCATGCCCGATTTCTGCCTCAGTCTAGGGTTAGGCTTAGGGCTAGGGTTAGGGTTATGCCTAGGGTTAGGGTTCAGAAAACCACAAAGCCAGGAGCTCCAGGGATACTCCCCATGCAAAAGGCAGGCCAAGTTGAGCGCAGCCAATCCAAATCCTTGCTCCCTCTTCGTCATTCTGCTCGGAACTCACCACAGCCCAATGCCCGATTTCTGCCTCAGTCTAGGGTTAGGCTTAGGGCTAGGGTTAGGGTTATGCCTAGGGTTAGGGTTCACAAAACCACAAAGCCAGGAGCTCCAGGGATACTCCCCATGCAAAAGGCAGGCCAAGTTGAGCGTAGCACATCCAAATCCTTGCTCCCTCTTCTTCATTCTGCTCGGAACTCCCCACAGCCCAATGCCCGATTACTGGCTCAGTCTAGGGCTAGGCTTAGGGCTAGGGTTAGGGTTATGCCTAGGGTTAGGGTTCAGAAAACCACAAAGCCAGGAGCTCCAGGGATACTCCTCATGCAAAAGGCAGGCCAAGTTGAGCGCAGCCAATCCAAATCCTTGCTCCCTCTTCGTCATTCTGCTCGGAACTCACCACAGCCCAATGCCCGATTTCTGCCTCAGTCTAGGGTTAGGCTTAGGGCTAGGGTTAAGGTTATGCCTAGGGTTAGGGTTCAGAAAACCACAAAGCCAGGAGCTCCAGGGATACTCACCATGCAAAAGGCAGGCCAAGTTGAGCGTAGCACATCCAAATCCCCTCTCCCTCTTCGTCATTCTGCTCGGAACTCCCCACAGCCCAATGCCCGATTTCTGCCTCAGTCTACGGTTAAGCTTAGGGCTAGGGTTAGGGTTATGCCTAGGGTTAGGGTTCAGAAAACCACAAAGCCAGGAGCTCCAGGGATACTCCCCATGCAAAAGGCAGGCCAAGTTGAGCGTAGCACATCCAAATCCCCTCTCCCTCTTCGTCATTCTGCTCGGAACTCCCCACAGCCCAATGCCCGATTTCTGCCTCAGTCTAGGGTTCGGCTTAGGGCTAGGGTTAGGGTTATGCCTAGGGTTAGGGTTCACAAAACCACAAAGCCAGGAGCTCCAGGGATACTCCCCATGCAAAAGGCAGGCCAAGTTGAGCGTAGCACATCCAAATCCCCTCTCCCTCTTCATCATTCTGCTCGGAACTCACCACAGCCCCATGCCCGATTTCTGCCTCAGTCTAGGGTTAGGTTTAGGCCTAGGGTTAGGGTTATGCCTAGGGTTAGGGTTCAGAAAACCACAAAGCCAGGAGCTCCAGGGATACTCCCCATGCAAAAGGCAGGCCAAGTTGAGCGTAGCACATCCAAATCCTTGCTCCCTCTTCGTCATTCTGCTCGGAACTCACCACAGCCCAATGCCCGATTTCTGCCTCAGTCTAGGGTTAGGCTTAGGGCTAGGGTTAGGGTTATGCCTAGGGTTAGGGTTCACAAAACCACAAAGCCAGGAGCTCCAGGGACACTGATCATGCGAAAGGCAGGCCAAGTTAAGCACGGCACATCCAAAACCTTGCTCCCTCTTCTTCTTTCTGCAAGGGTTAGGGTTAGGGGCTCGGGTTAGTGTTAGGGGTTAGGGTTAGGGGTAGGGTTAGGGTTAGGGTTTTGACTAGGGTTAGGATTGAGAAAACGACAAAGCCAGGGGACCCAGGCACACTAAGCATGCAAAAGGCAGGCCAAGTTGAGCGTAGCACATCCAAATCCCCTCTCCCTCTTCGTCATTCTGCTCGGAATTCACCACAGCCCAATGCCCGATTTCTGCCTCAGTCTAGGGTTAGGCTTAGGGCTAGGGTTAGGGTTATGCCTAGGGTTAGGGTTCACAAAACCACAAAGCCAGGAGCTCCAGGGATACTCCCCATGCAAAAGGCAGGCCAAGTTGAGCGTAGCACATCCAAATCCTTGCTCCCTCTTCGTCATTCTGCTCGGAACTCACCACAGCCCAATGCCCGATTTCTGCCTCAGTCTAGGGTTAGGCTTAGGGCTAGGGTTAGGGTTATGCCTAGGGTTAGGGTTCAGAAAACCACAAAGCCAGGAGCTCCAGGGATACTCACCATGCAAAAGGCAGGCCAAGTTGAGCGTAGCACATCCAAATCCCCTCTCCCTCTTTGTCATTCTGCTCGGAACTCACCACAGCCCAATGCCCGATTTCTGCCTCAGTCTAGGGTTAGGCTTAGGGCTAGGGTTAGGGTTATGCCTAGGGTTAGGGTTCACAAAACCACAAAGCCAGGAGCTCCAGGGATACTCACCATGCAAAAGGCAGGCCAAGTTGAGCGTAGCACATCCAAATCCTTGCTCCCTCTTTGTCATTCTGCTCGGAACTCACCACAGCCCCATGCCCGATTTCTGCCTCAGTCTAGGGTTAGGCTTAGGGCTAGGGTTAGGGTTATGCCTAGGGTTAGGGTTCACAAAACCACAAAGCCAGGAGCTCCAGGGATACTCCCCATGCAAAAGGCAGGCCAAGTTGAGCGCAGCCAATCCAAATCCTTGCTCCCTCTTCGTCATTCTGCTCGGAACTCCCCACAGCCCAATGCCCGATTTCTGCCTCAGTCTAGGGTTAGGCTTAGGGCTAGGGTTAGGGTTATGCCTAGGGTTAGGGTTCAGAAAACCACAAAGCCAGGAGCTCCAGGGACACTGATCATGCGAAAGGCAGGCCAAGTTAAGCACGGCACATCCAAAACCTTGCTCCCTCTTCTTCTTTCTGCAAGGGTTAGGGTTAGGGGCTCGGGTTAGGGTTAGGGGTTAGGGTTAGGGGTAGGGTTAGGGTTAGGGTTTTGACTAGGGTTAGGGTTCACAAAACCACAAAGCCAGGGGACCCAGGCACACTAAGCATGCAAAAGGCAGGCCAAGTTGAGCGTAGCACATCCAAATCCCCTCTCCCTCTTCGTCATTCTGCTCGGAACTCACCACAGCCCAATGCCCGATTACTGCCTCAGTCTAGGGTTAGGCTTAGGGCTAGGGTTAGGGTTATGCCTAGGGTTAGGGTTCACAAAACCACAAAGCCAGGAGCTCCAGGGATACTCACCATGCAAAAGGCAGGCCAAGTTGAGCGCAGCCAATCCAAATCCTTGCTCCCTCTTCGTCATTCTGCTCGGAACTCCCCACAGCCCAATGCCCGATTTCTGCCTCAGTCTAGGGTTCGGCTTGGGGCTAGGGTTAGGGTTATGCCTAGGGTTAGGGTTCACAAAACCACAAAGCCAGGAGCTCCAGGGATACTCACCATGCAAAAGGCAGGCCAAGTTGAGCGCAGCCAATCCAAATCCCCTCTCCCTCTTCGTCATTCTGCTCGGAACTCCCCACAGCCCAATGCCCGATTTCTGCCTCAGTCTAGGGTTCGGCTTGGGGCTAGGGTTAGGGTTATGCCTAGGGTTAGGGTTCAGAAAACCACAAAGCCAGGAGCTCCAGGGATACTCCCCATGCAAAAGGCAGGCCAAGTTGAGCGTAGCACATCCAAATCCCCTCTCCCTCTTTGTCATTCTGCTCGGAACTCCCCACAGCCCAATGCCCGATTTCTGCCTCAGTCTAGGGTTCGGCTTAGGGCTAGGGTTAGGGTTATGCCTAGGGTTAGGGTTCACAAAACCACAAAGCCAGGAGCTCCAGAGATACTCCCCATGCAAAAGGCAGGCCAAGTTGAGCGTAGCACATCCAAATCCTTGCTCCCTCTTTGTCATTCTGCTCGGAACTCACCACAGCCCAATGCCCGATTACTGCCTCAGTCTAGGGTTAAGCTTAGGGCTAGGGTTAGGGTTATGCCTAGGGTTAGGGTTCAGAAAACCACAAAGCCAGGAGCTCCAGGGATACTCACCATGCAAAAGGCAGGCCAAGTTGAGCGTAGCACATCCAAATCCTTGCTCCCTCTACGTCATTCTGCTCGGAACTCACCACAGCCCAATGCCCGATTACTGCCTCAGTCTAGGGTTAGGCTTAGGGCTAGGGTTAGGGTTATGCCTAGGGTTAGGGTTCACAAAACCACAAAGCCAGGAGCTCCAGGGATACTCACCATGCAAAAGGCAGGCCAAGTTGAGCGTAGCACATCCAAATCCTTGCTCCCTCTTCGTCATTCTGCTCGGAACTCCCCACAGCCCAATGCCCGATTTCTGCCTCAGTCTAGGGTTAGGCTTAGGGCTAGGGTTAGGGTTATGCCTAGGGTTAGGGTTCACAAAACCACAAAGCCAGGAGCTCCAGAGATACTCCCCATGCAAAAGGCAGGCCAAGTTGAGCGTAGCACATCCAAATCCTTGCTCCCTCTTCGTCATTCTGCTCGGAACTCCCCACAGCCCAATGCCCGATTACTGCCTCAGTCTAGGGTTAGGCTTAGGGCTAGGGTTAGGGTTATGCCTAGGGTTAGGGTTCACAAAACCACAAAGCCAGGAGCTCCAGGGACACTGATCATGCGAAAGGCAGGCCAAGTTAAGCACGGCACATCCAAAACCTTGCTCCCTCTTCTTCTTTCTGCAAGGGTTAGGGTTAGGGGCTCGGGTTAGTGTTAGGGGTTAGGGTTAGGGGTAGGGTTACGGTTAGGGTTTTGACTAGGGTTAGGGTTCACAAAACCACAAAGCCAGGGGACCCAGGCACACTAAGCATGCAAAAGGCAGGCCAAGTTGAGCGTAGCACATCCAAATCCCCTCTCCCTCTTCGTCATTCTGCTCGGAACTCACCACAGCCCAATGCCCGATTTCTGCCTCAGTCTAGGGTTAGGCTTAAGGCTAGGGTTAGGGTAATGCCTAGGGTTAGGGTTATGCCTAGGGTTAGGGTTCAGAAAACCACAAAGCCAGGAGCTCCAGGGATACTCACCATGCAAAAGGCAGGCCAAGTTGAGCGTAGCACATCCAAATCCCCTCTCCCTCTTCGTCATTCTGCTCGGAACTCCCCACAGCCCAATGCCCGATTACTGCCTCAGTCTAGGGTTAGGCTTAGGGCTAGGGTTAGGGTTATGCCTAGGGTTAGGGTTCACAAAACCACAAAGCCAGGAGCTCCAGGGATACTCACCATGCAAAAGGCAGGCCAAGTTGAGCGTAGCACATCCAAATCCCCTCTCCCTCTTTGTCATTCTGCTCGGAACTCACCACAGCCCAATGCCCGATTTCTGCCTCAGTCTAGGGTTAGGCTTAGGGCTAGGATTAGGGTTATGCCTAGGGTTAGGGTTCAGAAAACCACAAAGCCAGGAGCTCCAGGGATACTCACCATGCAAAAGGCAGGCCAAGTTGAGCGTAGCACATCCAAATCCCCTCTCCCTCTTCGTCATTCTGCTCGGAACTCCCCACAGCCCAATGCCCGATTTCTGCCTCAGTCTAGGGTTCGGCTTGGGGCTAGGGTTAGGGTTATGCCTAGGGTTAGGGTTCACAAAACCACAAAGCCAGGAGCTCCAGGGATACTCCCCATGCAAAAGGCAGGCCAAGTTGAGCGTAGCACATCCAAATCCCCTCTCCCTCTTCCTCATTCTGCTCGGAACTCACCACAGCCCCATGCTCGATTTCTGCCTCAGTCTAGGGTTAGGCTTAGGGCTAGGGTTAGGGTTATGCCTAGGGTTAGGGTTCAGAAAACCACAAAGCCAGGAGCTCCAGGGATACTCCCCATGCAAAAGGCAGGCCAAGTTGAGCGTAGCACATCCAAATCCTTGCTCCCTCTTCGTCATTCTGCTCGGAACTCCCCACAGCCCAATGCCCGATTACTGCCTCAGTCTAGGGTTAGGCTTAGGGCTAGGGTTAGGGTTATGCCTAGGGTTAGGGTTCACAAAACCACAAAGCCAGGAGCTCCAGGGACACTGATCATGCGAAAGGCAGGACAAGTTAAGCACGGCACATCCAAAACCTTGCTCCCTCTTCTTCTTTCTGCAAGGGTTAGGGTTAGGGGCTCGGGTTAGTGTTAGGGGTTAGGGTTAGGGGTAGGGTTAGGGTTAGGGTTTTGACTAGGGTTAGGATTGAGAAAACGACAAAGCCAGGGGACCCAGGCACACTAAGCATGCAAAAGGCAGGCCAAGTTGAGCGTAGCACATCCAAATCCCCTCTCCCTCTTCGTCATTCTGCTCGGAATTCACCACAGCCCAATGCCCGATTTCTGCCTCAGTCTAGGGTTAGGCTTAGGGCTAGGGTTAGGGTTATGCCTAGGGTTAGGGTTCAGAAAACCACAAAGCCAGGAGCTCCAGGGATACTCCCCATGCAAAAGGCAGGCCAAGTTGAGCGTAGCACATCCAAATCCCCTCTCCCTCTTCGTCATTCTGCTCGGAACTCACCACAGCCCAATGCCCGATTTCTGCCTCAGTCTAGGGTTAGGCTTAGGGCTAGGGTTAGGGTTATGCCTAGGGTTAGGGTTCAGAAAACCACAAAGCCAGGAGCTCCAGGGATACTCACCATGCAAAAGGCAGGCCAAGTTGAGCGTAGCACATCCAAATCCCCTCTCCCTCTTCGTCATTCTGCTCGGAACTCCCCACAGCCCAATGCCCGATTTCTGCCTCAGTCTAGGGTTCGGCTTGGGGCTAGGGTTAGGGTTATGCCTAGGGTTAGGGTTCACAAAACCACAAAGCCAGGAGCTCCAGGGATACTCCCCATGCAAAAGGCAGGCCAAGTTGAGCGTAGCACATCCAAATCCCCTCTCCCTCTTCCTCATTCTGCTCGGAACTCACCACAGCCCCATGCTCGATTTCTGCCTCAGTCTAGGGTTAGGCTTAGGGCTAGGGTTAGGGTTATGCCTAGGGTTAGGGTTCAGAAAACCACAAAGCCAGGAGCTCCAGGGATACTCCCCATGCAAAAGGCAGGCCAAGTTGAGCGTAGCACATCCAAATCCTTGCTCCCTCTTCGTCATTCTGCTCGGAACTCCCCACAGCCCAATGCCCGATTACTGCCTCAGTCTAGGGTTAGGCTTAGGGCTAGGGTTAGGGTTATGCCTAGGGTTAGGGTTCACAAAACCACAAAGCCAGGAGCTCCAGGGACACTGATCATGCGAAAGGCAGGACAAGTTAAGCACGGCACATCCAAAACCTTGCTCCCTCTTCTTCTTTCTGCAAGGGTTAGGGTTAGGGGCTCGGGTTAGTGTTAGGGGTTAGGGTTAGGGGTAGGGTTAGGGTTAGGGTTTTGACTAGGGTTAGGATTGAGAAAACGACAAAGCCAGGGGACCCAGGCACACTAAGCATGCAAAAGGCAGGCCAAGTTGAGCGTAGCACATCCAAATCCCCTCTCCCTCTTCGTCATTCTGCTCGGAATTCACCACAGCCCAATGCCCGATTTCTGCCTCAGTCTAGGGTTAGGCTTAGGGCTAGGGTTAGGGTTATGCCTAGGGTTAGGGTTCAGAAAACCACAAAGCCAGGAGCTCCAGGGATACTCCCCATGCAAAAGGCAGGCCAAGTTGAGCGTAGCACATCCAAATCCCCTCTCCCTCTTCGTCATTCTGCTCGGAACTCACCACAGCCCAATGCCCGATTTCTGCCTCAGTCTAGGGTTAGGCTTAGGGCTAGGGTTAGGGTTATGCCTAGGGTTAGGGTTCAGAAAACCACAAAGCCAGGAGCTCCAGGGATACTCCCCATGCAAAAGGCAGGCCTAGTTGAGCGTAGCACATCCAAATCCCCTCTCCCTCTTTGTCATTCTGCTCGGAACTCACCACAGCCCAATGCCCGATTTCTGCCTCAGTCTAGGGTTCGGCTTAGGGCTAGGGTTAGGGTTATGCCTAGGGTTAGGGTTCACAAAACCACAAAGCCAGGAGCTCCAGAGATACTCCCCATGCAAAAGGCAGGCCAAGTTGAGCGTAGCACATCCAAATCCTTGCTCCCTCTTCGTCATTCTGCTCGGAACTCCCCACAGCCCAATGCCCGATTACTGCCTCAGTCTAGGGTTAGGCTTAGGGCTAGGGTTAGGGTTATGCCTAGGGTTAGGGTTCACAAAACCACAAAGCCAGGAGCTCCAGGGACACTGATCATGCGAAAGGCAGGCCAAGTTAAGCACGGCACATCCAAAACCTTGCTCCCTCTTCTTCTTTCTGCAAGGGTTAGGGTTAGGGGCTCGGGTTAGTGTTAGGGGTTAGGGTTAGGGGTAGGGTTAGGGTTAGGGTTTTGACTAGGGTTAGGATTGAGAAAACGACAAAGCCAGGGGACCCAGGCACACTAAGCATGCAAAAGGCAGGCCAAGTTGAGCATAGCACATCCAAATCCCCTCTCCCTCTTCGTCATTCTGCTCGGAATTCACCACAGCCCAATGCCCGATTTCTGCCTCAGTCTAGGGTTAGGCTTAGGGCTAGGGTTAGGGTTATGCCTAGGGTTAGGGTTCAGAAAACCACAAAGCCAGGAGCTCCAGGGATACTCCCCATGCAAAAGGCAGGCCAAGTTGAGCGTAGCACATCCAAATCCCCTCTCCCTCTTCGTCATTCTGCTCGGAACTCACCACAGCCCAATGTCCGATTTCTGCCTCAGTCTAGGGTTAGGCTTAGGGCTAGGGTTAGGGTTATGCCTAGGGTTAGGGTTCAGAAAACCACAAAGCCAGGAGCTCCAGGGATACTCCCCATGCAAAAGGCAGGCCTAGTTGAGCGTAGCACATCCAAATCCCCTCTCCCTCTTTGTCATTCTGCTCGGAACTCACCACAGCCCAATGCCCGATTTCTGCCTCAGTCTAGGGTTCGGCTTAGGGCTAGGGTTAGGGTTATGCCTAGGGTTAGGGTTCACAAAACCACAAAGCCAGGAGCTCCAGAGATACTCCCCATGCAAAAGGCAGGCCAAGTTGAGCGTAGCACATCCAAATCCTTGCTCCCTCTTCGTCATTCTGCTCGGAACTCACCACAGCCCAATGCCCGATTTCTGCCTCAGTCTAGGGTTAGGTTTAGGGCTAGGGTTAGGGTTATGCCTAGGGTTAGGGTTCAGAAAACCACAAAGCCAGGAGCTCCAGGGATACTCCCCATGCAAAAGGCAGGCCAAGTTGAGCGTAGCACATCCAAATCCTTGCTCCCTCTTTGTCATTCTGCTCGGAACTCACCACAGCCCAATGCCCGATTACTGCCTCAGTCTAGGGTTAAGCTTAGGGCTAGGGTTAGGGTTATGCCTAGGGTTAGGGTTCAGAAAACCACAAAGCCAGGAGCTCCAGGGATACTCACCATGCAAAAGGCAGGCCAAGTTGAGCGTAGCACATCCAAATCCTTGCTCCCTCTACGTCATTCTGCTCGGAACTCACCACAGCCCAATGCCCGATTACTGCCTCAGTCTAGGGTTAGGCTTAGGGCTAGGGTTAGGGTTATGCCTAGGGTTAGGGTTCACAAAACCACAAAGCCAGGAGCTCCAGGGATACCATGCAAAAGGCAGGCCAAGTTGAGCGTAGCACATCCAAATCCTTGCTCCCTCTTCTTCATTCTGCTCGGAACTCCCCACAGCCCAATGCCCGATTACTGGCTCAGTCTAGGGTTAGGCTTAGGGCTAGGGTTAGGGTTATGCCTAGGGTTAGGGTTCAGAAAACCACAAAGCCAGGAGCTCCAGGGATACTCCCCATGCAAAAGGCAGGCCAAGTTGAGCGTAGCACATCCAAATCCCCTCTCCCTCTTCTTCATTCTGCTCGGAACTCACCACAGCCC
Organism: Coloeus monedula; assembly: GCF_965178545.1. NCBI lineage: Eukaryota > Metazoa > Chordata > Aves > Passeriformes > Corvidae > Coloeus > Coloeus monedula. The sequence goes on along the minus strand of NW_028120760.1, from coordinate 268,762 downwards.
AATGCCCGATTACTGGCTCAGTCTAGGGTTAGGCTTAGGGCTAGGGTTAGGGTTATGCCTAGGGTTAGGGTTCAGAAAACCACAAAGCCAGGAGCTCCAGGGATACTCACCATGCAAAAGGCAGGCCAAGTTGAGCGTAGCACATCCAAATCCTTGCTCCCTCTTTGTCATTATGCTTGGAACTCACCACAGCCCAATGCCCGATTACTGCCTCAGTCTAGGGTTAGGCTTAGGGCTAGGGTTAGGGTTATGCCTAGGGTTAGGGTTCAGAAAACCACAAAGCCAGGAGCTCCAGGGATACTCACCATGCAAAAGGCAGGCCCAGTTGAGCGTAGCACATCCAAATCCCCTCTCCCTCTTCGTCATTCTGCTCGGAACTCACCACAGCCCAATGCCCGATTACTGCCTCAGTCTAGGGTTAGGCTTAGGGCTAGGGTTAGGGTTATGCCTAGGGTTAGGGTTCACAAAACCACAAAGCCAGGAGCTCCAGGGATACTCACCATGCAAAAGGCAGGCCAAGTTGAGCGTAGCACATCCAAATCCCCTCTCCCTCTTCGTCATTCTGCTCGGAACTCACCACAGCCCAATGCCCGATTACTGCCTCAGTCTAGGGTTAGGCTTAGGGCTAGGGTTAGGGTTATGCCTAGGGTTAGGGTTCACAAAACCACAAAGACAGGAGCTCCAGGGATACTCACCATGCAAAAGGCAGGCCAAGTTGAGCGTAGCACATCCAAATCCCCTCTCCCTCTTTGTCATTCTCCTCGGAACTCCCCACAGCCCAATGCCCGATTACTGGCTCAGTCTAGGGTTAGGCTTAGGGCTAGGGTTAGGGTTATGCCTAGGGTTAGGGTTCAGAAAACCACAAAGCCAGGAGCTCCAGGGATACTCCCCATGCAAAAGGCAGGCCAAGTTGAGCGTAGCACATCCAAATCCTTGCTCCCTCTTTGTCATTCTGCTCGGAACTTCCCACAGCCCAATGCCATATTACTGGCTCAGTCTAGGGTTAGGCTTAGGGCTAGGGTTAGGGTTATGCCTAGGGTTAGGGTTCACAAAACCACAAAGCCAGGAGCTCCAGGGATACTCACCATGCAAAAGGCAGGCCTAGTTGAGCGTAGCACATCCAAATCCCCTCTCCCTCTTTGTCATTCTCCTCGGAACTCCCCACAGCCCAATGCCCGATTACTGGCTCAGTCTAGGGTTAGGCTTAGGGCTAGGGTTAGGGTTATGCCTAGGGTTAGGGTTCAGAAAACCACAAAGCCAGGAGCTCCAGGGATACTCCCCATGCAAAAGGCAGGCCAAGTTGAGTGTAGCACATCCAAATCCTTGCTCCCTCTTCTTCATTCTGCTCGGAACTCACCACGGCCCAATGCCCGATATCTGCCTCAGTCTAGGGTTAGGCTTAGGGCTAGGGTTAGGGTTATGCCTAGGGTTAGGGTTCAGAAAACCACAAAGCCAGGAGCTCCAGGGATACTCACCATGCAAAAGGCAGGCCAAGTTGAGCGTAGCACATCCAAATCCCCTCTCCCTCTTCGTCATTCTGCTCGGAACTCACCACAGCCCAATGCCCGATTTCTGCCTCAGTCTAGGGTTAGGCTTAGGGCTAGGGTTAGGGTTATGCCTAGGGTTAGGGTTCAGAAAACCACAAAGCCAGGAGCTCCAGGGATACTCCCCATGCAAAAGGCAGGCCAAGTTGAGCGCAGCCAATCGAAATCCTTGCTCCCTCTTCGTCATTCTGCTCGGAACTCCCCACAGCCCAATGCCCGATTACTGCCTCAGTCTAGGGTTAGGCTTAGGGCTAGGGTTAGGGTTATGCCTAGGGTTAGGGTTCACAAAACCACAAAGCCAGGAGCTCCAGGGACACTGATCATGCGAAAGGCAGGACAAGTTAAGCACGGCACATCCAAAACCTTGCTCCCTCTTCTTCTTTCTGCAAGGGTTAGGGTTAGGGGCTCGGGTTAGTGTTAGGGGTTAGGGTTAGGGGTAGGGTTAGGGTTAGGGTTTTGACTAGGGTTAGGATTGAGAAAACGACAAAGCCAGGGGACCCAGGCACACTAAGCATGCAAAAGGCAGGCCAAGTTGAGCGTAGCACATCCAAATCCCCTCTCCGTCTTCGTCATTCTGCTCGGAATTCACCACAGCCCAATGCCCGATTTCTGCCTCAGTCTAGGGTTAGGCTTAGGGCTAGGGTTAGGGTTATGCCTAGGGTTAGGGTTCAGAAAACCACAAAGCCAGGAGCTCCAGGGATACTCCCCATGCAAAAGGCAGGCCAAGTTGAGCGTAGCACATCCAAATCCCCTCTCCCTCTTCGTCATTCTGCTCGGAACTCACCACAGCCCAATGCCCGATTTCTGCCTCAGTCTAGGGTTAGGCTTAGGGCTAGGGTTAGGGTTATGCCTAGGGTTAGGGTTCAGAAAACCACAAAGCCAGGAGCTCCAGGGATACTCCCCATGCAAAAGGCAGGCCTAGTTGAGCGTAGCACATCCAAATCCCCTCTCCCTCTTTGTCATTCTGCTCGGAACTCACCACAGCCCAATGCCCGATTTCTGCCTCAGTCTAGGGTTCGGCTTAGGGCTAGGGTTAGGGTTATGCCTAGGGTTAGGGTTCACAAAACCACAAAGCCAGGAGCTCCAGAGATACTCCCCATGCAAAAGGCAGGCCAAGTTGAGCGTAGCACATCCAAATCCTTGCTCCCTCTTCGTCATTCTGCTCGGAACTCCCCACAGCCCAATGCCCGATTACTGCCTCAGTCTAGGGTTAGGCTTAGGGCTAGGGTTAGGGTTATGCCTAGGGTTAGGGTTCACAAAACCACAAAGCCAGGAGCTCCAGGGACACTGATCATGCGAAAGGCAGGCCAAGTTAAGCACGGCACATCCAAAACCTTGCTCCCTCTTCTTCTTTCTGCAAGGGTTAGGGTTAGGGGCTCGGGTTAGTGTTAGGGGTTAGGGTTAGGGGTAGGGTTAGGGTTAGGGTTTTGACTAGGGTTAGGATTGAGAAAACGACAAAGCCAGGGGACCCAGGCACACTAAGCATGCAAAAGGCAGGCCAAGTTGAGCATGGCACATCCAAATCCCCTCTCCCTCTTCGTCATTCTGCTCGGAATTCACCACAGCCCAATGCCCGATTTCTGCCTCAGTCTAGGGTTAGGCTTAGGGCTAGGGTTAGGGTTATGCCTAGGGTTAGGGTTCAGAAAACCACAAAGCCAGGAGCTCCAGGGATACTCCCCATGCAAAAGGCAGGCCAAGTTGAGCGTAGCACATCCAAATCCCCTCTCCCTCTTCGTCATTCTGCTCGGAACTCACCACAGCCCAATGCCCGATTTCTGCCTCAGTCTAGGGTTAGGCTTAGGGCTAGGGTTAGGGTTATGCCTAGGGTTAGGGTTCAGAAAACCACAAAGCCAGGAGCTCCAGGGATACTCCCCATGCAAAAGGCAGGCCTAGTTGAGCGTAGCACATCCAAATCCCCTCTCCCTCTTTGTCATTCTGCTCGGAACTCACCACAGCCCAATGCCCGATTTCTGCCTCAGTCTAGGGTTCGGCTTAGGGCTAGGGTTAGGGTTATGCCTAGGGTTAGGGTTCACAAAACCACAAAGCCAGGAGCTCCAGAGATACTCCCCATGCAAAAGGCAGGCCAAGTTGAGCGTAGCACATCCAAATCCTTGCTCCCTCTTCGTCATTCTGCTCGCAACTCACCACAGCCCAATGCCCGATTTCTGCCTCAGTCTAGGGTTAGGTTTAGGGCTAGGGTTAGGGTTATGCCTAGGGTTAGGGTTCACAAAACCACAAAGCCAGGAGCTCCAGGGATACTCCCCATGCAAAAGGCAGGCCAAGTTGAGTGTAGCACATCCAAATCCTTGCTCCCTCTTCGTCATTCTGCTCGGAACTCCCCACAGCCCAATGCCCGATTTCTGCCTCAGTCTAGGGTTAGGCTTAGGGCTAGGGTTAGGGTTATGCCTAGGGTTAGGGTTCACAAAACCACAAAGCCAGGAGCTCCAGGGATACTCCCCATGCAAAAGGCAGGCCAAGTTGAGCGTAGCACATCCAAATCCCCTCTCCCTCTTTGTCATTCTGCTCGGAACTCACCACAGCCCAATGCCCGATTACTGCCTCAGTCTAGGGTTAAGCTTAGGGCTAGGGTTAGGGTTATGCCTAGGGTTAGGGTTCAGAAAACCACAAAGCCAGGAGCTCCAGGGATACTCACCATGCAAAAGGCAGGCCAAGTTGAGCGTAGCACATCCAAATCCTTGCTCCCTCTACGTCATTCTGCTCGGAACTCACCACAGCCCAATGCCCGATTACTGCCTCAGTCTAGGGTTAGGCTTAGGGCTAGGGTTAGGGTTATGCCTAGGGTTAGGGTTCACAAAACCACAAAGCCAGGAGCTCCAGGGATACCATGCAAAAGGCAGGCCAAGTTGAGCATAGCACATCCAAATCCTTGCTCCCTCTTCTTCATTCTGCTCGGAACTCCCCACAGCCCAATGCCCGATTACTGGCTCAGTCTAGGGTTAGGCTTAGGGCTAGGGTTAGGGTTATGCCTAGGGTTAGGGTTCAGAAAACCACAAAGCCAGGAGCTCCAGGGATACTCCCCATGCAAAAGGCAGGCCAAGTTGAGCGTAGCACATCCAAATCCCCTCTCCCTCTTCTTCATTCTGCTCGGAACTCACCACAGCCCAATGCCCGATTACTGGCTCAGTCTAGGGTTAGGCTTAGGGCTAGGGTTAGGGTTATGCCTAGGGTTAGGGTTCAGAAAACCACAAAGCCAGGAGCTCCAGGGATACTCACCATGCAAAAGGCAGGCCAAGTTGAGCGTAGCACATCCAAATCCTTGCTCCCTCTTTGTCATTATGCTTGGAACTCACCACAGCCCAATGCCCGATTACTGCCTCAGTCTAGGGTTAGGCTTAGGGCTAGGGTTAGGGTTATGCCTAGGGTTAGGGTTCAGAAAACCACAAAGCCAGGAGCTCCAGGGATACTCACCATGCAAAAGGCAGGCCCAGTTGAGCGTAGCACATCCAAATCCCCTCTCCCTCTTCGTCATTCTGCTCGGAACTCACCACAGCCCAATGCCCGATTACTGCCTCAGTCTAGGGTTAGGCTTAGGGCTAGGGTTAGGGTTATGCCTAGGGTTAGGGTTCACAAAACCATAAAGCCAGGAGCTCCAGGGATACTCACCATGCAAAAGGCAGGCCAAGTTGAGCGTAGCACATCCAAATCCCCTCTCCCTCTTCGTCATTCTGCTCGGAACTCACCACAGCCCAATGCCCGATTACTGCCTCAGTCTAGGGTTAGGCTTAGGGCTAGGGTTAGGGTTATGCCTAGGGTTAGGGTTCACAAAACCACAAAGCCAGGAGCTCCAGGGATACTCACCATGCAAAAGGCAGGCCAAGTTGAGCGTAGCACATCCAAATCCCCTCTCCCTCTTTGTCATTCTCCTCGGAACTCCCCACAGCCCAATGCCCGATTACTGGCTCAGTCTAGGGTTAGGCTTAGGGCTAGGGTTAGGGTTATGCCTAGGGTTAGGGTTCAGAAAACCACAAAGCCAGGAGCTCCAGGGATACTCCCCATGCAAAAGGCAGGCCAAGTTGAGCGTAGCACATCCAAATCCTTGCTCCCTCTTTGTCATTCTGCTCGGAACTTCCCACAGCCCAATGCCCGATTACTGCCTCAGTCTAGGGTTAGGCTTAGGGCTAGGGTTAGGGTTATGCCTAGGGTTAGGGTTCACAAAACCACAAAGCCAGGAGCTCCAGGGATACTCACCATGCAAAAGGCAGGCCAAGTTGAGCGTAGCACATCCAAATCCCCTCTCCCTCTTTGTCATTCTCCTCGGAACTCCCCACAGCCCAATGCCCGATTACTGGCTCAGTCTAGGGTTAGGCTTAGGGCTAGGGTTAGGGTTATGCCTAGGGTTAGGGTTCAGAAAACCACAAAGCCAGGAGCTCCAGGGATACTCACCATGCAAAAGGCAGGCCAAGTTGAGTGTAGCACATCCAAATCCTTGCTCCCTCTTCTTCATTCTGCTCGGAACTCACCACAGCCCAATGCCCGATATCTGCCTCAGTCTAGGGTTAGGCTTAGGGCTAGGGTTAGGGTTATGCCTAGGGTTAGGGTTCAGAAAACCACAAAGCCAGGAGCTCCAGGGATACTCACCATGCAAAAGGCAGGCCAAGTTGAGCGTAGCACATCCAAATCCCCTCTCCCTCTTCGTCATTCTGCTCGGAACTCACCACAGCCCAATGCCCGATTTCTGCCTCAGTCTAGGGTTAGGCTTAGGGCTAGGGTTAGGGTTATGCCTAGGGTTAGGGTTCACAAAACCACAAAGCCAGGAGCTCCAGGGATACTCACCATGCAAAAGGCAGGCCAAGTTGAGCGTAGCACATCCAAATCATTGCTCCCTCTTTGTCATTCTGCTCGGAACTCACCACAGCCCCATGCTCGATTTCTGCCTCAGTCTAGGGTTAGGCTTAGGGCTAGGGTTAGGGTTATGCCTAGGGTTAGGGTTCAGAAAACCACAAAGCCAGGAGCTCCAGGGATACTCCCCATGCAAAAGGCAGGCCAAGTTGAGCGCAGCCAATCGAAATCCTTGCTCCCTCTTCGTCATTCTGCTCGGAACTCCCCACAGCCCAATGCCCGATTTCTGCCTCAGTCTAGGGTTAGGCTTAGGGCTAGGGTTAGGGTTATGCCTAGGGTTAGGGTTCAGAAAACCACAAAGCCAGGAGCTCCAGGGATACTCCCCATGCAAAAGGCAGGCCAAGTTGAGCGCAGCCAATCCAAATCCTTGCTCCCTCTTCGTCATTCTGCTCGGAACTCACCACAGCCCAATGCCCGATTTCTGCCTCAGTCTAGGGTTAGGCTTAGGGCTAGGGTTAGGGTTATGCCTAGGGTTAGGGTTCACAAAACCACAAAGCCAGGAGCTCCAGGGATACTCCCCATGCAAAAGGCAGGCCAAGTTGAGCGTAGCACATCCAAATCCTTGCTCCCTCTTTGTCATTCTGCTCAGAACTTCAACCAGCCCAATGCCAGATTACTGCCTCAGTCTAGGGTTAGGCTTAGGGCTAGGGTTAGGGTTATGCCTAGGGTTAGGGTTCACAAAACCACAAAGCCAGGAGCTCCAGGGACACTGATCATGCGAAAGGCAGGCCAAGTTAAGCACGGCACATCCAAAACCTTGCTCCCTCTTCTTCTTTCTGCAAGGGTTAGGGTTAGGGGCTCGGGTTAGTGTTAGGGGTTAGGGTTAGGGGTAGGGTTAGGGTTAGGGTTATGCCTAGGGTTAGGATTGAGAAAACGACAAAGCCAGGGGACCCAGGCACACTAAGCATGCAAAAGGCAGGCCAAGTTGAGCGTAGCACATCCAAATCCCCTCTCCCTCTTCGTCATTCTGCTCGGAATTCACCACAGCCCAATGCCCGATTTCTGCCTCAGTCTAGGGTTAGGCTTAGGGCTAGGGTTAGGGTTATGCCTAGGGTTAGGGTTCAGAAAACCACAAAGCCAGGAGCTCCAGGGATACTCACCATGCAAAAGGCAGGCCAAGTTGAGTGTAGCACATCCAAATCCTTGCTCCCTCTTCTTCATTCTGCTCGGAACTCCCCACGGCCCAATGCCCGATATCTGCCTCAGTCTAGGGTTAGGCTTAGGGCTAGGGTTAGGGTTATGCCTAGGGTTAGGGTTCACAAAACCACAAAGCCAGGAGCTCCAGGGACACTGATCATGCGAAAGGCAGGCCAAGTTAAGCACGGCACATCCAAAACCTTGCTCCCTCTTCTTCTTTCTGCAAGGGTTAGGGTTAGGGGCTCGGGTTAGGGTTAGGGGTTAGGGTTAGGGGTAGGGTTAGGGTTAGGGTTTTGACTAGGGTTAGGGTTCACAAAACCACAAAGCCAGGAGCTCCAGGGATACTCACCATGCAAAAGGCAGGCCAAGTTGAGCGTAGCACATCCAAATCCCCTCTCCCTCTTCGTCATTCTGCTCGGAACTCACCACAGCCCAATGCCCGATTTCTGCCTCAGTCTAGGGTTAGGCTTAGGGCTAGGGTTAGGGTTATGCCTAGGGTTAGGGTTCACAAAACCACAAAGCCAGGAGCTCCAGGGATACTCCCCATGCAAAAGGCAGGCCAAGTTGAGCGTAGCACATCCAAATCCTTGCTCCCTCTTTGTCATTCTGCTCGGAACTCACCACAGCCCCATGCCCGATTTCTGCCTCAGTCTAGGGTTAGGCTTAGGGCTAGGGTTAGGGTTATGCCTAGGGTTAGCGTTCACAAAACCACAAAGCCAGGAGCTCCAGGGATACTCCCCATGCAAAAGGCAGGCCAAGTTGAGCGCAGCCAATCCAAATCCTTGCTCCCTCTTCGTCATTCTGCTCGGAACTCCCCACAGCCCAATGCCCGATTTCTGCCTCAGTCTAGGGTTAGGCTTAGGGCTAGGGTTAGGGTTATGCCTAGGGTTAGGGTTCACAAAACCACAAAGCCAGGAGCTCCAGGGACACTGATCATGCGAAAGGCAGGCCAAGTTAAGCACGGCACATCCAAAACCTTGCTCCCTCTTCTTCTTTCTGCAAGGGTTAGGGTTAGGGGCTCGGGTTAGTGTTAGGGGTTAGGGTTAGGGGTAGGGTTACGGTTAGGGTTTTGACTAGGGTTAGGGTTCACAAAACCACAAAGCCAGGGGACCCAGGCACACTAAGCATGCAAAAGGCAGGCCAAGTTGAGCGTAGCACATCCAAATCCCCTCTCCCTCTTCGTCATTCTGCTCGGAACTCACCACAGCCCAATGCCCGATTACTGGCTCAGTCTAGGGTTAGGCTTAAGGCTAGGGTTAGGGTAATGCCTAGGGTTAGGGTTATGCCTAGGGTTAGGGTTCAGAAAACCACAAAGCCAGGAGCTCCAGGGATACTCACCATGCAAAAGGCAGGCCAAGTTGAGCGTAGCACATCCAAATCCCCTCTCCCTCTTCGTCATTCTGCTCGGAACTCCCCACAGCCCAATGCCCGATTACTGCCTCAGTCTAGGGTTAGGCTTAGGGCTAGGGTTAGGGTTATGCCTAGGGTTAGGGTTCACAAAACCACAAAGCCAGGAGCTCCAGGGATACTCACCATGCAAAAGGCAGGCCAAGTTGAGCGTAGCACATCCAAATCCCCTCTCCCTCTTTGTCATTCTGCTCGGAACTCACCACAGCCCAATGCCCGATTTCTGCCTCAGTCTAGGGTTAGGCTTAGGGCTAGGATTAGGGTTATGCTTAGGGTTAGGGTTCAGAAAACCACAAAGCCAGGAGCTCCAGGGATACTCACCATGCAAAAGGCAGGCCAAGTTGAGCGTAGCACATCCAAATCCCCTCTCCCTCTTCGTCATTCTGCTCGGAACTCCCCACAGCCCAATGCCCGATTTCTGCCTCAGTCTAGGGTTCGGCTTGGGGCTAGGGTTAGGGTTATGCCTAGGGTTAGGGTTCACAAAACCACAAAGCCAGGAGCTCCAGGGATACTCCCCATGCAAAAGGCAGGCCAAGTTGAGCGTAGCACATCCAAATCCCCTCTCCCTCTTCCTCATTCTGCTCGGAACTCACCACAGCCCCATGCCCGATTTCTGCCTCAGTCTAGGGTTAGGTTTAGGGCTAGGGTTAGGGTTATGCCTAGGGTTAGGGTTCAGAAAACCACAAAGCCAGGAGCTCCAGGGATACTCCCCATGCAAAAGGCAGGCCAAGTTGAGCGTAGCACATCCAAATCCTTGCTCCCTCTTCGTCATTCTGCTCGGAACTCCCCACAGCCCAATGCCCGATTACTGGCTCAGTCTAGGGTTAGGCTTAGGGCTAGGGTTAGGGTTATGCCTAGGGTTAGGGTTCAGAAAACCACAAAGCCAGGAGCTCCAGGGACACTGATCATGCGAAAGGCAGGACAAGTTAAGCACGGCACATCCAAAACCTTGCTCCCTCTTCTTCTTTCTGCAAGGGTTAGGGTTAGGGGCTCGGGTTAGTGTTAGGGGTTAGGGTTAGGGGTAGGGTTAGGGTTAGGGTTTTGACTAGGGTTAGGATTGAGAAAACGACAAAGCCAGGGGACCCAGGCACACTAAGCATGCAAAAGGCAGGCCAAGTTGAGCGTAGCACATCCAAATCCCCTCTCCCTCTTCGTCATTCTGCTCGGAATTCACCACAGCCCAATGCCCGATTTCTGCCTCAGTCTAGGGTTAGGCTTAGGGCTAGGGTTAGGGTTATGCCTAGGGTTAGGGTTCAGAAAACCACAAAGCCAGGAGCTCCAGGGATACTCCCCATGCAAAAGGCAGGCCAAGTTGAGCGTAGCACATCCAAATCCCCTCTCCCTCTTCGTCATTCTGCTCGGAACTCACCACAGCCCAATGCCCGATTTCTGCCTCAGTCTAGGGTTAGGCTTAGGGCTAGGGTTAGGGTTATGCCTAGGGTTAGGGTTCAGAAAACCACAAAGCCAGGAGCTCCAGGGATACTCCCCATGCAAAAGGCAGGCCTAGTTGAGCGTAGCACATCCAAATCCCCTCTCCCTCTTTGTCATTCTGCTCGGAACTCACCACAGCCCAATGCCCGATTTCTGCCTCAGTCTAGGGTTCGGCTTAGGGCTAGGGTTAGGGTTATGCCTAGGGTTAGGGTTCACAAAACCACAAAGCCAGGAGCTCCAGAGATACTCCCCATGCAAAAGGCAGGCCAAGTTGAGCGTAGCACATCCAAATCCTTGCTCCCTCTTCGTCATTCTGCTCGGAACTCCCCACAGCCCAATGCCCGATTACTGCCTCAGTCTAGGGTTAGGCTTAGGGCTAGGGTTAGGGTTATGCCTAGGGTTAGGGTTCACAAAACCACAAAGCCAGGAGCTCCAGGGACACTGATCATGCGAAAGGCAGGCCAAGTTAAGCACGGCACATCCAAAACCTTGCTCCCTCTTCTTCTTTCTGCAAGGGTTAGGGTTAGGGGCTCGGGTTAGTGTTAGGGGTTAGGGTTAGGGGTAGGGTTAGGGTTAGGGTTTTGACTAGGGTTAGGATTGAGAAAACGACAAAGCCAGGGGACCCAGGCACACTAAGCATGCAAAAGGCAGGCCAAGTTGAGCATAGCACATCCAAATCCCCTCTCCCTCTTCGTCATTCTGCTCGGAATTCACCACAGCCCAATGCCCGATTTCTGCCTCAGTCTAGGGTTAGGCTTAGGGCTAGGGTTAGGGTTATGCCTAGGGTTAGGGTTCAGAAAACCACAAAGCCAGGAGCTCCAGGGATACTCCCCATGCAAAAGGCAGGCCAAGTTGAGCGTAGCACATCCAAATCCCCTCTCCCTCTTCGTCATTCTGCTCGGAACTCACCACAGCCCAATGCCCGATTTCTGCCTCAGTCTAGGGTTAGGCTTAGGGCTAGGGTTAGGGTTATGCCTAGGGTTAGGGTTCAGAAAACCACAAAGCCAGGAGCTCCAGGGATACTCCCCATGCAAAAGGCAGGCCTAGTTGAGCGTAGCACATCCAAATCCCCTCTCCCTCTTTGTCATTCTGCTCGGAACTCACCACAGCCCAATGCCCGATTTCTGCCTCAGTCTAGGGTTCGGCTTAGGGCTAGGGTTAGGGTTATGCCTAGGGTTAGGGTTCAGAAAACCACAAAGCCAGGACCTCCAGAGATACTCCCCATGCAAAAGGCAGGCCAAGTTGAGCGTAGCACATCCAAATCCTTGCTCCCTCTTCGTCATTCTGCTCGCAACTCACCACAGCCCAATGCCCGATTTCTGCCTCAGTCTAGGGTTAGGTTTAGGGCTAGGGTTAGGGTTATGCCTAGGGTTAGGGTTCACAAAACCACAAAGCCAGGAGCTCCAGGGATACTCCCCATGCAAAAGGCAGGCCAAGTTGAGTGTAGCACATCCAAATCCTTGCTCCCTCTTCGTCATTCTGCTCGGAACTCCCCACAGCCCAATGCCCGATTTCTGCCTCAGTCTAGGGTTAGGCTTAGGGCTAGGGTTAGGGTTATGCCTAGGGTTAGGGTTCACAAAACCACAAAGCCAGGAGCTCCAGGGATACTCCCCATGCAAAAGGCAGGCCAAGTTGAGCGTAGCACATCCAAATCCTTGCTCCCTCTTTGTCATTCTGCTCGGAACTCACCACAGCCCAATGCCCGATTACTGCCTCAGTCTAGGGTTAAGCTTAGGGCTAGGGTTAGGGTTATGCCTAGGGTTAGGGTTCAGAAAACCACAAAGCCAGGAGCTCCAGGGATACTCACCATGCAAAAGGCAGGCCAAGTTGAGCGTAGCACATCCAAATCCTTGCTCCCTCTACGTCATTCTGCTCGGAACTCACCACAGCCCAATGCCCGATTACTGCCTCAGTCTAGGGTTAGGCTTAGGGCTAGGGTTAGGGTTATGCCTAGGGTTAGGGTTCACAAAACCACAAAGCCAGGAGCTCCAGGGATACCATGCAAAAGGCAGGCCAAGTTGAGCGTAGCACATCCAAATCCTTGCTCCCTCTTCTTCATTCTGCTCGGAACTCCCCACAGCCCAATGCCCGATTACTGCCTCAGTCTAGGGTTAGGCTTAGGGCTAGGGTTAGGGTTATGCCTAGGGTTAGGGTTCAGAAAACCACAAAGCCAGGAGCTCCAGGGATACTCCCCATGCAAAAGGCAGGCCAAGTTGAGCGTAGCACATCCAAATCCCCTCTCCCTCTTCTTCATTCTGCTCGGAACTCACCACAGCCCAATGCCCGATTACTGGCTCAGTCTAGGGTTAGGCTTAGGGCTAGGGTTAGGGTTATGCCTAGGGTTAGGGTTCAGAAAACCACAAAGCCAGGAGCTCCAGGGATACTCACCATGCAAAAGGCAGGCCAAGTTGAGCGTAGCACATCCAAATCCTTGCTCCCTCTTTGTCATTATGCTTGGAACTCACCACAGCCCAATGCCCGATTACTGCCTCAGTCTAGGGTTAGGCTTAGGGCTAGGGTTAGGGTTATGCCTAGGGTTAGGGTTCAGAAAACCACAAAGCCAGGAGCTCCAGGGATACTCACCATGCAAAAGGCAGGCCCAGTTGAGCGTAGCACATCCAAATCCCCTCTCCCTCTTCGTCATTCTGCTCGGAACTCACCACAGCCCAATGCCCGATTACTGCCTCAGTCTAGGGTTAGGCTTAGGGCTAGGGTTAGGGTTATGCCTAGGGTTAGGGTTCACAAAACCACAAAGCCAGGAGCTCCAGGGATACTCACCATGCAAAAGGCAGGCCAAGTTGAGCGTAGCACATCCAAATCCCCTCTCCCTCTTCGTCATTCTGCTCGGAACTCACCACAGCCCAATGCCCGATTACTGCCTCAGTCTAGGGTTAGGCTTAGGGCTAGGGTTAGGGTTATGCCTAGGGTTAGGGTTCACAAAACCACAAAGCCAGGAGCTCCAGGGATACTCACCATGCAAAAGGCAGGCCAAGTTGAGCGTAGCACATCCAAATCCCCTCTCCCTCTTTGTCATTCTCCTCGGAACTCCCCACAGCCCAATGCCCGATTACTGGCTCAGTCTAGGGTTAGGCTTAGGGCTAGGGTTAGGGTTATGCCTAGGGTTAGGGTTCAGAAAACCACAAAGCCAGGAGCTCCAGGGATACTCCCCATGCAAAAGGCAGGCCAAGTTGAGCGTAGCACATCCAAATCCTTGCTCCCTCTTTGTCATTCTGCTCGGAACTTCCCACAGCCCAATGCCATATTACTGGCTCAGTCTAGGGTTAGGCTTAGGGCTAGGGTTAGGGTTATGCCTAGGGTTAGGGTTCACAAAACCACAAAGCCAGGAGCTCCAGGGATACTCACCATGCAAAAGGCAGGCCAAGTTGAGCGTAGCACATCCAAATCCCCTCTCCCTCTTTGTCATTCTCCTCGGAACTCCCCACAGCCCAATGCCCGATATCTGCCTCAGTCTAGGGTTAGGCTTAGGGCTAGGGTTAGGGTTATGCCTAGGGTTAGGGTTCACAAAACCACAAAGCCAGGAGCTCCAGGGATACTCACCATGCAAAAGGCAGGCCAAGTTGAGCGTAGCACATCCAAATCCCCTCTCCCTCTTCGTCATTCTGCTCGGAACTCACCACAGCCCAATGCCCGATTTCTGCCTCAGTCTAGGGTTAGGCTTAGGGCTAGGGTTAGGGTTATGCCTAGGGTTAGGGTTCACAAAACCACAAAGCCAGGAGCTCCAGGGATACTCACCATGCAAAAGGCAGGCCAAGTTGAGCGTAGCACATCCAAATCATTGCTCCCTCTTTGTCATTCTGCTCGGAACTCACCACAGCCCCATGCTCGATTTCTGCCTCAGTCTAGGGTTAGGCTTAGGGCTAGGGTTAGGGTTATGCCTAGGGTTAGGGTTCAGAAAACCACAAAGCCAGGAGCTCCAGGGATACTCCCCATGCAAAAGGCAGGCCAAGTTGAGCGCAGCCAATCGAAATCCTTGCTCCCTCTTCGTCATTCTGCTCGGAACTCCCCACAGCCCAATGCCCGATTTCTGCCTCAGTCTAGGGTTAGGCTTAGGGCTAGGGTTAGGGTTATGCCTAGGGTTAGGGTTCAGAAAACCACAAAGCCAGGAGCTCCAGGGATACTCCCCATGCAAAAGGCAGGCCAAGTTGAGCGCAGCCAATCGAAATCCTTGCTCCCTCTTCGTCATTCTGCTCGGAACTCCCCACAGCCCAATGCCCGATTACTGCCTCAGTCTAGGGTTAGGCTTAGGGCTAGGGTTAGGGTTATGCCTAGGGTTAGGGTTCAGAAAACCACAAAGCCAGGAGCTCCAGGGACACTGATCATGCGAAAGGCAGGACAAGTTAAGCACGGCACATCCAAAACCTTGCTCCCTCTTCTTCTTTCTGCAAGGGTTAGGGTTAGGGGCTCGGGTTAGTGTTAGGGGTTAGGGTTAGGGGTAGGGTTAGGGTTAGGGTTTTGACTAGGGTTAGGATTGAGAAAACGACAAAGCCAGGGGACCCAGGCACACTAAGCATGCAAAAGGCAGGCCAAGTTGAGCGTAGCACATCCAAATCCCCTCTCCCTCTTCGTCATTCTGCTCGGAATTCACCACAGCCCAATGCCCGATTTCTGCCTCAGTCTAGGGTTAGGCTTAGGGCTAGGGTTAGGGTTATGCCTAGGGTTAGGGTTCAGAAAACCACAAAGCCAGGAGCTCCAGGGATACTCCCCATGCAAAAGGCAGGCCAAGTTGAGCGTAGCACATCCAAATCCCCTCTCCCTCTTCGTCATTCTGCTCGGAACTCACCACAGCCCAATGCCCGATTACTGCCTCAGTCTAGGGTTAGGCTTAGGGCTAGGGTTAGGGTTATGCCTAGGGTTAGGGTTCAGAAAACCACAAAGCCAGGAGCTCCAGGGATACTCCCCATGCAAAAGGCAGGCCAAGTTGAGCGTAGCACATCCAAATCCCCTCTCCCTCTTCGTCATTCTGCTTGGAACTCACCACAGCCCAATGCCCGATTTCTGCCTCAGTCTAGGGTTAGGCTTAGGGCTAGGGTTAGGGTTATGCCTAGGGTTAGGGATCAGAAAACCACAAAGCCAGGAGCTCCAGGGATACTCCCCATGCAAAAGGCAGGCCTAGTTGTGCGTAGCACATCCAAATCCCCTCTCCCTCTTTGTCATTCTGCTCGGAACTCACCACAGCCCAATGCCCGATTTCTGCCTCAGTCTAGGGTTCGGCTTAGGGCTAGGGTTAGGGTTATGCCTAGGGTTAGGGTTCACAAAACCACAAAGCCAGGAGCTCCAGAGATACTCCCCATGCAAAAGGCAGGCCAAGTTGAGCGTAGCACATCCAAATCCTTGCTCCCTCTTCGTCATTCTGCTCGCAACTCACCACAGCCCAATGCCCGATTTCTGCCTCAGTCTAGGGTTAGGTTTAGGGCTAGGGTTAGGGTTATGCCTAGGGTTAGGGTTCACAAAACCACAAAGCCAGGAGCTCCAGGGATACTCCCCATGCAAAAGGCAGGCCAAGTTGAGTGTAGCACATCCAAATCCTTGCTCCCTCTTCGTCATTCTGCTCGGAACTCCCCACAGCCCAATGCCCGATTTCTGCCTCAGTCTAGGGTTAGGCTTAGGGCTAGGGTTAGGGTTATGCCTAGGGTTAGGGTTCACAAAACCACAAAGCCAGGAGCTCCAGGGATACTCCCCATGCAAAAGGCAGGCCAAGTTGAGCGTAGCACATCCAAATCCTTGCTCCCTCTTTGTCATTCTGCTCGGAACTCACCACAGCCCAATGCCCGATTACTGCCTCAGTCTAGGGTTAAGCTTAGGGCTAGGGTTAGGGTTATGCCTAGGGTTAGGGTTCAGAAAACCACAAAGCCAGGAGCTCCAGGGATACTCACCATGCAAAAGGCAGGCCAAGTTGAGCGTAGCACATCCAAATCCTTGCTCCCTCTACGTCATTCTGCTCGGAACTCACCACAGCCCAATGCCCGATTACTGCCTCAGTCTAGGGTTAGGCTTAGGGCTAGGGTTAGGGTTATGCCTAGGGTTAGGGTTCACAAAACCACAAAGCCAGGAGCTCCAGGGATACCATGCAAAAGGCAGGCCAAGTTGAGCGTAGCACATCCAAATCCTTGCTCCCTCTTCTTCATTCTGCTCGGAACTCCCCACAGCCCAATGCCCGATTACTGGCTCAGTCTAGGGTTAGGCTTAGGGCTAGGGTTAGGGTTATGCCTAGGGTTAGGGTTCAGAAAACCACAAAGCCAGGAGCTCCAGGGATACTCCCCATGCAAAAGGCAGGCCAAGTTGAGCGTAGCACATCCAAATCCCCTCTCCCTCTTCTTCATTCTGCTCGGAACTCACCACAGCCCAATGCCCGATTACTGGCTCAGTCTAGGGTTAGGCTTAGGGCTAGGGTTAGGGTTATGCCTAGGGTTAGGGTTCACAAAACCACAAAGCCAGGAGCTCCAGGGATACTCACCATGCAAAAGGCAGGCCAAGTTGAGCGTAGCACATCCAAATCCTTGCTCCCTCTTTGTCATTATGCTTGGAACTCACCACAGCCCAATGCCCGATTACTGCCTCAGTCTAGGGTTAGGCTTAGGGCTAGGGTTAGGGTTATGCCTAGGGTTAGGGTTCAGAAAACCACAAAGCCAGGAGCTCCAGGGATACTCACCATGCAAAAGGCAGGCCCAGTTGAGCGTAGCACATCCAAATCCCCTCTCCCTCTTCGTCATTCTGCTCGGAACTCACCACAGCCCAATGCCCGATTACTGGCTCAGTCTAGGGTTAGGCTTAGGGCTAGGGTTAGGGTTATGCCTAGGGTTAGGGTTCACAAAACCACAAAGCCAGGAGCTCCAGGGATACTCACCATGCAAAAGGCAGGCCAAGTTGAGCGTAGCACATCCAAATCCCCTCTCCCTCTTCGTCATTCTGCTCGGAACTCACCACAGCCCAATGCCCGATTACTGCCTCAGTCTAGGGTTAGGCTTAGGGCTAGGGTTAGGGTTATGCCTAGGGTTAGGGTTCACAAAACCACAAAGCCAGGAGCTCCAGGGATACTCACCATGCAAAAGGCAGGCCAAGTTGAGCGTAGCACATCCAAATCCCCTCTCCCTCTTTGTCATTCTCCTCGGAACTCCCCACAGCCCAATGCCCGATTACTGCCTCAGTCTAGGGTTAGGCTTAGGGCTAGGGTTAGGGTTATGCCTAGGGTTAGGGTTCAGAAAACCACAAAGCCAGGAGCTCCAGGGATACTCCCCATGCAAAAGGCAGGCCAAGTTGAGCGTAGCACATCCAAATCCTTGCTCCCTCTTTGTCATTCTGCTCGGAACTTCCCACAGCCCAATGCCATATTACTGGCTCAGTCTAGGGTTAGGCTTAGGGCTAGGGTTAGGGTTATGCCTAGGGTTAGGGTTCACAAAACCACAAAGCCAGGAGCTCCAGGGATACTCACCATGCAAAAGGCAGGCCAAGTTGAGCGTAGCACATCCAAATCCCCTCTCCCTCTTTGTCATTCTCCTCGGAACTCCCCACAGCCCAATGCCCGATTACTGCCTCAGTCTAGGGTTAGGCTTAGGGCTAGGGTTAGGGTTATGCCTAGGGTTAGGGTTCAGAAAACCACAAAGCCAGGAGCTCCAGGGATACTCACCATGCAAAAGGCAGGCCAAGTTGAGTGTAGCACATCCAAATCCTTGCTCCCTCTTCTTCATTCTGCTCGGAACTCACCACGGCCCAATGCCCGATATCTGCCTCAGTCTAGGGTTAGGCTTAGGGCTAGGGTTAGGGTTATGCCTAGGGTTAGGGTTCACAAAACCACAAAGCCAGGAGCTCCAGGGATACTCACCATGCAAAAGGCAGGCCAAGTTGAGCGTAGCACATCCAAATCCCCTCTCCCTCTTCGTCATTCTGCTCGGAACTCACCACAGCCCAATGCCCGATTTCTGCCTCAGTCTAGGGTTAGGCTTAGGGCTAGGGTTAGGGTTATGCCTAGGGTTAGGGTTCACAAAACCACAAAGCCAGGAGCTCCAGGGATACTCACCATGCAAAAGGCAGGCCAAGTTGAGCGTAGCACATCCAAATCATTGCTCCGTCTTTGTCATTCTGCTCGGAACTCACCACAGCCCCATGCTCGATTTCTGCCTCAGTCTAGGGTTAGGCTTAGGGCTAGGGTTAGGGTTATGCCTAGGGTTAGGGTTCAGAAAACCACAAAGCCAGGAGCTCCAGGGATACTCCCCATGCAAAAGGCAGGCCAAGTTGAGCGCAGCCAATCGAAATCCTTGCTCCCTCTTCGTCATTCTGCTCGGAACTCCCCACAGCCCAATGCCCGATTTCTGCCTCAGTCTAGGGTTAGGCTTAGGGCTAGGGTTAGGGTTATGCCTAGGGTTAGGGTTCAGAAAACCACAAAGCCAGGAGCTCCAGGGATACTCCCCATGCAAAAGGCAGGCCAAGTTGAGCGCAGCCAATCGAAATCCTAGCTCCCTCTTCGTCATTCTGCTCGGAACTCCCCACAGCCCAATGCCCGATTACTGCCTCAGTCTAGGGTTAGGCTTAGGGCTAGGGTTAGGGTTATGCCTAGGGTTAGGGTTCAGAAAACCACAAAGCCAGGAGCTCCAGGGACACTGATCATGCGAAAGGCAGGACAAGTTAAGCACGGCACATCCAAAACCTTGCTCCCTCTTCTTCTTTCTGCAAGGGTTAGGGTTAGGGGCTCGGGTTAGTGTTAGGGGTTAGGGTTAGGGGTAGGGTTAGGGTTAGGGTTTTGACTAGGGTTAGGATTGAGAAAACGACAAAGCCAGGGGACCCAGGCACACTAAGCATGCAAAAGGCAGGCCAAGTTGAGCGTAGCACATCCAAATCCCCTCTCCCTCTTCGTCATTCTGCTCGGAATTCACCACAGCCCAATGCCCGATTTCTGCCTCAGTCTAGGGTTAGGCTTAGGGCTAGGGTTAGGGTTATGCCTAGGGTTAGGGTTCAGAAAACCACAAAGCCAGGAGCTCCAGGGATACTCCCCATGCAAAAGGCAGGCCAAGTTGAGCGTAGCACATCCAAATCCCCTCTCCCTCTTCGTCATTCTGCTCGGAACTCACCACAGCCCAATGCCCGATTACTGCCTCAGTCTAGGGTTAGGCTTAGGGCTAGGGTTAGGGTTATGCCTAGGGTTAGGGTTCAGAAAACCACAAAGCCAGGAGCTCCAGGGATACTCCCCATGCAAAAGGCAGGCCAAGTTGAGCGTAGCACATCCAAATCCCCTCTCCCTCTTCGTCATTCTGCTCGGAACTCACCACAGCCCAATGCCCGATTTCTGCCTCAGTCTAGGGTTAGGCTTAGGGCTAGGGTTAGGGTTATGCCTAGGGTTAGGGATCAGAAAACCACAAAGCCAGGAGCTCCAGGGATACTCCCCATGCAAAAGGCAGGCCTAGTTGTGCGTAGCACATCCAAATCCCCTCTCCCTCTTTGTCATTCTGCTCGGAACTCACCACAGCCCAATGCCCGATTTCTGCCTCAGTCTAGGGTTCGGCTTAGGGCTAGGGTTAGGGTTATGCCTAGGGTTAGGGTTCACAAAACCACAAAGCCAGGAGCTCCAGAGATACTCCCCATGCAAAAGGCAGGCCAAGTTGAGCGTAGCACATCCAAATCCTTGCTCCCTCTTCGTCATTCTGCTCGCAACTCACCACAGCCCAATGCCCGATTTCTGCCTCAGTCTAGGGTTAGGTTTAGGGCTAGGGTTAGGGTTATGCCTAGGGTTAGGGTTCACAAAACCACAAAGCCAGGAGCTCCAGGGATACTCCCCATGCAAAAGGCAGGCCAAGTTGAGTGTAGCACATCCAAATCCTTGCTCCCTCTTCGTCATTCTGCTCGGAACTCCCCACAGCCCAATGCCCGATTTCTGCCTCAGTCTAGGGTTAGGCTTAGGGCTAGGGTTAGGGTTATGCCTAGGGTTAGGGTTCACAAAACCACAAAGCCAGGAGCTCCAGGGATACTCCCCATGCAAAAGGCAGGCCAAGTTGAGCGTAGCACATCCAAATCCTTGCTCCCTCTTTGTCATTCTGCTCGGAACTCACCACAGCCCAATGCCCGATTACTGCCTCAGTCTAGGGTTAAGCTTAGGGCTAGGGTTAGGGTTATGCCTAGGGTTAGGGTTCAGAAAACCACAAAGCCAGGAGCTCCAGGGATACTCACCATGCAAAAGGCAGGCCAAGTTGAGCGTAGCACATCCAAATCCTTGCTCCCTCTACGTCATTCTGCTCGGAACTCACCACAGCCCAATGCCCGATTACTGCCTCAGTCTAGGGTTAGGCTTAGGGCTAGGGTTAGGGTTATGCCTAGGGTTAGGGTTCACAAAACCACAAAGCCAGGAGCTCCAGGGATACCATGCAAAAGGCAGGCCAAGTTGAGCGTAGCACATCCAAATCCTTGCTCCCTCTTCTTCATTCTGCTCGGAACTCCCCACAGCCCAATGCCCGATTACTGGCTCAGTCTAGGGTTAGGCTTAGGGCTAGGGTTAGGGTTATGCCTAGGGTTAGGGTTCAGAAAACCACAAAGCCAGGAGCTCCAGGGATACTCCCCATGCAAAAGGCAGGCCAAGTTGAGCGTAGCACATCCAAATCCCCTCTCCCTCTTCTTCATTCTGCTCGGAACTCACCACAGCCCAATGCCCGATTACTGGCTCAGTCTAGGGTTAGGCTTAGGGCTAGGGTTAGGGTTATGCCTAGGGTTAGGGTTCAGAAAACCACAAAGCCAGGAGCTCCAGGGATACTCACCATGCAAAAGGCAGGCCAAGTTGAGCGTAGCACATCCAAATCCTTGCTCCCTCTTTGTCATTATGCTTGGAACTCACCACAGCCCAATGCCCGATTACTGCCTCAGTCTAGGGTTAGGCTTAGGGCTAGGGTTAGGGTTATGCCTAGGGTTAGGGTTCAGAAAACCACAAAGCCAGGAGCTCCAGGGATACTCACCATGCAAAAGGCAGGCCCAGTTGAGCGTAGCACATCCAAATCCCCTCTCCCTCTTCGTCATTCTGCTCGGAACTCACCACAGCCCAATGCCCGATTACTGCCTCAGTCTAGGGTTAGGCTTAGGGCTAGGGTTAGGGTTATGCCTAGGGTTAGGGTTCACAAAACCACAAAGCCAGGAGCTCCAGGGATACTCACCATGCAAAAGGCAGGCCAAGTTGAGCGTAGCACATCCAAATCCCCTCTCCCTCTTCGTCATTCTGCTCGGAACTCACCACAGCCCAATGCCCGATTACTGCCTCAGTCTAGGGTTAGGCTTAGGGCTAGGGTTAGGGTTATGCCTAGGGTTAGGGTTCACAAAACCACAAAGCCAGGAGCTCCAGGGATACTCACCATGCAAAAGGCAGGCCAAGTTGAGCGTAGCACATCCAAATCCCCTCTCCCTCTTTGTCATTCTCCTCGGAACTCCCCACAGCCCAATGCCCGATTACTGGCTCAGTCTATGGTTAGGCTTAGGGCTAGGGTTAGGGTTATGCCTAGGGTTAGGGTTCAGAAAACCACAAAGCCAGGAGCTCCAGGGATACTCCCCATGCAAAAGGCAGGCCAAGTTGAGCGTAGCACATCCAAATCCTTGCTCCCTCTTTGTCATTCTGCTCGGAACTTCCCACAGCCCAATGCCATATTACTGGCTCAGTCTAGGGTTAGGCTTAGGGCTAGGGTTAGGGTTATGCCTAGGGTTAGGGTTCACAAAACCACAAAGCCAGGAGCTCCAGGGATACTCACCATGCAAAAGGCAGGCCAAGTTGAGCGTAGCACATCCAAATCCCCTCTCCCTCTTCGTCATTCTGCTCGGAACTCACCACAGCCCAATGCCCGATATCTGCCTCAGTCTAGGGTTAGGCTTAGGGCTAGGGTTAGGGTTATGCCTAGGGTTAGGGTTCAGAAAACCACAAAGCCAGGAGCTCCAGGGATACTCACCATGCAAAAGGCAGGCCAAGTTGAGCGTAGCACATCCAAATCCCCTCTCCCTCTTCGTCATTCTGCTCGGAACTCACCACAGCCCAATGCCCGATTTCTGCCTCAGTCTAGGGTTAGGCTTAGGGCTAGGGTTAGGGTTATGCCTAGGGTTAGGGTTCACAAAACCACAAAGCCAGGAGCTCCAGGGATACTCACCATGCAAAAGGCAGGCCAAGTTGAGCGTAGCACATCCAAATCCTTGCTCCCTCTTCGTCATTCTGCTCGGAACTCCCCACAGCCCAATGCCCGATTTCTGCCTCAGTCTAGGGTTAGGCTTAGGGCTAGGGTTAGGGTTATGCCTAGGGTTAGGGTTCAGAAAACCACAAAGCCAGGAGCTCCAGGGATACTCCCCATGCAAAAGGCAGGCCAAGTTGAGCGCAGCCAATCCAAATCCTTGCTCCCTCTTCGTCATTCTGCTCGGAACTCCCCACAGCCCAATGCCCGATTTCTGCCTCAGTCTAGGGTTAGGGTTATGCCTAGGGTTAGGGTTATGCCTAGGGTTAGGGTTCACAAAACCACAAAGCCAGGAGCTCCAGAGATACTCCCCATGCAAAAGGCAGGCCAAGTTGAGCGTAGCACATCCAAATCCTTGCTCCCTCTTTGTCATTCTGCTCAGAACTTCAACCAGCCCAATGCCAGATTACTGGCTCAGTCTAGGGTTAGGCTTAGGGCTAGGGTTAGGGTTATGCCTAGGGTTAGGGTTCACAAAACCACAAAGCCAGGAGCTCCAGGGACACTGATCATGCGAAAGGCAGGCCAAGTTAAGCACGGCACATCCAAAACCTTGCTCCCTCTTCTTCTTTCTGCAAGGGTTAGGGTTAGGGGCTCGGGTTAGGGTTAGGGGTTAGGGTTAGGGGTAGGGTTAGGGTTAGGGTTTTGACTAGGGTAAGGGTTCAGAAAACCACAAAGCCAGGAGCTCCAGGGATACTCACCATGCAAAAGGCAGGCCAAGTTGAGTGTAGCACATCCAAATCCCCTCTCCCTCTTCGTCATTCTGCTCGGAACTCACCACAGCCCAATGCCCGATTTCTGCCTCAGTCTAGGGTTAGGCTTAGGGCTAGGGTTAGGGTTATGCCTAGGGTTAGGGTTCACAAAACCACAAAGCCAGGAGCTCCAGGGATACTCACCATGCAAAAGGCAGGCCAAGTTGAGCGTAGCACATCCAAATCATTGCTCCCTCTTTGTCATTCTGCTCGGAACTCACCACAGCCCCATGCCCGATTTCTGCCTCAGTCTAGGGTTAGGCTTAGGGCTAGGGTTAGGGTTATGCCTAGGGTTAGGGTTCAGAAAACCACAAAGCCAGGAGCTCCAGGGATACTCACCATGCAAAAGGCAGGCCAAGTTGAGCGTAGCACATCCAAATCCCCTCTCCCTCTTCGTCATTCTGCTCGGAACTCACCACAGCCCAATGCCCGATTACTGGCTCAGTCTAGGGTTAGGCTTAGGGCTAGGGTTAGGGTTATGCCTAGGGTTAGGGTTCACAAAACCACAAAGCCAGGAGCTCCAGGGATACTCACCATGCAAAAGGCAGGCCAAGTTGAGCGTAGCACATCCAAATCCCCTCTCCCTCTTCGTCATTCTGCTCGGAACTCACCACAGCCCTATGCCCGATTTCTGCCTCAGTCTAGGGTTAGGCTTAGGGCTAGGGTTAGGGTTATGCCTAGGGTTAGGGTTCACAAAACCACAAAGCCAGGAGCTCCAGGGATACTCACCATGCAAAAGGCAGGCCAAGTTGAGCGTAGCACATCCAAATCCCCTCTCCCTCTTTGTCATTCTGCTCGGAACTCACCACAGCCCCATGCCCGATTTCTGCCTCAGTCTAGGGTTAGGCTTAGGGCTAGGGTTAGGGTTATGCCTAGGGTTAGGGTTCACAAAACCACAAAGCCAGGAGCTCCAGGGACACTGATCATGCGAAAGGCAGGCCAAGTTAAGCACGGCACATCCAAAACCTTGCTCCCTCTTCTTCTTTCTGCAAGGGTTAGGGTTAGGGGCTCGGGTTAGGGTTAGGGGTTAGGGTTAGGGGTAGGGTTAGGGTTAGGGTTTTGACTAGGGTTAGGGTTCACAAAACCACAAAGCCAGGGGACCCAGGCACACTAAGCATGCAAAAGGCAGGCCAAGTTGAGCGTAGCACATCCAAATCCCCTCTCCCTCTTCGTCATTCTGCTCGGAACTCACCACAGCCCAATGCCCGATTTCTGCCTCAGTCTAGGGTTAGGCTTAAGGCTAGGGTTAGGGTTATGCCTAGGGTTAGGGTTATGCCTAGGGTTAGGGTTCAGAAAACCACAAAGCCAGGAGCTCCAGGGATACTCACCATGCAAAAGGCAGGCCAAGTTGAGCGTAGCACATCCAAATCCCCTCTCCCTCTTCGTCATTCTGCGCGGAACTCACCACAGCCCAATGCCCGATTACTGCCTCAGTCTAGGGTTAGGCTTAGGGCTAGGGTTAGGGTTATGCCTAGGGTTAGGGTTCACAAAACCACAAAGCCAGGAGCTCCAGGGATACTCACCATGCAAAAGGCAGGCCAAGTTGAGCGTAGCACATCCAAATCCCCTCTCCCTCTTTGTCATTCTCCTCGGAACTCCCCACAGCCCAATGCCCGATTACTGGCTCAGTCTAGGGTTAGGCTTAGGGCTAGGGTTAGGGTTATGCCTAGGGTTAGGGTTCAGAAAACCACAAAGCCAGGAGCTCCAGGGATACTCCCCATGCAAAAGGCAGGCCAAGTTGAGCGTAGCACATCCAAATCCTTGCTCCCTCTTTGTCATTCTGCTCGGAACTTCCCACAGCCCAATGCCATATTACTGGCTCAGTCTAGGGTTAGGCTTAGGGCTAGGGTTAGGGTTATGCCTAGGGTTAGGGTTCACAAAACCACAAAGCCAGGAGCTCCAGGGATACTCACCATGCAAAAGGCAGGCCAAGTTGAGCGTAGCACATCCAAATCCCCTCTCCCTCTTCGTCATTCTGCTCGGAACTCACCACAGCCCAATGCCCGATATCTGCCTCAGTCTAGGGTTAGGCTTAGGGCTAGGGTTAGGGTTATGCCTAGGGTTAGGGTTCAGAAAACCACAAAGCCAGGAGCTCCAGGGATACTCACCATGCAAAAGGCAGGCCAAGTTGAGCGTAGCACATCCAAATCCCCTCTCCCTCTTCGTCATTCTGCTCGGAACTCACCACAGCCCAATGCCCGATTTCTGCCTCAGTCTAGGGTTAGGCTTAGGGCTAGGGTTAGGGTTATGCCTAGGGTTAGGGTTCACAAAACCACAAAGCCAGGAGCTCCAGGGATACTCACCATGCAAAAGGCAGGCCAAGTTGAGCGTAGCACATCCAAATCCTTGCTCCCTCTTCGTCATTCTGCTCGGAACTCCCCACAGCCCAATGCCCGATTTCTGCCTCAGTCTAGGGTTAGGCTTAGGGCTAGGGTTAGGGTTATGCCTAGGGTTAGGGTTCAGAAAACCACAAAGCCAGGAGCTCCAGTGATACTCCCCATGCAAAAGGCAGGCCAAGTTGAGCGCAGCCAATCCAAATCCTTGCTCCCTCTTCGTCATTCTGCTCGGAACTCCCCACAGCCCAATGCCCGATTTCTGCCTCAGTCTAGGGTTAGGGTTATGCCTAGGGTTAGGGTTATGCCTAGGGTTAGGGTTCACAAAACCACAAAGCCAGGAGCTCCAGAGATACTCCCCATGCAAAAGGCAGGCCAAGTTGAGCGTAGCACATCCAAATCCTTGCTCCCTCTTTGTCATTCTGCTCAGAACTTCAACCAGCCCAATGCCAGATTACTGGCTCAGTCTAGGGTTAGGCTTAGGGCTAGGGTTAGGGTTATGCCTAGGGTTAGGGTTCACAAAACCACAAAGCCAGGAGCTCCAGGGACACTGATCATGCGAAAGGCAGGCCAAGTTAAGCACGGCACATCCAAAACCTTGCTCCCTCTTCTTCTTTCTGCAAGGGTTAGGGTTAGGGGCTCGGGTTAGGGTTAGGGGTTAGGGTTAGGGGTAGGGTTAGGGTTAGGGTTTTGACTAGGGTTAGGGTTCAGAAAACCACAAAGCCAGGAGCTCCAGGGATACTCACCATGCAAAAGGCAGGCCAAGTTGAGTGTAGCACATCCAAATCCCCTCTCCCTCTTCGTCATTCTGCTCGGAACTCACCACAGCCCAATGCCCGATTTCTGCCTCAGTCTAGGGTTAGGCTTAGGGCTAGGGTTAGGGTTATGCCTAGGGTTAGGGTTCACAAAACCACAAAGCCAGGAGCTCCAGGGATACTCACCATGCAAAAGGCAGGCCAAGTTGAGCGTAGCACATCCAAATCATTGCTCCCTCTTTGTCATTCTGCTCGGAACTCACCACAGCCCCATGCCCGATTTCTGCCTCAGTCTAGGGTTAGGCTTAGGGCTAGGGTTAGGGTTATGCCTAGGGTTAGGGTTCAGAAAACCACAAAGCCAGGAGCTCCAGGGATACTCACCATGCAAAAGGCAGGCCAAGTTGAGCGTAGCACATCCAAATCCCCTCTCCCTCTTCGTCATTCTGCTCGGAACTCACCACAGCCCAATGCCCGATTACTGCCTCAGTCTAGGGTTAGGCTTAGGGCTAGGGTTAGGGTTATGCCTAGGGTTAGGGTTCACAAAACCACAAAGCCAGGAGCTCCAGGGATACTCACCATGCAAAAGGCAGGCCAAGTTGAGCGTAGCACATCCAAATCCCCTCTCCCTCTTCGTCATTCTGCTCGGAACTCACCACAGCCCTATGCCCGATTTCTGCCTCAGTCTAGGGTTAGGCTTAGGGCTAGGGTTAGGGTTATGCCTAGGGTTAGGGTTCACAAAACCACAAAGCCAGGAGCTCCAGGGATACTCACCATGCAAAAGGCAGGCCAAGTTGAGCGTAGCACATCCAAATCCCCTCTCCCTCTTTGTCATTCTGCTCGGAACTCACCACAGCCCCATGCCCGATTTCTGCCTCAGTCTAGGGTTAGGCTTAGGGCTAGGGTTAGGGTTATGCCTAGGGTTAGGGTTCACAAAACCACAAAGCCAGGAGCTCCAGGGACACTGATCATGCGAAAGGCAGGCCAAGTTAAGCACGGCACATCCAAAACCTTGCTCCCTCTTCTTCTTTCTGCAAGGGTTAGGGTTAGGGGCTCGGGTTAGGGTTAGGGGTTAGGGTTAGGGGTAGGGTTAGGGTTAGGGTTTTGACTAGGGTTAGGGTTCACAAAACCACAAAGCCAGGGGACCCAGGCACACTAAGCATGCAAAAGGCAGGCCAAGTTGAGCGTAGCACATCCAAATCCCCTCTCCCTCTTCGTCATTCTGCTCGGAACTCACCACAGCCCAATGCCCGATTACTGCCTCAGTCTAGGGTTAGGCTTAGGGCTAGGGTTAGGGTTATGCCTAGGGTTAGGGTTCACAAAACCACAAAGCCAGGAGCTCCAGGGATACTCACCATGCAAAAGGCAGGCCAAGTTGAGCGTAGCACATCCAAATCCCCTCTCCCTCTTCGTCATTCTGCTCGGAACTCACCACAGCCCAATGCCCGATTACTGCCTCAGTCTAGGGTTAGGCTTAGGGCTAGGGTTAGGGTTATGCCTAGGGTTAGGGTTCACAAAACCACAAAGCCAGGAGCTCCAGGGATACTCACCATGCAAAAGGCAGGCCAAGTTGAGCGTAGCACATCCAAATCCCCTCTCCCTCTTTGTCATTCTCCTCGGAACTCCCCACAGCCCAATGCCCGATTACTGGCTCAGTCTAGGGTTAGGCTTAGGGCTAGGGTTAGGGTTATGCCTAGGGTTAGGGTTCAGAAAACCACAAAGCCAGGAGCTCCAGGGATACTCACCATGCAAAAGGCAGGCCAAGTTGAGCGTAGCACATCCAAATCCCCTCTCCCTCTTTGTCATTCTGCTCGGAACTCACCACAGCCCAATGCCCGATTTCTGCCTCAGTCTAGGGTTAGGCTTAGGGCTAGGATTAGGGTTATGCTTAGGGTTAGGGTTCAGAAAACCACAAAGCCAGGAGCTCCAGGGATACTCACCATGCAAAAGGCAGGCCAAGTTGAGCGTAGCACATCCAAATCCCCTCTCCCTCTTCGTCATTCTGCTCGGAACACCCCACAGCCCAATGCTCGATTTCTGCCTCAGTCTAGGGTTCGGCTTGGGGCTAGGGTTAGGGTTATGCCTAGGGTTAGGGTTCAGAAAACCACAAAGCCAGGAGCTCCAGGGATACTCCCCATGCAAAAGGCAGGCCAAGTTGAGCGTAGCACATCCAAATCCCCTCTCCCTCTTTGTCATTCTGCTTGGAACTCCCCACAGCCCAATGCCCGATTTCTGCCTCAGTCTAGGGTTAGGCTTAGGGCTAGGGTTAGGGTTATGCCTAGGGTTAGGGTTCAGAAAACCACAAAGCCAGGAGCTCCAGGGATACTCACCATGCAAAAGGCAGGCCAAGTTGAGCGTAGCACATCCAAATCCCCTCTCCCTCTTCGTCATTCTGCTCGGAACTCACCACAGCCCAATGCCCGATTTCTGCCTCAGTCTAGGGTTAGGCTTAGGGCTAGGGTTAGGGTTATGCCTAGGGTTAGGGTTCACAAAACCACAAAGCCAGGAGCTCCAGGGATACTCCCCATGCAAAAGGCAGGCCAAGTTGAGCGTAGCACATCCAAATCCTTGCTCCCTCTTTGTCATTCTGCTCGGAACTCACCACAGCCCCATGCCCGATTTCTGCCTCAGTCTAGGGTTAGGCTTAGGGCTAGGGTTAGGGTTATGCCTAGTGTTAGGGTTCAGAAAACCACAAAGCCAGGAGCTCCAGGGATACTCCCCATGCAAAAGGCAGGCCAAGTTGAGCGCAGCCAATCCAAATCCTTGCTCCCTCTTCGTCATTCTGCTCGGAACTCCCCACAGCCCAATGCCCGATTTCTGCCTCAGTCTAGGGTTAGGCTTAGGGCTAGGGTTAGGGTTATGCCTAGGGTTAGGGTTCACAAAACCACAAAGCCAGGAGCTCCAGGGACACTGATCATGCGAAAGGCAGGCCAAGTTAAGCACGGCACATCCAAAACCTTGCTCCCTCTTCTTCTTTCTGCAAGGGTTAGGGTTAGGGGCTCGGGTTAGGGTTAGGGGTTAGGGTTAGGGGTAGGGTTAGGGTTAGGGTTTTGACTAGGGTTAGGGTTCACAAAACCACAAAGCCAGGGGACCCAGGCACACTAAGCATGCAAAAGGCAGGCCAAGTTGAGCGTAGCACATCCAAATCCCCTCTCCCTCTTCGTCATTCTGCTCGGAACTCACCACAGCCCAATGCCCGATTTCTGCCTCAGTCTAGGGTTAGGCTTAAGGCTAGGGTTAGGGTTATGCCTAGGGTTAGGGTTATGCCTAGGGTTAGGGTTCAGAAAACCACAAAGCCAGGAGCTCCAGGGATACTCCCCATGCAAAAGGCAGGCCAAGTTGAGCGTAGCACATCCAAATCCCCTCTCCCTCTTCGTCATTCTGCTCGGAACTCACCACAGCCCAATGCCCGATTACTGCCTCAGTCTAGGGTTAGGCTTAGGGCTAGGGTTAGGGTTATGCCTAGGGTTAGGGTTCACAAAACCACAAAGCCAGGAGCTCCAGGGATACTCACCATGCAAAAGGCAGGCCAAGTTGAGCGTAGCACATCCAAATCCCCTCTCCCTCTTCGTCATTCTGCTCGGAACTCCCCACAGCCCAATGCCCGATTACTGCCTCAGTCTAGGGTTAGGCTTAGGGCTAGGGTTAGGGTTATGCCTAGGGTTAGGGTTCACAAAACCACAAAGCCAGGAGCTCCAGGGATACTCACCATGCAAAAGGCAGGCCAAGTTGAGCGTAGCACATCCAAATCCTTGCTCCCTCTTCGTCATTCTGCTCGGAACTCACCACAGCCCAATGCCCGATTTCTGCCTCAGTCTAGGGTTAGGCTTAGGGCTAGGGTTAGGGTTATGCCTAGGGTTAGGGTTCACAAAACCACAAAGCCAGGAGCTCCAGGGATACTCACCATGCAAAAGGCAGGCCAAGTTGAGCGTAGCACATCCAAATCCTTGCTCCCTCTTTGTCATTCTGCTCGGAACTCACCACAGCCCCATGCCCGATTTCTGCCTCAGTCTAGGGTTAGGCTTAGGGCTAGGGTTAGGGTTATGCCTAGGGTTAGGGTTCACAAAACCACAAAGCCAGGAGCTCCAGGGACACTGATCATGCGAAAGGCAGGCCAAGTTAAGCACGGCACATCCAAAACCTTGCTCCCTCTTCTTCTTTCTGCAAGGGTTAGGGTTAGGGGCTCGGGTTAGGGTTAGGGGTTAGGGTTAGGGGTAGGGTTAGGGTTAGGGTTTTGACTAGGGTTAGGGTTCACAAAACCACAAAGCCAGGGGACCCAGGCACACTAAGCATGCAAAAGGCAGGCCAAGTTGAGCGTAGCACATCCAAATCCCCTCTCCCTCTTCGTCATTCTGCTCGGAACTCACCACAGCCCAATGCCCGATTTCTGCCTCAGTCTAGGGTTAGGCTTAAGGCTAGGGTTAGGGTTATGCCTAGGGTTAGGGTTATGCCTAGGGTTAGGGTTCACAAAACCACAAAGCCAGGAGCTCCAGGGATACTCACCATGCAAAAGGCAGGCCAAGTTGAGCGTAGCACATCCAAATCCCCTCTCCCTCTTCGTCATTCTGCTCGGAACTCACCACAGCCCAATGCCCGATTACTGCCTCAGTCTAGGGTTAGGCTTAGGGCTAGGGTTAGGGTTATGCCTAGGGTTAGGGTTCACAAAACCACAAAGCCAGGAGCTCCAGGGATACTCCCCATGCAAAAGGCAGGCCAAGTTGAGCGTAGCACATCCAAATCCTTGCTCCCTCTTCGTCATTCTTCTCGGAACTCACCACAGCCCAATGCCCGATTACTGCCTCAGTCTAGGGTTAGGCTTAGGGCTAGGGTTAGGGTTATGCCTAGGGTTAGGGTTCAGAAAACCACAAAGCCAGGAGCTCCAGGGATACTCCCCATGCAAAAGGCAGGCCAAGTTGAGCGTAGCACATCCAAATCCCCTCTCCCTCTTTGTCATTCTCCTCGGAACTCCCCACAGCCCAATGCCCGATTACTGGCTCAGTCTAGGGTTAGGCTTAGGGCTAGGGTTAGGGTTATGCCTAGGGTTAGGGTTCAGAAAACCACAAAGCCAGGAGCTCCAGGGATACTCACCATGCAAAAGGCAGGCCAAGTTGAGCGTAGCACATCCAAATCCCCTCTCCCTCTTCGTCATTCTGCTCGGAACTCCCCACAGCCCAATGCCCGATTTCTGCCTCAGTCTAGGGTTCGGCTTGGGGCTAGGGTTAGGGTTATGCCTAGGGTTAGGGTTCAGAAAACCACAAAGCCAGGAGCTCCAGGGATACTCCCCATGCAAAAGGCAGGCCAAGTTGAGCGTAGCACATCCAAATCCCCTCTCCCTCTTTGTCATTCTGCTCGGAACTCCCCACAGCCCAATGCCCGATTTCTGCCTCAGTCTAGGGTTCGGCTTAGGGCTAGGGTTAGGGTTATGCCTAGGGTTAGGGTTCACAAAACCACAAAGCCAGGAGCTCCAGAGATACTCCCCATGCAAAAGGCAGGCCAAGTTGAGCGTAGCACATCCAAATCCTTGCTCCCTCTTTGTCATTCTGCTCGGAACTCACCACAGCCCAATGCCCGATTACGGCCTCAGTCTAGGGTTAAGCTTAGGGCTAGGGTTAGGGTTATGCCTAGGGTTAGGGTTCAGAAAACCACAAAGCCAGGAGCTCCAGGGATACTCACCATGCAAAAGGCAGGCCAAGTTGAGCGCAGCCAATCCAAATCCTTGCTCCCTCTTCGTCATTCTGCTCGGAACTCCCCACAGCCCAATGCCCGATTTCTGCCTCAGTCTAGGGTTAGGCTTAGGGCTAGGGTTAGGGTTATGCCTAGGGTTAGGGTTCACAAAACCACAAAGCCAGGAGCTCCAGGGACACTGATCATGCGAAAGGCAGGCCAAGTTAAGCACGGCACATCCAAAACCTTGCTCCCTCTTCTTCTTTCTGCAAGGGTTAGGGTTAGGGGCTCGGGTTAGGGTTAGGGGTTAGGGTTAGGGGTAGGGTTAGGGTTAGGGTTTTGACTAGGGTTAGGGTTCACAAAACCACAAAGCCAGGGGACCCAGGCACACTAAGCATGCAAAAGGCAGGCCAAGTTGAGCGTAGCACATCCAAATCCCCTCTCCCTCTTCGTCATTCTGCTCGGAACTCACCACAGCCCAATGCCCGATTTCTGCCTCAGTCTAGGGTTAGGCTTAAGGTTAGGGTTAGGGTTATGCCTAGGGTTAGGGTTATGCCTAGGGTTAGGGTTCACAAAACCACAAAGCCAGGAGCTCCAGGGATACTCACCATGCAAAAGGCAGGCCAAGTTGAGCGTAGCACATCCAAATCCTTGCTCCCTCTTCGTCATTCTGCTCGGAACTCACCACAGCCCAATGCCCGATTACTGCCTCAGTCTAGGGTTAGGCTTAGGGCTAGGGTTAGGGTTATGCCTAGGGTTAGGGTTCACAAAACCACAAAGCCAGGAGCTCCAGGGATACTCACCATGCAAAAGGCAGGCCAAGTTGAGCGTAGCACATCCAAATCCCCTCTCCCTCTTCGTCATTCTGCTCGGAACTCACCACAGCCCAATGCCCGATTTCTGCCTCAGTCTAGGGTTAGGCTTAAGGCTAGGGTTAGGGTTATGCCTAGGGTTAGGGTTATGCCTAGGGTTAGGGTTCACAAAACCACAAAGCCAGGAGCTCCAGGGATACTCACCATGCAAAAGGCAGGCCAAGTTGAGCGTAGCACATCCAAATCCCCTCTCCCTCTTCGTCATTCTGCTCGGAACTCACCACAGCCCAATGCCCGATTACTGCCTCAGTCTAGGGTTAGGCTTAGGGCTAGGGTTAGGGTTATGCCTAGGGTTAGGGTTCACAAAACCACAAAGCCAGGAGCTCCAGGGATACTCCCCATGCAAAAGGCAGGCCAAGTTGAGCGTAGCACATCCAAATCCTTGCTCCCTCTTCGTCATTCTGCTCGGAACTCACCACAGCCCAATGCCCGATTACTGCCTCAGTCTAGGGTTAGGCTTAGGGCTAGGGTTAGGGTTATGCCTAGGGTTAGGGTTCACAAAACCACAAAGCCAGGAGCTCCAGGGATACTCACCATGCAAAAGGCAGGCCAAGTTGAGCGTAGCACATCCAAATCCCCTCTCCCTCTTTGTCATTCTCCTCGGAACTCCCCACAGCCCAATGCCCGATTACTGGCTCAGTCTAGGGTTAGGCTTAGGGCTAGGGTTAGGGTTATGCCTAGGGTTAGGGTTCAGAAAACCACAAAGCCAGGAGCTCCAGGGATACTCACCATGCAAAAGGCAGGCCAAGTTGAGCGTAGCACATCCAAATCCCCTCTCCCTCTTCGTCATTCTGCTCGGAACTCCCCACAGCCCAATGCCCGATTTCTGCCTCAGTCTAGGGTTCGGCTTGGGGCTAGGGTTAGGGTTATGCCTAGGGTTAGGGTTCAGAAAACCACAAAGCCAGGAGCTCCAGGGATACTCCCCATGCAAAAGGCAGGCCAAGTTGAGCGTAGCACATCCAAATCCCCTCTCCCTCTTTGTCATTCTGCTCGGAACTCCCCACAGCCCAATGCCCGATTTCTGCCTCAGTCTAGGGTTCGGCTTAGGGCTAGGGTTAGGGTTATGCCTAGGGTTAGGGTTCACAAAACCACAAAGCCAGGAGCTCCAGAGATACTCCCCATGCAAAAGGCAGGCCAAGTTGAGCGTAGCACATCCAAATCCTTGCTCCCTCTTTGTCATTCTGCTCGGAACTCACCACAGCCCAATGCCCGATTACGGCCTCAGTCTAGGGTTAAGCTTAGGGCTAGGGTTAGGGTTATGCCTAGGGTTAGGGTTCAGAAAACCACAAAGCCAGGAGCTCCAGGGATACTCCCCATGCAAAAGGCAGGCCAAGTTGAGCGCAGCCAATCCAAATCCTTGCTCCCTCTTCGTCATTCTGCTCGGAACTCCCCACAGCCCAATGCCCGATTTCTGCCTCAGTCTAGGGTTAGGCTTAGGGCTAGGGTTAGGGTTATGCCTAGGGTTAGGGTTCACAAAACCACAAAGCCAGGAGCTCCAGGGACACTGATCATGCGAAAGGCAGGCCAAGTTAAGCACAGCACATCCAAAACCTTGCTCCCTCTTCTTCTTTCTGCAAGGGTTAGGGTTAGGGGCTCGGGTTAGGGTTAGGGGTTAGGGTTAGGGGTAGGGTTAGGGTTAGGGTTTTGACTAGGGTTAGGGTTCACAAAACCACAAAGCCAGGGGACCCAGGCACACTAAGCATGCAAAAGGCAGGCCAAGTTGAGCGTAGCACATCCAAATCCCCTCTCCCTCTTCGTCATTCTGCTCGGAACTCACCACAGCCCAATGCCCGATTTCTGCCTCAGTCTAGGGTTAGGCTTAAGGTTAGGGTTAGGGTTATGCCTAGGGTTAGGGTTATGCCTAGGGTTAGGGTTCACAAAACCACAAAGCCAGGAGCTCCAGGGATACTCACCATGCAAAAGGCAGGCCAAGTTGAGCGTAGCACATCCAAATCCTTGCTCCCTCTTCGTCATTCTGCTCGGAACTCACCACAGCCCAATGCCCGATTACTGCCTCAGTCTAGGGTTAGGCTTAGGGCTAGGGTTAGGGTTATGCCTAGGGTTAGGGTTCACAAAACCACAAAGCCAGGAGCTCCAGGGATACTCACCATGCAAAAGGCAGGCCAAGTTGAGCGTAGCACATCCAAATCCCCTCTCCCTCTTCGTCATTCTGCTCGGAACTCACCACAGCCCAATGCCCGATTACTGCCTCAGTCTAGGGTTAGGCTTAGGGCTAGGGTTAGGGTTATGCCTAGGGTTAGGGTTCACAAAACCACAAAGCCAGGAGCTCCAGGGATACTCACCATGCAAAAGGCAGGCCAAGTTGAGCGTAGCACATCCAAATCCCCTCTCCCTCTTCGTCATTCTGCTCGGAACTCACCACAGCCCAATGCCCGATTACTGCCTCAGTCTAGGGTTAGGCTTAGGGCTAGGGTTAGGGTTATGCCTAGGGTTAGGGTTCAGAAAACCACAAAGCCAGGAGCTCCAGGGATACTCCCCATGCAAAAGGCAGGCCAAGTTGAGCGTAGCACATCCAAATCCTTGCTCCCTCTTTGTCATTCTGCTCGGAACTCCCCACAGCCCAATGCCCGATTTCTGCCTCAGTCTAGGGTTCGGCTTGGGGCTAGGGTTAGGGTTATGCCTAGGGTTAGGGTTCACAAAACCACAAAGCCAGGAGCTCCAGGGATACTCCCCATGCAAAAGGCAGGCCAAGTTGAGCGTAGCACATCCAAATCCCCTCTCCCTCTTTGTCATTCTGCTCGGAACTCCCCACAGCCCAATGCCCGATTTCTGCCTCAGTCTAGGGTTCGGCTTAGGGCTAGGGTTAGGGTTATGCCTAGGGTTAGGGTTCACAAAACCACAAAGCCAGGAGCTCCAGAGATTCTCCCCATGCAAAAGGCAGGCCAAGTTGAGCGTAGCACATCCAAATCCTTGCTCCCTCTTTGTCATTCTGCTCGGAACTCACCACAGCCCAATGCCCGATTACTGCCTCAGTCTAGGGTTAAGCTTAGGGCTAGGGTTAGGGTTATGCCTAGGGTTAGGGTTCAGAAAACCACAAAGCCAGGAGCTCCAGGGATACTCACCATGCAAAAGGCAGGCCAAGTTGAGCGTAGCACATCCAAATCCCCTCTCCCTCTTCGTCATTCTGCTCGGAACTCCCCACAGCCCAATGCCCGATTTCTGCCTCAGTCTAGGGTTAGGCTTAGGGCTAGGGTTAGGGTTATGCCTAGGGTTAGGGTTCACAAAACCACAAAGCCAGGAGCTCCAGGGACACTGATCATGCGAAAGGCAGGCCAAGTTAAGCACGGCACATCCAAAACCTTGCTCCCTCTTCTTCTTTCTGCAAGGGTTAGGGTTAGGGGCTCGGGTTAGGGTTAGGGGTTAGGGTTAGGGGTAGGGTTAGGGTTAGGGTTTTGACTAGGGTTAGGGTTCACAAAACCACAAAGCCAGGGGACCCAGGCACACTAAGCATGCAAAAGGCAGGCCAAGTTGAGCGTAGCACATCCAAATCCCCTCTCCCTCTTCGTCATTCTGCTTGGAACTCACCACAGCCCAATGCCCAATTTCTGCCTCGGTCTAGGGTTAGGCTTAAGGCTAGGGTTAGGGTTATGCCTAGGGTTAGGGTTATGCCTAGGGTTAGGGTTCACAAAACCACAAAGCCAGGAGCTCCAGGGATACTCACCATGCAAAAGGCAGGCCAAGTTGAGCGTAGCACATCCAAATCCCCTCTCCCTCTTCGTCATTCTGCTCGGAACTCACCACAGCCCAATGCCCGATTACTGCCTCAGTGTAGGGTTAGGCTTAGGGCTAGGGTTAGGGTTATGCCTAGGGTTAGGGTTCACAAAACCACAAAGCCAGGAGCTCCAGGGATACTCACCATGCAAAAGGCAGGCCAAGTTGAGCGTAGCACATCCAAATCCCCTCTCCCTCTTCGTCATTCTGCTCGGAACTCACCACAGCCCAATGCCCGATTACTGCCTCAGTCTAGGGTTAGGCTTAGGGCTAGGGTTAGGGTTATGCCTAGGGTTAGGGTTCACAAAACCACAAAGCCAGGAGCTCCAGGGATACTCACCATGCAAAAGGCAGGCCAAGTTGAGCGTAGCACATCCAAATCCCCTCTCCCTCTTTGTCATTCTCCTCGGAACTCACCACAGCCCAATGCCCGATTACTGGCTCAGTCTAGGGTTAGGCTTAGGGCTAGGGTTAGGGTTATGCCTAGGGTTAGGGTTCACAAAACCACAAAGCCAGGAGCTCCAGGGATACTCACCATGCAAAAGGCAGGCCAAGTTGAGCGTAGCACATCCAAATCCCCTCTCCCTCTTTGTCATTCTGCTCGGAACTCACCACAGCCCAATGCCCGATTTCTGCCTCAGTCTAGGGTTAGGCTTAGGGCTAGGATTAGGGTTATGCTTAGGGTTAGGGTTCAGAAAACCACAAAGCCAGGAGCTCCAGGGATACTCACCATGCAAAAGGCAGGCCAAGTTGAGCGTAGCACATCCAAATCCCCTCTCCCTCTTCGTCATTCTGCTCGGAACTCCCCACAGCCCAATGCCCGATTTCTGCCTCAGTCTAGGGTTCGGCTTGGGGCTAGGGTTAGGGTTATGCCTAGGGTTAGGGTTCACAAAACCACAAAGCCAGGAGCTCCAGGGATACTCCCCATGCAAAAGGCAGGCCAAGTTGAGCGTAGCACATCCAAATCCCCTCTCCCTCTTCCTCATTCTGCTCGGAACTCACCACAGCCCCATGCCCGATTTCTGCCTCAGTCTAGGGTTAGGTTTAGGGCTAGGGTTAGGGTTATGCCTAGGGTTAGGGTTCAGAAAACCACAAAGCCAGGAGCTCCAGGGATACTCCCCATGCAAAAGGCAGGCCAAGTTGAGCGTAGCACATCCAAATCCTTGCTCCCTCTTCGTCATTCTGCTCAGAACTTCCCACAGCCCAATGCCAGATTACTGCCTCAGTCTAGGGTTAGGCTTAGGGCTAGGGTTAGGGTTATGCCTAGGGTTAGGGTTCACAAAACCCAAAGCCAGGAGCTCCAGGGACACTGATCATGCGAAAGGCAGGGCAAGTTAAGCACGGCACATCCAAAACCTTGCTCCCTCTTCTTCTTTCTGCAAGGGTTAGGGTTAGGGGCTCGGGTTAGTGTTAGGGGTTAGGGTTAGGGGTAGGGTTAGGGTTAGGGTTTTGACTAGGGTTAGGATTGAGAAAACGACAAAGCCAGGGGACCCAGGCACACTAAGCATGCAAAAGGCAGGCCAAGTTGAGCATAGCACATCCAAATCCCCTCTCCCTCTTCGTCATTCTGCTCGGAATTCACCACAGCCCAATGCCCGATTTCTGTCTCAGTCTAGGGTTAGGCTTAGGGCTAGGGTTAGGGTTATGCCTAGGGTTAGGGTTCACAAAACCACAAAGCCAGGAGCTCCAGGGATACTCACCATGCAAAAGGCAGGCCAAGTTGAGTGTAGCACATCCAAATCCTTGCTCCCTCTTCTTCATTCTGCTCGGAACTCACCACGGCCCAATGCCCGATTTCTGCCTCAGTCTAGGGTTAGGCTTAGGGCTAGGGTTAGGGTTATGCCTAGGGTTAGGGTTCAGAAAACCACAAAGCCAGGAGCTCCAGGGATACTCACCATGCAAAAGGCAGGCCAAGTTGAGCGTAGCACATCCAAATCCCCTCTCCCTCTTCGTCATTCTGCTCGGAACTCACCACAGCCCAATGCCCGATTTCTGCCTCAGTCTAGGGTTAGGCTTAGGGCTAGGGTTAGGGTTATGCCTAGGGTTAGGGTTCACAAAACCACAAAGCCAGGAGCTCCAGGGATACTCACCATGCAAAAGGCAGGCCAAGTTGAGCGTAGCACATCCAAATCATTGCTCCCTCTTTGTCATTCTGCTCGGAACTCACCACAGCCCCATGCTCGATTTCTGCCTCAGTCTAGGGTTAGGCTTAGGGCTAGGGTTAGGGTTATGCCTAGGGTTAGGGTTCAGAAAACCACAAAGCCAGGAGCTCCAGGGATACTCCCCATGCAAAAGGCAGGCCAAGTTGAGCGCAGCCAATCCAAATCCTTGCTCCCTCTTCGTCATTCTGCTCGGAACTCACCACAGCCCAATGCCCGATTTCTGCCTCAGTCTAGGGTTAGGCTTAGGGCTAGGGTTAGGGTTATGCCTAGGGTTAGGGTTCAGAAAACCACAAAGCCAGGAGCTCCAGGGATACTCCCCATGCAAAAGGCAGGCCAAGTTGAGCGCAGCCAATCCAAATCCTTGCTCCCTCTTCGTCATTCTGCTCGGAACTCCCCACAGCCCAATGCCCGATTTCTGCCTCAGTCTAGGGTTAGGCTTAGGGCTAGGGTTAGGGTTATGCCTAGGGTTAGGGTTCAGAAAACCACAAAGCCAGGAGCTCCAGGGATACTCCCCATGCAAAAGGCAGGCCAAGTTGAGCGTAGCACATCCAAATCCTTGCTCCCTCTTTGTCATTCTGCTCAGAACTTCCCACAGCCCAATGCCAGATTACTGGCTCAGTCTAGGGTTAGGCTTAGGGCTAGGGTTAGGGTTATGCCTAGGGTTAGGGTTCACAAAACCACAAAGCCAGGAGCTCCAGGGACACTGATCATGCGAAAGGCAGGCCAAGTTAAGCACGGCACATCCAAAACCTTGCTCCCTCTTCTTCTTTCTGCAAGGGTTAGGGTTAGGGGCTCGGGTTAGTGTTAGGGGTTAGGGTTAGGGGTAGGGTTAGGGTTAGGGTTATGCCTAGGGTTAGGATTGAGAAAACGACAAAGCCAGGGGACCCAGGCACACTAAGCATGCAAAAGGCAGGCCAAGTTGAGCGTAGCACATCCAAATCCCCTCTCCCTCTTCGTCATTCTGCTCGGAATTCACCACAGCCCAATGCCCGATTTCTGCCTCAGTCTAGGGTTAGGCTTAGGGCTAGGGTTAGGGTTATGCCTAGGGTTAGGGTTCAGAAAACCACAAAGCCAGGAGCTCCAGGGATACTCACCATGCAAAAGGCAGGCCAAGTTGAGTGTAGCACATCCAAATCCTTGCTCCCTCTTCTTCATTCTGCTCGGAACTCACCACGGCCCAATGCCCGATATCTGCCTCAGTCTAGGGTTAGGCTTAGGGCTAGGGTTAGGGTTATGCCTAGGGTTAGGGTTCACAAAACCACAAAGCCAGGAGCTCCAGGGATACTCACCATGCAAAAGGCAGGCCAAGTTGAGTGTAGCACATCCAAATCCCCTCTCCCTCTTCGTCATTCTGCTCGGAACTCACCACAGCCCAATGCCCGATTTCTGCCTCAGTCTAGGGTTAGGCTTAGGGCTAGGGTTAGGGTTATGCCTAGGGTTAGGGTTCACAAAACCACAAAGCCAGGAGCTCCAGGGATACTCACCATGCAAAAGGCAGGCCAAGTTGAGCGTAGCACATCCAAATCATTGCTCCCTCTTTGTCATTCTGCTCGGAACTCACCACAGCCCCATGCCCGATTTCTGCCTCAGTCTAGGGTTAGGCTTAGGGCTAGGGTTAGGGTTATGCCTAGGGTTAGGGTTCAGAAAACCACAAAGCCAGGAGCTCCAGGGATACTCACCATGCAAAAGGCAGGCCAAGTTGAGCGCAGCCAATCCAAATCCTTGCTCCCTCTTCGTCATTCTGCTCGGAACTCACCACAGCCCAATGCCAGATTTCTGCCTCAGTCTAGGGTTAGGCTTAGGGCTAGGGTTAGGGTTATGCCTAGGGTTAGGGTTCAGAAAACCACAAAGCCAGGAGCTCCAGGGATACTCACCATGCAAAAGGCAGGCCAAGTTGAGCGTAGCACATCCAAATCCTTGCTCCCTCTTCGTCATTCTGCTCGGAACTTCCCACAGCCCAATGCCAGATTACTGGCTCAGTCTAGGGTTAGGCTTAGGGCTAGGGTTAGGGTTATGCCTAGGGTTAGGGTTCACAAAACCACAAAGCCAGGAGCTCCAGGGATACCATGCAAAAGGCAGGCCAAGTTGAGCGTAGCACATCCAAATCCTTGCTCCCTCTTCTTCATTCTGCTCGGAACTCCCCACAGCCCAATGCCCGATTACTGGCTCAGTCTAGGGTTAGGCTTAGGGCTAGGGTTAGGGTTATGCCTAGGGTTAGGGTTCAGAAAACCACAAAGCCAGGAGCTCCAGGGATACTCCTCATGCAAAAGGCAGGCCAAGTTGAGCGCAGCCAATCCAAATCCTTGCTCCCTCTTCGTCATTCTGCTCGGAACTCCCCACAGCCCAATGCCCGATTTCTGCCTCAGTCTAGGGTTAGGCTTAGGGCTAGGGTTAAGGTTATGCCTAGGGTTAGGGTTCAGAAAACCACAAAGCCAGGAGCTCCAGGGATACTCACCATGCAAAAGGCAGGCCAAGTTGAGCGTAGCACATCCAAATCCCCTCTCCCTCTTCGTCATTCTGCGCGGAACTCACCACAGCCCAATGCCCGATTACTGCCTCAGTCTAGGGTTAGGCTTAGGGCTAGGGTTAGGGTTATGCCTAGGGTTAGGGTTCACAAAACCACAAAGCCAGGAGCTCCAGGGATACTCACCGTGCAAAAGGCAGGCCAAGTTGAGCGTAGCACATCCAAATCCCCTCTCCCTCTTTGTCATTCTCCTCGGAACTCCCCACAGCCCAATGCCCGATTACTGGCTCAGTCTAGGGTTAGGCTTAGGGCTAGGGTTAGGGTTATGCCTAGGGTTAGGGTTCACAAAACCACAAAGCCAGGAGCTCCAGGGATACTCCCCATGCAAAAGGCAGGCCAAGTTGAGCGTAGCACATCCAAATCCTTGCTCCCTCTTTGTCATTCTGCTCAGAACTTCCCACAGCCCAATGCCAGATTACTGGCTCAGTCTAGGGTTAGGCTTAGGGCTAGGGTTAGGGTTATGCCTAGGGTTAGGGTTCAGAAAACCACAAAGCCAGGAGCTCCAGGGACACTGATCATGCGAAAGGCAGGGCAAGTTAAGCACGGCACATCCAAAACCTTGCTCCCTCTTCTTCTTTCTGCAAGGGTTAGGGTTAGGGGCTCGGGTTAGTGTTAGGGGTTAGGGTTAGGGGTAGGGTTAGGGTTAGGGTTTTGACTAGGGTTAGGATTGAGAAAACGACAAAGCCAGGGGACCCAGGCACACTAAGCATGCAAAAGGCAGGCCAAGTTGAGCGTAGCACATCCAAATCCCCTCTCCCTCTTCGTCATTCTGCTCGGAATTCACCACAGCCCCATGCCCGATTTCTGCCTCAGTCTAGGGTTAGGCTTAGGGCTAGGGTTAGGGTTATGCCTAGGGTTAGGGTTCACAAAACCACAAAGCCAGGAGCTCCAGGGATACTCACCATGCAAAAGGCAGGCCAAGTTGAGTGTAGCACATCCAAATCCTTGCTCCCTCTTCTTCATTCTGCTCGGAACTCACCACGGCCCAATGCCCGATATCTGCCTCAGTCTAGGGTTAGGCTTAGGGCTAGGGTTAGGGTTATGCCTAGGGTTAGGGTTCACAAAACCACAAAGCCAGGAGCTCCAGGGATACTCCCCATGCAAAAGGCAGGCCAAGTTGAGCGTAGCACATCCAAATCCCCTCTCCCTCTTCGTCATTTTGCTCGGAACTCACCACAGCCCAATGCCCGATTACTGCCTCAGTCTAGGGTTAGGCTTAGGGCTAGGGTTAGGGTTATGCCTAGGGTTAGGGTTCACAAAACCACAAAGCCAGGAGCTCCAGGGATACTCACCATGCAAAAGGCAGGCCAAGTTGAGCGTAGCACATCCAAATCATTGCTCCCTCTTTGTCATTCTGCTCGGAACTCACCACAGCCCCATGCTCGATTTCTGCCTCAGTCTAGGGTTAGGCTTAGGGCTAGGGTTAGGGTTATGCCTAGGGTTAGGGTTCAGAAAACCACAAAGCCAGGAGCTCCAGGGATACTCCCCATGCAAAAGGCAGGCCAAGTTGAGCGTAGCACATCCAAATCCCCTCTCCCTCTTCCTCATTCTGCTCGGAACTCACCACAGCCCCATGCCCGATTTCTGCCTCAGTCTAGGGTTAGGTTTAGGGCTAGGGTTAGGGTTATGCCTAGGGTTAGGGTTCAGAAAACCACAAAGCCAGGAGCTCCAGGGATACTCCCCATGCAAAAGGCAGGCCAAGTTGAGCGTAGCACATCCAAATCCTTGCTCCCTCTTCGTCATTCTGCTCGGAACTCCCCACAGCCCAATGCCCGATTTCTGCCTCAGTCTAGGGTTAGGCTTAGGGCTAGGGTTAGGGTTATGCCTAGGGTTAGGGTTCAGAAAACCACAAAGCCAGGAGCTCCAGGGACACTGATCATGCGAAAGGCAGGACAAGTTAAGCACGGCACATCCAAAACCTTGCTCCCTCTTCTTCTTTCTGCAAGGGTTAGGGTTAGGGGCTCGGGTTAGTGTTAGGGGTTAGGGTTAGGGGTAGGGTTAGGGTTAGGGTTTTGACTAGGGTTAGGATTGAGAAAACGACAAAGCCAGGGGACCCAGGCACACTAAGCATGCAAAAGGCAGGCCAAGTTGAGCGTAGCACATCCAAATCCCCTCTCCCTCTTCGTCATTCTGCTCGGAATTCACCACAGCCCAATGCCCGATTTCTGCCTCAGTCTAGGGTTAGGCTTAGGGCTAGGGTTAGGGTTATGCCTAGGGTTAGGGTTCAGAAAACCACAAAGCCAGGAGCTCCAGAGATACTCCCCATGCAAAAGGCAGGCCAAGTTGAGCGTAGCACCTCCAAATCCTTGCTCCCTCTTCGTCATTCTGCTCGGAACTCACCACAGCCCAATGCCCGATTTCTGCCTCAGTCTAGGGTTAGGTTTAGGGCTAGGGTTAGGGTTATGCCTAGGGTTAGGGTTCAGAAAACCACAAAGCCAGGAGCTCCAGGGATACTCCCCATGCAAAAGGCAGGCCAAGTTGAGTGTAGCACATCCAAATCCTTGCTCCCTCTTCGTCATTCTGCTCGGAACTCACCACAGCCCAATGCCCGATTTCTGCCTCAGTCTAGGGTTAGGCTTAGGGCTAGGGTTAGGGTTATGCCTAGGGTTAGGGTTCACAAAACCACAAAGCCAGGAGCTCCAGGGACACTGATCATGCGAAAGGCAGGGCAAGTTAAGCACGGCACATCCAAAACCTTGCTCCCTCTTCTTCTTTCTGCAAGGGTTAGGGTTAGGGGCTCGGGTTAGTGTTAGGGGTTAGGGTTAGGGTTAGGGGTAGGGTTAGGGTTAGGGTTTTGACTAGGGTTAGGATTGAGAAAACGACAAAGCCAGGGGACCCAGGCACACTAAGCATGCAAAAGGCAGGCCAAGTTGAGCATAGCACATCCAAATCCCCTCTCCCTCTTCGTCATTCTGCTCGGAATTCACCACAGCCCAATGCCCGATTTCTGCCTCAGTCTAGGGTTCGGCTTAGGGCTAGGGTTAGGGTTATGCCTAGGGTTAGGGTTCACAAAACCACAAAGCCAGGAGCTCCAGAGATACTCCCCATGCAAAAGGCAGGCCAAGTTGAGCGTAGCACATCCAAATCCTTGCTCCCTCTTTGTCATTCTGCTCGGAACTCACCACAGCCCAATGCCCGATTACGGCCTCAGTCTAGGGTTAAGCTTAGGGCTAGGGTTAGGGTTATGCCTAGGGTTAGGGTTCAGAAAACCACAAAGCCAGGAGCTCCAGGGATACTCACCATGCAAAAGGCAGGCCAAGTTGAGCGCAGCCAATCCAAATCCTTGCTCCCTCTTCGTCATTCTGCTCGGAACTCCCCACAGCCCAATGCCCGATTTCTGCCTCAGTCTAGGGTTAGGCTTAGGGCTAGGGTTAGGGTTATGCCTAGGGTTAGGGTTCACAAAACCACAAAGCCAGGAGCTCCAGGGACACTGATCATGCGAAAGGCAGGCCAAGTTAAGCACGGCACATCCAAAACCTTGCTCCCTCTTCTTCTTTCTGCAAGGGTTAGGGTTAGGGGCTCGGGTTAGGGTTAGGGGTTAGGGTTAGGGGTAGGGTTAGGGTTAGGGTTTTGACTAGGGTTAGGGTTCACAAAACCACAAAGCCAGGGGACCC
This sequence comes from Coloeus monedula, assembly GCF_965178545.1. Lineage (NCBI taxonomy): Eukaryota > Metazoa > Chordata > Aves > Passeriformes > Corvidae > Coloeus > Coloeus monedula. The sequence goes on along the minus strand of NW_028120760.1, from coordinate 223,781 downwards.
AGGCACACTAAGCATGCAAAAGGCAGGCCAAGTTGAGCGTAGCACATCCAAATCCCCTCTCCCTCTTCGTCATTCTGCTCGGAACTCACCACAGCCCAATGCCCGATTTCTGCCTCAGTCTAGGGTTAGGCTTAAGGCTAGGGTTAGGGTTATGCCTAGGGTTAGGGTTATGCCTAGGGTTAGGGTTCAGAAAACCACAAAGCCAGGAGCTCCAGGGATACTCCCCATGCAAAAGGCAGGCCAAGTTGAGCGTAGCACATCCAAATCCCCTCTCCCTCTTCGTCATTCTGCTCGGAACTCACCACAGCCCAATGCCCGATTACTGCCTCAGTCTAGGGTTAGGCTTAGGGCTAGGGTTAGGGTTATGCCTAGGGTTAGGGTTCACAAAACCACAAAGCCAGGAGCTCCAGGGATACTCACCATGCAAAAGGCAGGCCAAGTTGAGCGTAGCACATCCAAATCCCCTCTCCCTCTTCGTCATTCTGCTCGGAACTCCCCACAGCCCAATGCCCGATTACTGCCTCAGTCTAGGGTTAGGCTTAGGGCTAGGGTTAGGGTTATGCCTAGGGTTAGGGTTCACAAAACCACAAAGCCAGGAGCTCCAGGGATACTCACCATGCAAAAGGCAGGCCAAGTTGAGCGTAGCACATCCAAATCCTTGCTCCCTCTTCGTCATTCTGCTCGGAACTCACCACAGCCCAATGCCCGATTTCTGCCTCAGTCTAGGGTTAGGCTTAGGGCTAGGGTTAGGGTTATGCCTAGGGTTAGGGTTCACAAAACCACAAAGCCAGGAGCTCCAGGGATACTCACCATGCAAAAGGCAGGCCAAGTTGAGCGTAGCACATCCAAATCCTTGCTCCCTCTTTGTCATTCTGCTCGGAACTCACCACAGCCCCATGCCCGATTTCTGCCTCAGTCTAGGGTTAGGCTTAGGGCTAGGGTTAGGGTTATGCCTAGGGTTAGGGTTCACAAAACCACAAAGCCAGGAGCTCCAGGGACACTGATCATGCGAAAGGCAGGCCAAGTTAAGCACGGCACATCCAAAACCTTGCTCCCTCTTCTTCTTTCTGCAAGGGTTAGGGTTAGGGGCTCGGGTTAGGGTTAGGGGTTAGGGTTAGGGGTAGGGTTAGGGTTAGGGTTTTGACTAGGGTTAGGGTTCACAAAACCACAAAGCCAGGGGACCCAGGCACACTAAGCATGCAAAAGGCAGGCCAAGTTGAGCGTAGCACATCCAAATCCCCTCTCCCTCTTCGTCATTCTGCTCGGAACTCACCACAGCCCAATGCCCGATTTCTGCCTCAGTCTAGGGTTAGGCTTAAGGCTAGGGTTAGGGTTATGCCTAGGGTTAGGGTTATGCCTAGGGTTAGGGTTCACAAAACCACAAAGCCAGGAGCTCCAGGGATACTCACCATGCAAAAGGCAGGCCAAGTTGAGCGTAGCACATCCAAATCCCCTCTCCCTCTTCGTCATTCTGCTCGGAACTCACCACAGCCCAATGCCCGATTACTGCCTCAGTCTAGGGTTAGGCTTAGGGCTAGGGTTAGGGTTATGCCTAGGGTTAGGGTTCACAAAACCACAAAGCCAGGAGCTCCAGGGATACTCCCCATGCAAAAGGCAGGCCAAGTTGAGCGTAGCACATCCAAATCCTTGCTCCCTCTTCGTCATTCTTCTCGGAACTCACCACAGCCCAATGCCCGATTACTGCCTCAGTCTAGGGTTAGGCTTAGGGCTAGGGTTAGGGTTATGCCTAGGGTTAGGGTTCAGAAAACCACAAAGCCAGGAGCTCCAGGGATACTCCCCATGCAAAAGGCAGGCCAAGTTGAGCGTAGCACATCCAAATCCCCTCTCCCTCTTTGTCATTCTCCTCGGAACTCCCCACAGCCCAATGCCCGATTACTGGCTCAGTCTAGGGTTAGGCTTAGGGCTAGGGTTAGGGTTATGCCTAGGGTTAGGGTTCAGAAAACCACAAAGCCAGGAGCTCCAGGGATACTCACCATGCAAAAGGCAGGCCAAGTTGAGCGTAGCACATCCAAATCCCCTCTCCCTCTTCGTCATTCTGCTCGGAACTCCCCACAGCCCAATGCCCGATTTCTGCCTCAGTCTAGGGTTCGGCTTGGGGCTAGGGTTAGGGTTATGCCTAGGGTTAGGGTTCAGAAAACCACAAAGCCAGGAGCTCCAGGGATACTCCCCATGCAAAAGGCAGGCCAAGTTGAGCGTAGCACATCCAAATCCCCTCTCCCTCTTTGTCATTCTGCTCGGAACTCCCCACAGCCCAATGCCCGATTTCTGCCTCAGTCTAGGGTTCGGCTTAGGGCTAGGGTTAGGGTTATGCCTAGGGTTAGGGTTCACAAAACCACAAAGCCAGGAGCTCCAGAGATACTCCCCATGCAAAAGGCAGGCCAAGTTGAGCGTAGCACATCCAAATCCTTGCTCCCTCTTTGTCATTCTGCTCGGAACTCACCACAGCCCAATGCCCGATTACGGCCTCAGTCTAGGGTTAAGCTTAGGGCTAGGGTTAGGGTTATGCCTAGGGTTAGGGTTCAGAAAACCACAAAGCCAGGAGCTCCAGGGATACTCACCATGCAAAAGGCAGGCCAAGTTGAGCGCAGCCAATCCAAATCCTTGCTCCCTCTTCGTCATTCTGCTCGGAACTCCCCACAGCCCAATGCCCGATTTCTGCCTCAGTCTAGGGTTAGGCTTAGGGCTAGGGTTAGGGTTATGCCTAGGGTTAGGGTTCACAAAACCACAAAGCCAGGAGCTCCAGGGACACTGATCATGCGAAAGGCAGGCCAAGTTAAGCACGGCACATCCAAAACCTTGCTCCCTCTTCTTCTTTCTGCAAGGGTTAGGGTTAGGGGCTCGGGTTAGGGTTAGGGGTTAGGGTTAGGGGTAGGGTTAGGGTTAGGGTTTTGACTAGGGTTAGGGTTCACAAAACCACAAAGCCAGGGGACCCAGGCACACTAAGCATGCAAAAGGCAGGCCAAGTTGAGCGTAGCACATCCAAATCCCCTCTCCCTCTTCGTCATTCTGCTCGGAACTCACCACAGCCCAATGCCCGATTTCTGCCTCAGTCTAGGGTTAGGCTTAAGGTTAGGGTTAGGGTTATGCCTAGGGTTAGGGTTATGCCTAGGGTTAGGGTTCACAAAACCACAAAGCCAGGAGCTCCAGGGATACTCACCATGCAAAAGGCAGGCCAAGTTGAGCGTAGCACATCCAAATCCTTGCTCCCTCTTCGTCATTCTGCTCGGAACTCACCACAGCCCAATGCCCGATTACTGCCTCAGTCTAGGGTTAGGCTTAGGGCTAGGGTTAGGGTTATGCCTAGGGTTAGGGTTCACAAAACCACAAAGCCAGGAGCTCCAGGGATACTCACCATGCAAAAGGCAGGCCAAGTTGAGCGTAGCACATCCAAATCCCCTCTCCCTCTTCGTCATTCTGCTCGGAACTCACCACAGCCCAATGCCCGATTTCTGCCTCAGTCTAGGGTTAGGCTTAAGGCTAGGGTTAGGGTTATGCCTAGGGTTAGGGTTATGCCTAGGGTTAGGGTTCACAAAACCACAAAGCCAGGAGCTCCAGGGATACTCACCATGCAAAAGGCAGGCCAAGTTGAGCGTAGCACATCCAAATCCCCTCTCCCTCTTCGTCATTCTGCTCGGAACTCACCACAGCCCAATGCCCGATTACTGCCTCAGTCTAGGGTTAGGCTTAGGGCTAGGGTTAGGGTTATGCCTAGGGTTAGGGTTCACAAAACCACAAAGCCAGGAGCTCCAGGGATACTCCCCATGCAAAAGGCAGGCCAAGTTGAGCGTAGCACATCCAAATCCTTGCTCCCTCTTCGTCATTCTGCTCGGAACTCACCACAGCCCAATGCCCGATTACTGCCTCAGTCTAGGGTTAGGCTTAGGGCTAGGGTTAGGGTTATGCCTAGGGTTAGGGTTCACAAAACCACAAAGCCAGGAGCTCCAGGGATACTCACCATGCAAAAGGCAGGCCAAGTTGAGCGTAGCACATCCAAATCCCCTCTCCCTCTTTGTCATTCTCCTCGGAACTCCCCACAGCCCAATGCCCGATTACTGGCTCAGTCTAGGGTTAGGCTTAGGGCTAGGGTTAGGGTTATGCCTAGGGTTAGGGTTCAGAAAACCACAAAGCCAGGAGCTCCAGGGATACTCACCATGCAAAAGGCAGGCCAAGTTGAGCGTAGCACATCCAAATCCCCTCTCCCTCTTCGTCATTCTGCTCGGAACTCCCCACAGCCCAATGCCCGATTACTGGCTCAGTCTAGGGTTAGGCTTAGGGCTAGGGTTAGGGTTATGCCTAGGGTTAGGGTTCAGAAAACCACAAAGCCAGGAGCTCCAGGGATACTCACCATGCAAAAGGCAGGCCAAGTTGAGCGTAGCACATCCAAATCCCCTCTCCCTCTTCGTCATTCTGCTCGGAACTCCCCACAGCCCAATGCCCGATTTCTGCCTCAGTCTAGGGTTCGGCTTGGGGCTAGGGTTAGGGTTATGCCTAGGGTTAGGGTTCAGAAAACCACAAAGCCAGGAGCTCCAGGGATACTCCCCATGCAAAAGGCAGGCCAAGTTGAGCGTAGCACATCCAAATCCCCTCTCCCTCTTTGTCATTCTGCTCGGAACTCCCCACAGCCCAATGCCCGATTTCTGCCTCAGTCTAGGGTTCGGCTTAGGGCTAGGGTTAGGGTTATGCCTAGGGTTAGGGTTCACAAAACCACAAAGCCAGGAGCTCCAGAGATACTCCCCATGCAAAAGGCAGGCCAAGTTGAGCGTAGCACATCCAAATCCTTGCTCCCTCTTTGTCATTCTGCTCGGAACTCACCACAGCCCAATGCCCGATTACGGCCTCAGTCTAGGGTTAAGCTTAGGGCTAGGGTTAGGGTTATGCCTAGGGTTAGGGTTCAGAAAACCACAAAGCCAGGAGCTCCAGGGATACTCCCCATGCAAAAGGCAGGCCAAGTTGAGCGCAGCCAATCCAAATCCTTGCTCCCTCTTCGTCATTCTGCTCGGAACTCCCCACAGCCCAATGCCCGATTTCTGCCTCAGTCTAGGGTTAGGCTTAGGGCTAGGGTTAGGGTTATGCCTAGGGTTAGGGTTCACAAAACCACAAAGCCAGGAGCTCCAGGGACACTGATCATGCGAAAGGCAGGCCAAGTTAAGCACAGCACATCCAAAACCTTGCTCCCTCTTCTTCTTTCTGCAAGGGTTAGGGTTAGGGGCTCGGGTTAGGGTTAGGGGTTAGGGTTAGGGGTAGGGTTAGGGTTAGGGTTTTGACTAGGGTTAGGGTTCACAAAACCACAAAGCCAGGGGACCCAGGCACACTAAGCATGCAAAAGGCAGGCCAAGTTGAGCGTAGCACATCCAAATCCCCTCTCCCTCTTCGTCATTCTGCTCGGAACTCACCACAGCCCAATGCCCGATTTCTGCCTCAGTCTAGGGTTAGGCTTAAGGTTAGGGTTAGGGTTATGCCTAGGGTTAGGGTTATGCCTAGGGTTAGGGTTCACAAAACCACAAAGCCAGGAGCTCCAGGGATACTCACCATGCAAAAGGCAGGCCAAGTTGAGCGTAGCACATCCAAATCCTTGCTCCCTCTTCGTCATTCTGCTCGGAACTCACCACAGCCCAATGCCCGATTACTGCCTCAGTCTAGGGTTAGGCTTAGGGCTAGGGTTAGGGTTATGCCTAGGGTTAGGGTTCACAAAACCACAAAGCCAGGAGCTCCAGGGATACTCACCATGCAAAAGGCAGGCCAAGTTGAGCGTAGCACATCCAAATCCCCTCTCCCTCTTCGTCATTCTGCTCGGAACTCACCACAGCCCAATGCCCGATTACTGCCTCAGTCTAGGGTTAGGCTTAGGGCTAGGGTTAGGGTTATGCCTAGGGTTAGGGTTCAGAAAACCACAAAGCCAGGAGCTCCAGGGATACTCACCATGCAAAAGGCAGGCCAAGTTGAGTGTAGCACATCCAAATCCTTGCTCCCTCTTCTTCATTCTGCTCGGAACTCACCACGGCCCAATGCCCGATATCTGCCTCAGTCTAGGGTTAGGCTTAGGGCTAGGGTTAGGGTTATGCCTAGGGTTAGGGTTCACAAAACCACAAAGCCAGGAGCTCCAGGGATACTCACCATGCAAAAGGCAGGCCAAGTTGAGTGTAGCACATCCAAATCCCCTCTCCCTCTTCGTCATTCTGCTCGGAACTCACCACAGCCCAATGCCCGATTTCTGCCTCAGTCTAGGGTTAGGCTTAGGGCTAGGGTTAGGGTTATGCCTAGGGTTAGGGTTCACAAAACCACAAAGCCAGGAGCTCCAGGGATACTCACCATGCAAAAGGCAGGCCAAGTTGAGCGTAGCACATCCAAATCATTGCTCCCTCTTTGTCATTCTGCTCGGAACTCACCACAGCCCCATGCCCGATTTCTGCCTCAGTCTAGGGTTAGGCTTAGGGCTAGGGTTAGGGTTATGCCTAGGGTTAGGGTTCAGAAAACCACAAAGCCAGGAGCTCCAGGGATACTCACCATGCAAAAGGCAGGCCAAGTTGAGCGCAGCCAATCCAAATCCTTGCTCCCTCTTCGTCATTCTGCTCGGAACTCACCACAGCCCAATGCCAGATTTCTGCCTCAGTCTAGGGTTAGGCTTAGGGCTAGGGTTAGGGTTATGCCTAGGGTTAGGGTTCAGAAAACCACAAAGCCAGGAGCTCCAGGGATACTCACCATGCAAAAGGCAGGCCAAGTTGAGCGTAGCACATCCAAATCCTTGCTCCCTCTTCGTCATTCTGCTCGGAACTTCCCACAGCCCAATGCCAGATTACTGGCTCAGTCTAGGGTTAGGCTTAGGGCTAGGGTTAGGGTTATGCCTAGGGTTAGGGTTCACAAAACCACAAAGCCAGGAGCTCCAGGGATACCATGCAAAAGGCAGGCCAAGTTGAGCGTAGCACATCCAAATCCTTGCTCCCTCTTCTTCATTCTGCTCGGAACTCCCCACAGCCCAATGCCCGATTACTGGCTCAGTCTAGGGTTAGGCTTAGGGCTAGGGTTAGGGTTATGCCTAGGGTTAGGGTTCAGAAAACCACAAAGCCAGGAGCTCCAGGGATACTCCTCATGCAAAAGGCAGGCCAAGTTGAGCGCAGCCAATCCAAATCCTTGCTCCCTCTTCGTCATTCTGCTCGGAACTCCCCACAGCCCAATGCCCGATTTCTGCCTCAGTCTAGGGTTAGGCTTAGGGCTAGGGTTAAGGTTATGCCTAGGGTTAGGGTTCAGAAAACCACAAAGCCAGGAGCTCCAGGGATACTCACCATGCAAAAGGCAGGCCAAGTTGAGCGTAGCACATCCAAATCCCCTCTCCCTCTTCGTCATTCTGCGCGGAACTCACCACAGCCCAATGCCCGATTACTGCCTCAGTCTAGGGTTAGGCTTAGGGCTAGGGTTAGGGTTATGCCTAGGGTTAGGGTTCACAAAACCACAAAGCCAGGAGCTCCAGGGATACTCACCGTGCAAAAGGCAGGCCAAGTTGAGCGTAGCACATCCAAATCCCCTCTCCCTCTTTGTCATTCTCCTCGGAACTCCCCACAGCCCAATGCCCGATTACTGGCTCAGTCTAGGGTTCGGCTTAGGGCTAGGGTTAGGGTTATGCCTAGGGTTAGGGTTCACAAAACCACAAAGCCAGGAGCTCCAGGGATACTCCCCATGCAAAAGGCAGGCCAAGTTGAGCGTAGCACATCCAAATCCTTGCTCCCTCTTTGTCATTCTGCTCAGAACTTCCCACAGCCCAATGCCAGATTACTGGCTCAGTCTAGGGTTAGGCTTAGGGCTAGGGTTAGGGTTATGCCTAGGGTTAGGGTTCAGAAAACCACAAAGCCAGGAGCTCCAGGGACACTGATCATGCGAAAGGCAGGGCAAGTTAAGCACGGCACATCCAAAACCTTGCTCCCTCTTCTTCTTTCTGCAAGGGTTAGGGTTAGGGGCTCGGGTTAGTGTTAGGGGTTAGGGTTAGGGGTAGGGTTAGGGTTAGGGTTTTGACTAGGGTTAGGATTGAGAAAACGACAAAGCCAGGGGACCCAGGCACACTAAGCATGCAAAAGGCAGGCCAAGTTGAGCGTAGCACATCCAAATCCCCTCTCCCTCTTCGTCATTCTGCTCGGAATTCACCACAGCCCCATGCCCGATTTCTGCCTCAGTCTAGGGTTAGGCTTAGGGCTAGGGTTAGGGTTATGCCTAGGGTTAGGGTTCACAAAACCACAAAGCCAGGAGCTCCAGGGATACTCACCATGCAAAAGGCAGGCCAAGTTGAGTGTAGCACATCCAAATCCTTGCTCCCTCTTCTTCATTCTGCTCGGAACTCACCACGGCCCAATGCCCGATATCTGCCTCAGTCTAGGGTTAGGCTTAGGGCTAGGGTTAGGGTTATGCCTAGGGTTAGGGTTCACAAAACCACAAAGCCAGGAGCTCCAGGGATACTCCCCATGCAAAAGGCAGGCCAAGTTGAGCGTAGCACATCCAAATCCCCTCTCCCTCTTCGTCATTTTGCTCGGAACTCACCACAGCCCAATGCCCGATTACTGCCTCAGTCTAGGGTTAGGCTTAGGGCTAGGGTTAGGGTTATGCCTAGGGTTAGGGTTCACAAAACCACAAAGCCAGGAGCTCCAGGGATACTCACCATGCAAAAGGCAGGCCAAGTTGAGCGTAGCACATCCAAATCATTGCTCCCTCTTTGTCATTCTGCTCGGAACTCACCACAGCCCCATGCTCGATTTCTGCCTCAGTCTAGGGTTAGGCTTAGGGCTAGGGTTAGGGTTATGCCTAGGGTTAGGGTTCAGAAAACCACAAAGCCAGGAGCTCCAGGGATACTCCCCATGCAAAAGGCAGGCCAAGTTGAGCGTAGCACATCCAAATCCCCTCTCCCTCTTCCTCATTCTGCTCGGAACTCACCACAGCCCCATGCCCGATTTCTGCCTCAGTCTAGGGTTAGGTTTAGGGCTAGGGTTAGGGTTATGCCTAGGGTTAGGGTTCAGAAAACCACAAAGCCAGGAGCTCCAGGGATACTCCCCATGCAAAAGGCAGGCCAAGTTGAGCGTAGCACATCCAAATCCTTGCTCCCTCTTCGTCATTCTGCTCGGAACTCCCCACAGCCCAATGCCCGATTTCTGCCTCAGTCTAGGGTTAGGCTTAGGGCTAGGGTTAGGGTTATGCCTAGGGTTAGGGTTCAGAAAACCACAAAGCCAGGAGCTCCAGGGACACTGATCATGCGAAAGGCAGGACAAGTTAAGCACGGCACATCCAAAACCTTGCTCCCTCTTCTTCTTTCTGCAAGGGTTAGGGTTAGGGGCTCGGGTTAGTGTTAGGGGTTAGGGTTAGGGGTAGGGTTAGGGTTAGGGTTTTGACTAGGGTTAGGATTGAGAAAACGACAAAGCCAGGGGACCCAGGCACACTAAGCATGCAAAAGGCAGGCCAAGTTGAGCGTAGCACATCCAAATCCCCTCTCCCTCTTCGTCATTCTGCTCGGAATTCACCACAGCCCAATGCCCGATTTCTGCCTCAGTCTAGGGTTAGGCTTAGGGCTAGGGTTAGGGTTATGCCTAGGGTTAGGGTTCAGAAAACCACAAAGCCAGGAGCTCCAGAGATACTCCCCATGCAAAAGGCAGGCCAAGTTGAGCGTAGCACCTCCAAATCCTTGCTCCCTCTTCGTCATTCTGCTCGGAACTCACCACAGCCCAATGCCCGATTTCTGCCTCAGTCTAGGGTTAGGTTTAGGGCTAGGGTTAGGGTTATGCCTAGGGTTAGGGTTCAGAAAACCACAAAGCCAGGAGCTCCAGGGATACTCCCCATGCAAAAGGCAGGCCAAGTTGAGTGTAGCACATCCAAATCCTTGCTCCCTCTTCGTCATTCTGCTCGGAACTCACCACAGCCCAATGCCCGATTTCTGCCTCAGTCTAGGGTTAGGCTTAGGGCTAGGGTTAGGGTTATGCCTAGGGTTAGGGTTCACAAAACCACAAAGCCAGGAGCTCCAGGGACACTGATCATGCGAAAGGCAGGGCAAGTTAAGCACGGCACATCCAAAACCTTGCTCCCTCTTCTTCTTTCTGCAAGGGTTAGGGTTAGGGGCTCGGGTTAGTGTTAGGGGTTAGGGTTAGGGTTAGGGGTAGGGTTAGGGTTAGGGTTTTGACTAGGGTTAGGATTGAGAAAACGACAAAGCCAGGGGACCCAGGCACACTAAGCATGCAAAAGGCAGGCCAAGTTGAGCATAGCACATCCAAATCCCCTCTCCCTCTTCGTCATTCTGCTCGGAATTCACCACAGCCCAATGCCCGATTTCTGCCTCAGTCTAGGGTTCGGCTTAGGGCTAGGGTTAGGGTTATGCCTAGGGTTAGGGTTCACAAAACCACAAAGCCAGGAGCTCCAGAGATACTCCCCATGCAAAAGGCAGGCCAAGTTGAGCGTAGCACATCCAAATCCTTGCTCCCTCTTTGTCATTCTGCTCGGAACTCACCACAGCCCAATGCCCGATTACGGCCTCAGTCTAGGGTTAAGCTTAGGGCTAGGGTTAGGGTTATGCCTAGGGTTAGGGTTCAGAAAACCACAAAGCCAGGAGCTCCAGGGATACTCACCATGCAAAAGGCAGGCCAAGTTGAGCGCAGCCAATCCAAATCCTTGCTCCCTCTTCGTCATTCTGCTCGGAACTCCCCACAGCCCAATGCCCGATTTCTGCCTCAGTCTAGGGTTAGGCTTAGGGCTAGGGTTAGGGTTATGCCTAGGGTTAGGGTTCACAAAACCACAAAGCCAGGAGCTCCAGGGACACTGATCATGCGAAAGGCAGGCCAAGTTAAGCACGGCACATCCAAAACCTTGCTCCCTCTTCTTCTTTCTGCAAGGGTTAGGGTTAGGGGCTCGGGTTAGGGTTAGGGGTTAGGGTTAGGGGTAGGGTTAGGGTTAGGGTTTTGACTAGGGTTAGGGTTCACAAAACCACAAAGCCAGGGGACCCAGGCACACTAAGCATGCAAAAGGCAGGCCAAGTTGAGCGTAGCACATCCAAATCCCCTCTCCCTCTTCGTCATTCTGCTCGGAACTCACCACAGCCCAATGCCCGATTTCTGCCTCAGTCTAGGGTTAGGCTTAAGGCTAGGGTTAGGGTTATGCCTAGGGTTAGGGTTATGCCTAGGGTTAGGGTTCAGAAAACCACAAAGCCAGGAGCTCCAGGGATACTCCCCATGCAAAAGGCAGGCCAAGTTGAGCGTAGCACATCCAAATCCCCTCTCCCTCTTCGTCATTCTGCTCGGAACTCACCACAGCCCAATGCCCGATTACTGCCTCAGTCTAGGGTTAGGCTTAGGGCTAGGGTTAGGGTTATGCCTAGGGTTAGGGTTCACAAAACCACAAAGCCAGGAGCTCCAGGGATACTCACCATGCAAAAGGCAGGCCAAGTTGAGCGTAGCACATCCAAATCCCCTCTCCCTCTTCGTCATTCTGCTCGGAACTCCCCACAGCCCAATGCCCGATTACTGCCTCAGTCTAGGGTTAGGCTTAGGGCTAGGGTTAGGGTTATGCCTAGGGTTAGGGTTCACAAAACCACAAAGCCAGGAGCTCCAGGGATACTCACCATGCAAAAGGCAGGCCAAGTTGAGCGTAGCACATCCAAATCCTTGCTCCCTCTTCGTCATTCTGCTCGGAACTCACCACAGCCCAATGCCCGATTTCTGCCTCAGTCTAGGGTTAGGCTTAGGGCTAGGGTTAGGGTTATGCCTAGGGTTAGGGTTCACAAAACCACAAAGCCAGGAGCTCCAGGGATACTCACCATGCAAAAGGCAGGCCAAGTTGAGCGTAGCACATCCAAATCCTTGCTCCCTCTTTGTCATTCTGCTCGGAACTCACCACAGCCCCATGCCCGATTTCTGCCTCAGTCTAGGGTTAGGCTTAGGGCTAGGGTTAGGGTTATGCCTAGGGTTAGGGTTCACAAAACCACAAAGCCAGGAGCTCCAGGGACACTGATCATGCGAAAGGCAGGCCAAGTTAAGCACGGCACATCCAAAACCTTGCTCCCTCTTCTTCTTTCTGCAAGGGTTAGGGTTAGGGGCTCGGGTTAGGGTTAGGGGTTAGGGTTAGGGGTAGGGTTAGGGTTAGGGTTTTGACTAGGGTTAGGGTTCACAAAACCACAAAGCCAGGGGACCCAGGCACACTAAGCATGCAAAAGGCAGGCCAAGTTGAGCGTAGCACATCCAAATCCCCTCTCCCTCTTCGTCATTCTGCTCGGAACTCACCACAGCCCAATGCCCGATTTCTGCCTCAGTCTAGGGTTAGGCTTAAGGCTAGGGTTAGGGTTATGCCTAGGGTTAGGGTTATGCCTAGGGTTAGGGTTCACAAAACCACAAAGCCAGGAGCTCCAGGGATACTCACCATGCAAAAGGCAGGCCAAGTTGAGCGTAGCACATCCAAATCCCCTCTCCCTCTTCGTCATTCTGCTCGGAACTCACCACAGCCCAATGCCCGATTACTGCCTCAGTCTAGGGTTAGGCTTAGGGCTAGGGTTAGGGTTATGCCTAGGGTTAGGGTTCACAAAACCACAAAGCCAGGAGCTCCAGGGATACTCCCCATGCAAAAGGCAGGCCAAGTTGAGCGTAGCACATCCAAATCCTTGCTCCCTCTTCGTCATTCTTCTCGGAACTCACCACAGCCCAATGCCCGATTACTGCCTCAGTCTAGGGTTAGGCTTAGGGCTAGGGTTAGGGTTATGCCTAGGGTTAGGGTTCAGAAAACCACAAAGCCAGGAGCTCCAGGGATACTCCCCATGCAAAAGGCAGGCCAAGTTGAGCGTAGCACATCCAAATCCCCTCTCCCTCTTTGTCATTCTCCTCGGAACTCCCCACAGCCCAATGCCCGATTACTGGCTCAGTCTAGGGTTAGGCTTAGGGCTAGGGTTAGGGTTATGCCTAGGGTTAGGGTTCAGAAAACCACAAAGCCAGGAGCTCCAGGGATACTCACCATGCAAAAGGCAGGCCAAGTTGAGCGTAGCACATCCAAATCCCCTCTCCCTCTTCGTCATTCTGCTCGGAACTCCCCACAGCCCAATGCCCGATTTCTGCCTCAGTCTAGGGTTCGGCTTGGGGCTAGGGTTAGGGTTATGCCTAGGGTTAGGGTTCAGAAAACCACAAAGCCAGGAGCTCCAGGGATACTCCCCATGCAAAAGGCAGGCCAAGTTGAGCGTAGCACATCCAAATCCCCTCTCCCTCTTTGTCATTCTGCTCGGAACTCCCCACAGCCCAATGCCCGATTTCTGCCTCAGTCTAGGGTTCGGCTTAGGGCTAGGGTTAGGGTTATGCCTAGGGTTAGGGTTCACAAAACCACAAAGCCAGGAGCTCCAGAGATACTCCCCATGCAAAAGGCAGGCCAAGTTGAGCGTAGCACATCCAAATCCTTGCTCCCTCTTTGTCATTCTGCTCGGAACTCACCACAGCCCAATGCCCGATTACGGCCTCAGTCTAGGGTTAAGCTTAGGGCTAGGGTTAGGGTTATGCCTAGGGTTAGGGTTCAGAAAACCACAAAGCCAGGAGCTCCAGGGATACTCACCATGCAAAAGGCAGGCCAAGTTGAGCGCAGCCAATCCAAATCCTTGCTCCCTCTTCGTCATTCTGCTCGGAACTCCCCACAGCCCAATGCCCGATTTCTGCCTCAGTCTAGGGTTAGGCTTAGGGCTAGGGTTAGGGTTATGCCTAGGGTTAGGGTTCACAAAACCACAAAGCCAGGAGCTCCAGGGACACTGATCATGCGAAAGGCAGGCCAAGTTAAGCACGGCACATCCAAAACCTTGCTCCCTCTTCTTCTTTCTGCAAGGGTTAGGGTTAGGGGCTCGGGTTAGGGTTAGGGGTTAGGGTTAGGGGTAGGGTTAGGGTTAGGGTTTTGACTAGGGTTAGGGTTCACAAAACCACAAAGCCAGGGGACCCAGGCACACTAAGCATGCAAAAGGCAGGCCAAGTTGAGCGTAGCACATCCAAATCCCCTCTCCCTCTTCGTCATTCTGCTCGGAACTCACCACAGCCCAATGCCCGATTTCTGCCTCAGTCTAGGGTTAGGCTTAAGGTTAGGGTTAGGGTTATGCCTAGGGTTAGGGTTATGCCTAGGGTTAGGGTTCACAAAACCACAAAGCCAGGAGCTCCAGGGATACTCACCATGCAAAAGGCAGGCCAAGTTGAGCGTAGCACATCCAAATCCTTGCTCCCTCTTCGTCATTCTGCTCGGAACTCACCACAGCCCAATGCCCGATTACTGCCTCAGTCTAGGGTTAGGCTTAGGGCTAGGGTTAGGGTTATGCCTAGGGTTAGGGTTCACAAAACCACAAAGCCAGGAGCTCCAGGGATACTCACCATGCAAAAGGCAGGCCAAGTTGAGCGTAGCACATCCAAATCCCCTCTCCCTCTTCGTCATTCTGCTCGGAACTCACCACAGCCCAATGCCCGATTTCTGCCTCAGTCTAGGGTTAGGCTTAAGGCTAGGGTTAGGGTTATGCCTAGGGTTAGGGTTATGCCTAGGGTTAGGGTTCACAAAACCACAAAGCCAGGAGCTCCAGGGATACTCACCATGCAAAAGGCAGGCCAAGTTGAGCGTAGCACATCCAAATCCCCTCTCCCTCTTCGTCATTCTGCTCGGAACTCACCACAGCCCAATGCCCGATTACTGCCTCAGTCTAGGGTTAGGCTTAGGGCTAGGGTTAGGGTTATGCCTAGGGTTAGGGTTCACAAAACCACAAAGCCAGGAGCTCCAGGGATACTCCCCATGCAAAAGGCAGGCCAAGTTGAGCGTAGCACATCCAAATCCTTGCTCCCTCTTCGTCATTCTGCTCGGAACTCACCACAGCCCAATGCCCGATTACTGCCTCAGTCTAGGGTTAGGCTTAGGGCTAGGGTTAGGGTTATGCCTAGGGTTAGGGTTCACAAAACCACAAAGCCAGGAGCTCCAGGGATACTCACCATGCAAAAGGCAGGCCAAGTTGAGCGTAGCACATCCAAATCCCCTCTCCCTCTTTGTCATTCTCCTCGGAACTCCCCACAGCCCAATGCCCGATTACTGGCTCAGTCTAGGGTTAGGCTTAGGGCTAGGGTTAGGGTTATGCCTAGGGTTAGGGTTCAGAAAACCACAAAGCCAGGAGCTCCAGGGATACTCACCATGCAAAAGGCAGGCCAAGTTGAGCGTAGCACATCCAAATCCCCTCTCCCTCTTCGTCATTCTGCTCGGAACTCCCCACAGCCCAATGCCCGATTTCTGCCTCAGTCTAGGGTTCGGCTTGGGGCTAGGGTTAGGGTTATGCCTAGGGTTAGGGTTCAGAAAACCACAAAGCCAGGAGCTCCAGGGATACTCCCCATGCAAAAGGCAGGCCAAGTTGAGCGTAGCACATCCAAATCCCCTCTCCCTCTTTGTCATTCTGCTCGGAACTCCCCACAGCCCAATGCCCGATTTCTGCCTCAGTCTAGGGTTCGGCTTAGGGCTAGGGTTAGGGTTATGCCTAGGGTTAGGGTTCACAAAACCACAAAGCCAGGAGCTCCAGAGATACTCCCCATGCAAAAGGCAGGCCAAGTTGAGCGTAGCACATCCAAATCCTTGCTCCCTCTTTGTCATTCTGCTCGGAACTCACCACAGCCCAATGCCCGATTACGGCCTCAGTCTAGGGTTAAGCTTAGGGCTAGGGTTAGGGTTATGCCTAGGGTTAGGGTTCAGAAAACCACAAAGCCAGGAGCTCCAGGGATACTCCCCATGCAAAAGGCAGGCCAAGTTGAGCGCAGCCAATCCAAATCCTTGCTCCCTCTTCGTCATTCTGCTCGGAACTCCCCACAGCCCAATGCCCGATTTCTGCCTCAGTCTAGGGTTAGGCTTAGGGCTAGGGTTAGGGTTATGCCTAGGGTTAGGGTTCACAAAACCACAAAGCCAGGAGCTCCAGGGACACTGATCATGCGAAAGGCAGGCCAAGTTAAGCACAGCACATCCAAAACCTTGCTCCCTCTTCTTCTTTCTGCAAGGGTTAGGGTTAGGGGCTCGGGTTAGGGTTAGGGGTTAGGGTTAGGGGTAGGGTTAGGGTTAGGGTTTTGACTAGGGTTAGGGTTCACAAAACCACAAAGCCAGGGGACCCAGGCACACTAAGCATGCAAAAGGCAGGCCAAGTTGAGCGTAGCACATCCAAATCCCCTCTCCCTCTTCGTCATTCTGCTCGGAACTCACCACAGCCCAATGCCCGATTTCTGCCTCAGTCTAGGGTTAGGCTTAAGGTTAGGGTTAGGGTTATGCCTAGGGTTAGGGTTATGCCTAGGGTTAGGGTTCACAAAACCACAAAGCCAGGAGCTCCAGGGATACTCACCATGCAAAAGGCAGGCCAAGTTGAGCGTAGCACATCCAAATCCTTGCTCCCTCTTCGTCATTCTGCTCGGAACTCACCACAGCCCAATGCCCGATTACTGGCTCAGTCTAGGGTTAGGCTTAGGGCTAGGGTTAGGGTTATGCCTAGGGTTAGGGTTCACAAAACCACAAAGCCAGGAGCTCCAGGGATACTCACCATGCAAAAGGCAGGCCAAGTTGAGCGTAGCACATCCAAATCCCCTCTCCCTCTTCGTCATTCTGCTCGGAACTCACCACAGCCCAATGCCCGATTACTGCCTCAGTCTAGGGTTAGGCTTAGGGCTAGGGTTAGGGTTATGCCTAGGGTTAGGGTTCACAAAACCACAAAGCCAGGAGCTCCAGGGATACTCACCATGCAAAAGGCAGGCCAAGTTGAGCGTAGCACATCCAAATCCCCTCTCCCTCTTCGTCATTCTGCTCGGAACTCACCACAGCCCAATGCCCGATTACTGCCTCAGTCTAGGGTTAGGCTTAGGGCTAGGGTTAGGGTTATGCCTAGGGTTAGGGTTCAGAAAACCACAAAGCCAGGAGCTCCAGGGATACTCCCCATGCAAAAGGCAGGCCAAGTTGAGCGTAGCACATCCAAATCCTTGCTCCCTCTTTGTCATTCTGCTCGGAACTCCCCACAGCCCAATGCCCGATTTCTGCCTCAGTCTAGGGTTCGGCTTGGGGCTAGGGTTAGGGTTATGCCTAGGGTTAGGGTTCACAAAACCACAAAGCCAGGAGCTCCAGGGATACTCCCCATGCAAAAGGCAGGCCAAGTTGAGCGTAGCACATCCAAATCCCCTCTCCCTCTTTGTCATTCTGCTCGGAACTCCCCACAGCCCAATGCCCGATTTCTGCCTCAGTCTAGGGTTCGGCTTAGGGCTAGGGTTAGGGTTATGCCTAGGGTTAGGGTTCACAAAACCACAAAGCCAGGAGCTCCAGAGATTCTCCCCATGCAAAAGGCAGGCCAAGTTGAGCGTAGCACATCCAAATCCTTGCTCCCTCTTTGTCATTCTGCTCGGAACTCACCACAGCCCAATGCCCGATTACTGCCTCAGTCTAGGGTTAAGCTTAGGGCTAGGGTTAGGGTTATGCCTAGGGTTAGGGTTCAGAAAACCACAAAGCCAGGAGCTCCAGGGATACTCACCATGCAAAAGGCAGGCCAAGTTGAGCGTAGCACATCCAAATCCCCTCTCCCTCTTCGTCATTCTGCTCGGAACTCCCCACAGCCCAATGCCCGATTTCTGCCTCAGTCTAGGGTTAGGCTTAGGGCTAGGGTTAGGGTTATGCCTAGGGTTAGGGTTCACAAAACCACAAAGCCAGGAGCTCCAGGGACACTGATCATGCGAAAGGCAGGCCAAGTTAAGCACGGCACATCCAAAACCTTGCTCCCTCTTCTTCTTTCTGCAAGGGTTAGGGTTAGGGGCTCGGGTTAGGGTTAGGGGTTAGGGTTAGGGGTAGGGTTAGGGTTAGGGTTTTGACTAGGGTTAGGGTTCACAAAACCACAAAGCCAGGGGACCCAGGCACACTAAGCATGCAAAAGGCAGGCCAAGTTGAGCGTAGCACATCCAAATCCCCTCTCCCTCTTCGTCATTCTGCTTGGAACTCACCACAGCCCAATGCCCAATTTCTGCCTCGGTCTAGGGTTAGGCTTAAGGCTAGGGTTAGGGTTATGCCTAGGGTTAGGGTTATGCCTAGGGTTAGGGTTCACAAAACCACAAAGCCAGGAGCTCCAGGGATACTCACCATGCAAAAGGCAGGCCAAGTTGAGCGTAGCACATCCAAATCCCCTCTCCCTCTTCGTCATTCTGCTCGGAACTCACCACAGCCCAATGCCCGATTACTGCCTCAGTCTAGGGTTAGGCTTAGGGCTAGGGTTAGGGTTATGCCTAGGGTTAGGGTTCACAAAACCACAAAGCCAGGAGCTCCAGGGATACTCACCATGCAAAAGGCAGGCCAAGTTGAGCGTAGCACATCCAAATCCCCTCTCCCTCTTTGTCATTCTCCTCGGAACTCACCACAGCCCAATGCCCGATTACTGGCTCAGTCTAGGGTTAGGCTTAGGGCTAGGGTTAGGGTTATGCCTAGGGTTAGGGTTCACAAAACCACAAAGCCAGGAGCTCCAGGGATACTCACCATGCAAAAGGCAGGCCAAGTTGAGCGTAGCACATCCAAATCCCCTCTCCCTCTTTGTCATTCTGCTCGGAACTCACCACAGCCCAATGCCCGATTTCTGCCTCAGTCTAGGGTTAGGCTTAGGGCTAGGATTAGGGTTATGCTTAGGGTTAGGGTTCAGAAAACCACAAAGCCAGGAGCTCCAGGGATACTCACCATGCAAAAGGCAGGCCAAGTTGAGCGTAGCACATCCAAATCCCCTCTCCCTCTTCGTCATTCTGCTCGGAACTCCCCACAGCCCAATGCCCGATTTCTGCCTCAGTCTAGGGTTCGGCTTGGGGCTAGGGTTAGGGTTATGCCTAGGGTTAGGGTTCACAAAACCACAAAGCCAGGAGCTCCAGGGATACTCCCCATGCAAAAGGCAGGCCAAGTTGAGCGTAGCACATCCAAATCCCCTCTCCCTCTTCCTCATTCTGCTCGGAACTTCCCACAGCCCAATGCCAGATTACTGCCTCAGTCTAGGGTTAGGCTTAGGGCTAGGGTTAGGGTTATGCCTAGGGTTAGGGTTCACAAAACCCAAAGCCAGGAGCTCCAGGGACACTGATCATGCGAAAGGCAGGGCAAGTTAAGCACGGCACATCCAAAACCTTGCTCCCTCTTCTTCTTTCTGCAAGGGTTAGGGTTAGGGGCTCGGGTTAGTGTTAGGGGTTAGGGTTAGGGGTAGGGTTAGGGTTAGGGTTTTGACTAGGGTTAGGATTGAGAAAACGACAAAGCCAGGGGACCCAGGCACACTAAGCATGCAAAAGGCAGGCCAAGTTGAGCATAGCACATCCAAATCCCCTCTCCCTCTTCGTCATTCTGCTCGGAATTCACCACAGCCCAATGCCCGATTTCTGTCTCAGTCTAGGGTTAGGCTTAGGGCTAGGGTTAGGGTTATGCCTAGGGTTAGGGTTCACAAAACCACAAAGCCAGGAGCTCCAGGGATACTCACCATGCAAAAGGCAGGCCAAGTTGAGTGTAGCACATCCAAATCCTTGCTCCCTCTTCTTCATTCTGCTCGGAACTCACCACGGCCCAATGCCCGATTTCTGCCTCAGTCTAGGGTTAGGCTTAGGGCTAGGGTTAGGGTTATGCCTAGGGTTAGGGTTCAGAAAACCACAAAGCCAGGAGCTCCAGGGATACTCACCATGCAAAAGGCAGGCCAAGTTGAGCGTAGCACATCCAAATCCCCTCTCCCTCTTCGTCATTCTGCTCGGAACTCACCACAGCCCAATGCCCGATTTCTGCCTCAGTCTAGGGTTAGGCTTAGGGCTAGGGTTAGGGTTATGCCTAGGGTTAGGGTTCACAAAACCACAAAGCCAGGAGCTCCAGGGATACTCACCATGCAAAAGGCAGGCCAAGTTGAGCGTAGCACATCCAAATCATTGCTCCCTCTTTGTCATTCTGCTCGGAACTCACCACAGCCCCATGCTCGATTTCTGCCTCAGTCTAGGGTTAGGCTTAGGGCTAGGGTTAGGGTTATGCCTAGGGTTAGGGTTCAGAAAACCACAAAGCCAGGAGCTCCAGGGATACTCCCCATGCAAAAGGCAGGCCAAGTTGAGCGCAGCCAATCCAAATCCTTGCTCCCTCTTCGTCATTCTGCTCGGAACTCACCACAGCCCAATGCCCGATTTCTGCCTCAGTCTAGGGTTAGGCTTAGGGCTAGGGTTAGGGTTATGCCTAGGGTTAGGGTTCAGAAAACCACAAAGCCAGGAGCTCCAGGGATACTCCCCATGCAAAAGGCAGGCCAAGTTGAGCGCAGCCAATCCAAATCCTTGCTCCCTCTTCGTCATTCTGCTCGGAACTCCCCACAGCCCAATGCCCGATTTCTGCCTCAGTCTAGGGTTAGGCTTAGGGCTAGGGTTAGGGTTATGCCTAGGGTTAGGGTTCAGAAAACCACAAAGCCAGGAGCTCCAGGGATACTCCCCATGCAAAAGGCAGGCCAAGTTGAGCGTAGCACATCCAAATCCTTGCTCCCTCTTTGTCATTCTGCTCAGAACTTCCCACAGCCCAATGCCAGATTACTGGCTCAGTCTAGGGTTAGGCTTAGGGCTAGGGTTAGGGTTATGCCTAGGGTTAGGGTTCACAAAACCACAAAGCCAGGAGCTCCAGGGACACTGATCATGCGAAAGGCAGGCCAAGTTAAGCACGGCACATCCAAAACCTTGCTCCCTCTTCTTCTTTCTGCAAGGGTTAGGGTTAGGGGCTCGGGTTAGTGTTAGGGGTTAGGGTTAGGGGTAGGGTTAGGGTTAGGGTTATGCCTAGGGTTAGGATTGAGAAAACGACAAAGCCAGGGGACCCAGGCACACTAAGCATGCAAAAGGCAGGCCAAGTTGAGCGTAGCACATCCAAATCCCCTCTCCCTCTTCGTCATTCTGCTCGGAATTCACCACAGCCCAATGCCCGATTTCTGCCTCAGTCTAGGGTTAGGCTTAGGGCTAGGGTTAGGGTTATGCCTAGGGTTAGGGTTCAGAAAACCACAAAGCCAGGAGCTCCAGGGATACTCACCATGCAAAAGGCAGGCCAAGTTGAGTGTAGCACATCCAAATCCTTGCTCCCTCTTCTTCATTCTGCTCGGAACTCACCACGGCCCAATGCCCGATATCTGCCTCAGTCTAGGGTTAGGCTTAGGGCTAGGGTTAGGGTTATGCCTAGGGTTAGGGTTCACAAAACCACAAAGCCAGGAGCTCCAGGGATACTCACCATGCAAAAGGCAGGCCAAGTTGAGTGTAGCACATCCAAATCCCCTCTCCCTCTTCGTCATTCTGCTCGGAACTCACCACAGCCCAATGCCCGATTTCTGCCTCAGTCTAGGGTTAGGCTTAGGGCTAGGGTTAGGGTTATGCCTAGGGTTAGGGTTCACAAAACCACAAAGCCAGGAGCTCCAGGGATACTCACCATGCAAAAGGCAGGCCAAGTTGAGCGTAGCACATCCAAATCCTTGCTCCCTCTTTGTCATTCTGCTCGGAACTCACCACAGCCCCATGCCCGATTTCTGCCTCAGTCTAGGGTTAGGCTTAGGGCTAGGGTTAGGGTTATGCCTAGGGTTAGGGTTCAGAAAACCACAAAGCCAGGAGCTCCAGGGATACTCACCATGCAAAAGGCAGGCCAAGTTGAGCGCAGCCAATCCAAATCCTTGCTCCCTCTTCGTCATTCTGCTCGGAACTCACCACAGCCCAATGCCAGATTTCTGCCTCAGTCTAGGGTTAGGCTTAGGGCTAGGGTTAGGGTTATGCCTAGGGTTAGGGTTCAGAAAACCACAAAGCCAGGAGCTCCAGGGATACTCACCATGCAAAAGGCAGGCCAAGTTGAGCGTAGCACATCCAAATCCTTGCTCCCTCTTCGTCATTCTGCTCGGAACTTCCCACAGCCCAATGCCAGATTACTGGCTCAGTCTAGGGTTAGGCTTAGGGCTAGGGTTAGGGTTATGCCTAGGGTTAGGGTTCACAAAACCACAAAGCCAGGAGCTCCAGGGATACCATGCAAAAGGCAGGCCAAGTTGAGCGTAGCACATCCAAATCCTTGCTCCCTCTTCTTCATTCTGCTCGGAACTCCCCACAGCCCAATGCCCGATTACTGGCTCAGTCTAGGGTTAGGCTTAGGGCTAGGGTTAGGGTTATGCCTAGGGTTAGGGTTCAGAAAACCACAAAGCCAGGAGCTCCAGGGATACTCCTCATGCAAAAGGCAGGCCAAGTTGAGCGCAGCCAATCCAAATCCTTGCTCCCTCTTCGTCATTCTGCTCGGAACTCCCCACAGCCCAATGCCCGATTTCTGCCTCAGTCTAGGGTTAGGCTTAGGGCTAGGGTTAAGGTTATGCCTAGGGTTAGGGTTCAGAAAACCACAAAGCCAGGAGCTCCAGGGATACTCACCATGCAAAAGGCAGGCCAAGTTGAGCGTAGCACATCCAAATCCCCTCTCCCTCTTCGTCATTCTGCGCGGAACTCACCACAGCCCAATGCCCGATTACTGCCTCAGTCTAGGGTTAGGCTTAGGGCTAGGGTTAGGGTTATGCCTAGGGTTAGGGTTCACAAAACCACAAAGCCAGGAGCTCCAGGGATACTCACCGTGCAAAAGGCAGGCCAAGTTGAGCGTAGCACATCCAAATCCCCTCTCCCTCTTTGTCATTCTCCTCGGAACTCCCCACAGCCCAATGCCCGATTACTGGCTCAGTCTAGGGTTAGGCTTAGGGCTAGGGTTAGGGTTATGCCTAGGGTTAGGGTTCACAAAACCACAAAGCCAGGAGCTCCAGGGATACTCCCCATGCAAAAGGCAGGCCAAGTTGAGCGTAGCACATCCAAATCCTTGCTCCCTCTTTGTCATTCTGCTCAGAACTTCCCACAGCCCAATGCCAGATTACTGGCTCAGTCTAGGGTTAGGCTTAGGGCTAGGGTTAGGGTTATGCCTAGGGTTAGGGTTCAGAAAACCACAAAGCCAGGAGCTCCAGGGACACTGATCATGCGAAAGGCAGGGCAAGTTAAGCACGGCACATCCAAAACCTTGCTCCCTCTTCTTCTTTCTGCAAGGGTTAGGGTTAGGGGCTCGGGTTAGTGTTAGGGGTTAGGGTTAGGGGTAGGGTTAGGGTTAGGGTTTTGACTAGGGTTAGGATTGAGAAAACGACAAAGCCAGGGGACCCAGGCACACTAAGCATGCAAAAGGCAGGCCAAGTTGAGCGTAGCACATCCAAATCCCCTCTCCCTCTTCGTCATTCTGCTCGGAATTCACCACAGCCCCATGCCCGATTTCTGCCTCAGTCTAGGGTTAGGCTTAGGGCTAGGGTTAGGGTTATGCCTAGGGTTAGGGTTCACAAAACCACAAAGCCAGGAGCTCCAGGGATACTCACCATGCAAAAGGCAGGCCAAGTTGAGTGTAGCACATCCAAATCCTTGCTCCCTCTTCTTCATTCTGCTCGGAACTCACCACGGCCCAATGCCCGATTACTGGCTCAGTCTAGGGTTAGGCTTAGGGCTAGGGTTAGGGTTATGCCTAGGGTTAGGGTTCACAAAACCACAAAGCCAGGAGCTCCAGGGATACTCCCCATGCAAAAGGCAGGCCAAGTTGAGCGTAGCACATCCAAATCCCCTCTCCCTCTTCGTCATTTTGCTCGGAACTCACCACAGCCCAATGCCCGATTACTGCCTCAGTCTAGGGTTAGGCTTAGGGCTAGGGTTAGGGTTATGCCTAGGGTTAGGGTTCACAAAACCACAAAGCCAGGAGCTCCAGGGATACTCACCATGCAAAAGGCAGGCCAAGTTGAGCGTAGCACATCCAAATCATTGCTCCCTCTTTGTCATTCTGCTCGGAACTCACCACAGCCCCATGCTCGATTTCTGCCTCAGTCTAGGGTTAGGCTTAGGGCTAGGGTTAGGGTTATGCCTAGGGTTAGGGTTCAGAAAACCACAAAGCCAGGAGCTCCAGGGATACTCCCCATGCAAAAGGCAGGCCAAGTTGAGCGTAGCACATCCAAATCCCCTCTCCCTCTTCCTCATTCTGCTCGGAACTCACCACAGCCCCATGCCCGATTTCTGCCTCAGTCTAGGGTTAGGTTTAGGGCTAGGGTTAGGGTTATGCCTAGGGTTAGGGTTCAGAAAACCACAAAGCCAGGAGCTCCAGGGATACTCCCCATGCAAAAGGCAGGCCAAGTTGAGCGTAGCACATCCAAATCCTTGCTCCCTCTTCGTCATTCTGCTCGGAACTCCCCACAGCCCAATGCCCGATTTCTGCCTCAGTCTAGGGTTAGGCTTAGGGCTAGGGTTAGGGTTATGCCTAGGGTTAGGGTTCAGAAAACCACAAAGCCAGGAGCTCCAGGGACACTGATCATGCGAAAGGCAGGACAAGTTAAGCACGGCACATCCAAAACCTTGCTCCCTCTTCTTCTTTCTGCAAGGGTTAGGGTTAGGGGCTCGGGTTAGTGTTAGGGGTTAGGGTTAGGGGTAGGGTTAGGGTTAGGGTTTTGACTAGGGTTAGGATTGAGAAAACGACAAAGCCAGGGGACCCAGGCACACTAAGCATGCAAAAGGCAGGCCAAGTTGAGCGTAGCACATCCAAATCCCCTCTCCCTCTTCGTCATTCTGCTCGGAATTCACCACAGCCCAATGCCCGATTTCTGCCTCAGTCTAGGGTTAGGCTTAGGGCTAGGGTTAGGGTTATGCCTAGGGTTAGGGTTCAGAAAACCACAAAGCCAGGAGCTCCAGAGATACTCCCCATGCAAAAGGCAGGCCAAGTTGAGCGTAGCACCTCCAAATCCTTGCTCCCTCTTCGTCATTCTGCTCGGAACTCACCACAGCCCAATGCCCGATTTCTGCCTCAGTCTAGGGTTAGGTTTAGGGCTAGGGTTAGGGTTATGCCTAGGGTTAGGGTTCAGAAAACCACAAAGCCAGGAGCTCCAGGGATACTCCCCATGCAAAAGGCAGGCCAAGTTGAGTGTAGCACATCCAAATCCTTGCTCCCTCTTCGTCATTCTGCTCGGAACTCACCACAGCCCAATGCCCGATTTCTGCCTCAGTCTAGGGTTAGGCTTAGGGCTAGGGTTAGGGTTATGCCTAGGGTTAGGGTTCACAAAACCACAAAGCCAGGAGCTCCAGGGACACTGATCATGCGAAAGGCAGGGCAAGTTAAGCACGGCACATCCAAAACCTTGCTCCCTCTTCTTCTTTCTGCAAGGGTTAGGGTTAGGGGCTCGGGTTAGTGTTAGGGGTTAGGGTTAGGGTTAGGGGTAGGGTTAGGGTTAGGGTTTTGACTAGGGTTAGGATTGAGAAAACGACAAAGCCAGGGGACCCAGGCACACTAAGCATGCAAAAGGCAGGCCAAGTTGAGCATAGCACATCCAAATCCCCTCTCCCTCTTCGTCATTCTGCTCGGAATTCACCACAGCCCAATGCCCGATTTCTGTCTCAGTCTAGGGTTAGGCTTAGGGCTAGGGTTAGGGTTATGCCTAGGGTTAGGGTTCACAAAACCACAAAGCCAGGAGCTCCAGGGATACTCACCATGCAAAAGGCAGGCCAAGTTGAGTGTAGCACATCCAAATCCTTGCTCCCTCTTCTTCATTCTGCTCGGAACTCACCACGGCCCAATGCCCGATATCTGCCTCAGTCTAGGGTTAGGCTTAGGGCTAGGGTTAGGGTTATGCCTAGGGTTAGGGTTCACAAAACCACAAAGCCAGGAGCTCCAGGGATACTCACCATGCAAAAGGCAGGCCAAGTTGAGCGTAGCACATCCAAATCCCCTCTCCCTCTTCGTCATTCTGCTCGGAACTCACCACAGCCCAATGCCCGATTTCTGCCTCAGTCTAGGGTTAGGCTTAGGGCTAGGGTTAGGGTTATGCCTAGGGTTAGGGTTCACAAAACCACAAAGCCAGGAGCTCCAGGGATACTCACCATGCAAAAGGCAGGCCAAGTTGAGCGTAGCACATCCAAATCATTGCTCCCTCTTTGTCATTCTGCTCGGAACTCACCACAGCCCCATGCTCGATTTCTGCCTCAGTCTAGGGTTAGGCTTAGGGCTAGGGTTAGGGTTATGCCTAGGGTTAGGGTTCAGAAAACCACAAAGCCAGGAGCTCCAGGGATACTCCCCATGCAAAAGGCAGGCCAAGTTGAGCGCAGCCAATCCAAATCCTTGCTCCCTCTTCGTCATTCTGCTCGGAACTCCCCACAGCCCAATGCCCGATTTCTGCCTCAGTCTAGGGTTAGGCTTAGGGCTAGGGTTAGGGTTATGCCTAGGGTTAGGGTTCAGAAAACCACAAAGCCAGGAGCTCCAGGGATACTCCCCATGCAAAAGGCAGGCCAAGTTGAGCGCAGCCAATCCAAATCCTTGCTCCCTCTTCGTCATTCTGCTCGGAACTCCCCACAGCCCAATGCCCGATTTCTGCCTCAGTCTAGGGTTAGGCTTAGGGCTAGGGTTAGGGTTATGCCTAGGGTTAGGGTTCAGAAAACCACAAAGCCAGGAGCTCCAGGGATACTCCCCATGCAAAAGGCAGGCCAAGTTGAGCGTAGCACATCCAAATCCTTGCTCCCTCTTTGTCATTCTGCTCAGAACTTCCCACAGCCCAATGCCAGATTACTGCCTCAGTCTAGGGTTAGGCTTAGGGCTAGGGTTAGGGTTATGCCTAGGGTTAGGGTTCACAAAACCACAAAGCCAGGAGCTCCAGGGACACTGATCATGCGAAAGGCAGGCCAAGTTAAGCACGGCACATCCAAAACCTTGCTCCCTCTTCTTCTTTCTGCAAGGGTTAGGGTTAGGGGCTCGGGTTAGTGTTAGGGGTTAGGGTTAGGGGTAGGGTTAGGGTTAGGGTTATGCCTAGGGTTAGGATTGAGAAAACGACAAAGCCAGGGGACCCAGGCACACTAAGCATGCAAAAGGCAGGCCAAGTTGAGCGTAGCACATCCAAATCCCCTCTCCCTCTTCGTCATTCTGCTCGGAATTCACCACAGCCCAATGCCCGATTTCTGCCTCAGTCTAGGGTTAGGCTTAGGGCTAGGGTTAGGGTTATGCCTAGGGTTAGGGTTCAGAAAACCACAAAGCCAGGAGCTCCAGGGATACTCACCATGCAAAAGGCAGGCCAAGTTGAGTGTAGCACATCCAAATCCTTGCTCCCTCTTCTTCATTCTGCTCGGAACTCACCACGGCCCAATGCCCGATATCTGCCTCAGTCTAGGGTTAGGCTTAGGGCTAGGGTTAGGGTTATGCCTAGGGTTAGGGTTCACAAAACCACAAAGCCAGGAGCTCCAGGGATACTCACCATGCAAAAGGCAGGCCAAGTTGAGTGTAGCACATCCAAATCCCCTCTCCCTCTTCGTCATTCTGCTCGGAACTCCCCACAGCCCAATGCCCGATTTCTGCCTCAGTCTAGGGTTAGGCTTAGGGCTAGGGTTAGGGTTATGCCTAGGGTTAGGGTTCACAAAACCACAAAGCCAGGAGCTCCAGGGATACTCACCATGCAAAAGGCAGGCCAAGTTGAGCGTAGCACATCCAAATCATTGCTCCCTCTTTGTCATTCTGCTCGGAACTCACCACAGCCCCATGCCCGATTTCTGCCTCAGTCTAGGGTTAGGCTTAGGGCTAGGGTTAGGGTTATGCCTAGGGTTAGGGTTCAGAAAACCACAAAGCCAGGAGCTCCAGGGATACTCCCCATGCAAAAGGCAGGCCAAGTTGAGCGCAGCCAATCCAAATCCTTGCTCCCTCTTCGTCATTCTGCTCGGAACTCACCACAGCCCAATGCCCGATTTCTGCCTCAGTCTAGGGTTAGGCTTAGGGCTAGGGTTAGGGTTATGCCTAGGGTTAGGGTTCAGAAAACCACAAAGCCAGGAGCTCCAGGGATACTCACCATGCAAAAGGCAGGCCAAGTTGAGCGTAGCACATCCAAATCCTTGCTCCCTCTTCGTCATTCTGCTCGGAACTTCCCACAGCCCAATGCCAGATTACTGGCTCAGTCTAGGGTTAGGCTTAGGGCTAGGGTTAGGGTTATGCCTAGGGTTAGGGTTCACAAAACCACAAAGCCAGGAGCTCCAGGGATACCATGCAAAAGGCAGGCCAAGTTGAGCGTAGCACATCCAAATCCTTGCTCCCTCTTCTTCATTCTGCTCGGAACTCCCCACAGCCCAATGCCCGATTACTGGCTCAGTCTAGGGTTAGGCTTAGGGCTAGGGTTAGGGTTATGCCTAGGGTTAGGGTTCAGAAAACCACAAAGCCAGGAGCTCCAGGGATACTCCTCATGCAAAAGGCAGGCCAAGTTGAGCGCAGCCAATCCAAATCCTTGCTCCCTCTTCTTCATTCTGCTCGGAACTCCCCACAGCCCAATGCCCGATTTCTGCCTCAGTCTAGGGTTAGGCTTAGGGCTAGGGTTAAGGTTATGCCTAGGGTTAGGGTTCAGAAAACCACAAAGCCAGGAGCTCCAGGGATACTCACCATGCAAAAGGCAGGCCAAGTTGAGCGTAGCACATCCAAATCCCCTCTCCCTCTTCGTCATTCTGCTCGGAACTCACCACAGCCCAATGCCCGATTACTGCCTCAGTCTAGGGTTAGGCTTAGGGCTAGGGTTAGGGTTATGCCTAGGGTTAGGGTTCACAAAACCACAAAGCCAGGAGCTCCAGGGATACTCACCATGCAAAAGGCAGGCCAAGTTGAGCGTAGCACATCCAAATCCCCTCTCCCTCTTTGTCATTCTCCTCGGAACTCCCCACAGCCCAATGCCCGATTACTGCCTCAGTCTAGGGTTAGGCTTAGGGCTAGGGTTAGGGTTATGCCTAGGGTTAGGGTTCAGAAAACCACAAAGCCAGGAGCTCCAGGGATACTCCCCATGCAAAAGGCAGGCCAAGTTGAGCGTAGCACATCCAAATCCTTGCTCCCTCTTTGTCATTCTGCTCAGAACTTCCCACAGCCCAATGCCAGATTACTGGCTCAGTCTAGGGTTAGGCTTAGGGCTAGGGTTAGGGTTATGCCTAGGGTTAGGGTTCAGAAAACCACAAAGCCAGGAGCTCCAGGGACACTGATCATGCGAAAGGCAGGCCAAGTTAAGCACGGCACATCCAAAACCTTGCTCCCTCTTCTTCTTTCTGCAAGGGTTAGGGTTAGGGGCTCGGGTTAGTGTTAGGGGTTAGGGTTAGGGGTAGGGTTAGGGTTAGGGTTTTGACTAGGGTTAGGATTGAGAAAACGACAAAGCCAGGGGACCCAGGCACACTAAGCATGCAAAAGGCAGGCCAAGTTGAGCGTAGCACATCCAAATCCCCTCTCCCTCTTCGTCATTCTGCTCGGAATTCACCACAGCCCAATGCCCGATTTCTGCCTCAGTCTAGGGTTAGGCTTAGGGCTAGGGTTAGGGTTATGCCTAGGGTTAGGGTTCACAAAACCACAAAGCCAGGAGCTCCAGGGATACTCACCATGCAAAAGGCAGGCCAAGTTGAGTGTAGCACATCCAAATCCTTGCTCCCTCTTCTTCATTCTGCTCGGAACTCACCACGGCCCAATGCCCGATATCTGCCTCAGTCTAGGGTTAGGCTTAGGGCTAGGGTTAGGGTTATGCCTAGGGTTAGGGTTCACAAAACCACAAAGCCAGGAGCTCCAGGGATACTCCCCATGCAAAAGGCAGGCCAAGTTGAGCGTAGCACATCCAAATCCCCTCTCCCTCTTCGTCATTCTGCTCGGAACTCACCACAGCCCAATGCCCGATTTCTGCCTCAGTCTAGGGTTAGGCTTAGGGCTAGGGTTAGGGTTATGCCTAGGGTTAGGGTTCACAAAACCACAAAGCCAGGAGCTCCAGGGATACTCCCCATGCAAAAGGCAGGCCAAGTTGAGCGCAGCCAATCCAAATCCTTGCTCCCTCTTTGTCATTCTGCTCGGAACTCCCCACAGCCCAATGCCCGATTTCTGCCTCAGTCTAGGGTTAGGCTTAGGGCTAGGGTTAGGGTTATGCCTAGGGTTAGGGTTCAGAAAACCACAAAGCCAGGAGCTCCAGGGATACTCCCCATGCAAAAGGCAGGCCAAGTTGAGCGTAGCACATCCAAATCCTTGCTCCCTCTTTGTCATTCTGCTCAGAACTTCCCACAGCCCAATGCCAGATTACTGGCTCAGTCTAGGGTTAGGCTTAGGGCTAGGGTTAGGGTTATGCCTAGGGTTAGGGTTCACAAAACCACAAAGCCAGGAGCTCCAGGGACACTGATCATGCGAAAGGCAGGCCAAGTTAAGCACGGCACATCCAAAACCTTGCTCCCTCTTCTTCTTTCTGCAAGGGTTAGGGTTAGGGGCTCGGGTTAGTGTTAGGGGTTAGGGTTAGGGGTAGGGTTAGGGTTAGGGTTATGCCTAGGGTTAGGATTGAGAAAACGACAAAGCCAGGGGACCCAGGCACACTAAGCATGCAAAAGGCAGGCCAAGTTGAGCGTAGCACATCCAAATCCCCTCTCCCTCTTCGTCATTCTGCTCGGAATTCACCACAGCCCAATGCCCGATTTCTGCCTCAGTCTAGGGTTAGGCTTAGGGCTAGGGTTAGGGTTATGCCTAGGGTTAGGGTTCACAAAACCACAAAGCCAGGAGCTCCAGGGATACTCACCATGCAAAAGGCAGGCCAAGTTGAGTGTAGCACATCCAAATCCTTGCTCCCTCTTCTTCATTCTGCTCGGAACTCACCACGGCCCAATGCCCGATATCTGCCTCAGTCTAGGGTTAGGCTTAGGGCTAGGGTTAGGGTTATGCCTAGGGTTAGGGTTCAGAAAACCACAAAGCCAGGAGCTCCAGGGATACTCACCATGCAAAAGGCAGGCCAAGTTGAGTGTAGCACATCCAAATCCCCTCTCCCTCTTCGTCATTCTGCTCGGAACTCACCACAGCCCAATGCCCGATTTCTGCCTCAGTCTAGGGTTAGGCTTAGGGCTAGGGTTAGGGTTATGCCTAGGGTTAGGGTTCACAAAACCACAAAGCCAGGAGCTCCAGGGATACTCACCATGCAAAAGGCAGGCCAAGTTGAGCGTAGCACATCCAAATCATTGCTCCCTCTTTGTCATTCTGCTCGGAACTCCCCACAGCCCAATGCCCGATTTCTGCCTCAGTCTAGGGTTAGGCTTAGGGCTAGGGTTAGGGTTATGCCTAGGGTTAGGGTTCAGAAAACCACAAAGCCAGGAGCTCCAGGGATACTCACCATGCAAAAGGCAGGCCAAGTTGAGCGCAGCCAATCCAAATCCCCTCTCCCTCTTCGTCATTCTGCTCGGAACTTCCCACAGCCCAATGCCAGATTACTGGCTCAGTCTAGGGTTAGGCTTAGGGCTAGGGTTAGGGTTATGCCTAGGGTTAGGGTTCACAAAACCACAAAGCCAGGAGCTCCAGGGATACCATGCAAAAGGCAGGCCAAGTTGAGCGTAGCACATCCAAATCCTTGCTCCCTCTTCTTCATTCTGCTCGGAACTCCCCACAGCCCAATGCCCGATTACTGGCTCAGTCTAGGGTTAGGCTTAGGGCTAGGGTTAGGGTTATGCCTAGGGTTAGGGTTCACAAAACCACAAAGCCAGGAGCTCCAGGGATACTCCTCATGCAAAAGGCAGGCCAAGTTGAGCGCAGCCAATCCAAATCCTTGCTCCCTCTTCGTCATTCTGCTCGGAACTCCCCACAGCCCAATGCCCGATTTCTGCCTCAGTCTAGGGTTAGGCTTAGGGCTAGGGTTAAGGTTATGCCTAGGGTTAGGGTTCAGAAAACCACAAAGCCAGGAGCTCCAGGGATACTCACCATGCAAAAGGCAGGCCAAGTTGAGCGTAGCACATCCAAATCCCCTCTCCCTCTTCGTCATTCTGCTCGGAACTCCCCACAGCCCAATGCCCGATTTCTGCCTCAGTCTACGGTTAAGCTTAGGGCTAGGGTTAGGGTTATGCCTAGGGTTAGGGTTATGCCTAGGGTTAGGGTTCAGAAAACCACAAAGCCAGGAGCTCCAGGGATACTCACCATGCAAAAGGCAGGCCAAGTTGAGCGTAGCACATCCAAATCCCCTCTCCCTCTTCGTCATTCTGCTCGGAACTCACCACAGCCCAATGCCCGATTTCTGCCTCAGTCTAGGGTTAGGCTTAGGGCTAGGGTTAGGGTTATGCCTAGGGTTAGGGTTCACAAAACCACAAAGCCAGGAGCTCCAGGGATACTCACCATGCAAAAGGCAGGCCAAGTTGAGCGTAGCACATCCAAATCCCCTCTCCCTCTTTGTCATTCTGCTCGGAACTCACCACAGCCCAATGCCCGATTTCTGCCTCAGTCTAGGGTTAGGCTTAGGGCTAGGGTTAGGGTTATGCCTAGGGTTAGGGTTCACAAAACCACAAAGCCAGGAGCTCCAGAGATACTCCCCATGCAAAAGGCAGGCCAAGTTGAGCGTAGCACATCCAAATCCTTGCTCCCTCTTCGTCATTCTGCTCGGAACTCACCACAGCCCAATGCCCGATTTCTGCCTCAGTCTAGGGTTAGGCTTAGGGCTAGGGTTAGGGTTATGCCTAGGGTTAGGGTTCAGAAAACCACAAAGCCAGGAGCTCCAGGGATACTCCCCATGCAAAAGGCAGGCCAAGTTGAGTGTAGCACATCCAAATCCTTGCTCCCTCTTCGTCATTCTGCTCGGAACTCACCACAGCCCAATGCCCGATTTCTGCCTCAGTCTAGGGTTAGGCTTAGGGCTAGGGTTAGGGTTATGCCTAGGGTTAGGGTTCACAAAACCACAAAGCCAGGAGCTCCAGGGATACTCCCCATGCAAAAGGCAGGCCAAGTTGAGCGTAGCACATCCAAATCCTTGCTCCCTCTTTGTCATTCTGCTCGGAACTCACCACAGCCCAATGCCCGATTACTGCCTCAGTCTAGGGTTAAGCTTAGGGCTAGGGTTAGGGTTATGCCTAGGGTTAGGGTTCAGAAAACCACAAAGCCAGGAGCTCCAGGGATACTCACCATGCAAAAGGCAGGCCAAGTTGAGCGTAGCACATCCAAATCCTTGCTCCCTCTACGTCATTCTGCTCGGAACTCACCACAGCCCAATGCCCGATTACTGCCTCAGTCTAGGGTTAGGCTTAGGGCTAGGGTTAGGGTTATGCCTAGGGTTAGGGTTCAGAAAACCACAAAGCCAGGAGCTCCAGGGATACTCACCATGCAAAAGGCAGGCCAAGTTGAGCGCAGCCAATCCAAATCCTTGCTCCCTCTTCGTCATTCTGCTCGGAACTCCCCACAGCCCAATGCCCGATTTCTGCCTCAGTCTAGGGTTAGGCTTAGGGCTAGGGTTAGGGTTATGCCTAGGGTTAGGGTTCAGAAAACCACAAACCAGGAGCTCCAGGGACACTGATCATGCGAAAGGCAGGCCAAGTTAAGCACGGCACATCCAAAACCTTGCTCCCTCTTCTTCTTTCTGCAAGGGTTAGGGTTAGGGGCTCGGGTTAGGGTTAGGGGTTAGGGTTAGGGGTAGGGTTAGGGTTAGGGTTTTGACTAGGGTTAGGGTTCACAAAACCACAAAGCCAGGGGACCCAGGCACACTAAGCATGCAAAAGGCAGGCCAAGTTGAGCGTAGCACATCCAAATCCCCTCTCCCTCTTCGTCATTCTGCTCGGAACTCACCACAGCCCAATGCCCGATTTCTGCCTCAGTCTAGGGTTAGGCTTAGGGCTAGGGTTAGGCTTAGGGCTAGGGTTAGGGTTATGCCTAGGGTTAGGGTTCAGAAAACCACAAAGCCAGGAGCTCCAGGGATACTCCCCATGCAAAAGGCAGGCCAAGTTGAGCGTAGCACATCCAAATCCCCTCTCCCTCTTTGTCATTCTGCTCGGAACTCACCACAGCCCAATGCCCGATTTCTGCCTCAGTCTACGGTTAGGCTTAGGGCTAGGATTAGGGTTATGCTTAGGGTTAGGGTTCACAAAACCACAAAGCCAGGAGCTCCAGGGATACTCACCATGCAAAAGGCAGGCCAAGTTGAGCGTAGCACATCCAAATCCCCTCTCCCTCTTCGTCATTCTGCTCGGAACTCACCACAGCCCAATGCCCGATTTCTGCCTCAGTCTAGGGTTAGGCTTAGGGCTAGGGTTAGGGTTATGCCTAGGGTTAGGGTTCACAAAACCACAAAGCTAGGAGCTCCAGGGATACTCACCATGCAAAAGGCAGGCCAAGTTGAGCGTAGCACATCCAAATCCTTGCTCCCTCTTTGTCATTCTACTCGGAACTCACCACAGCCCCATGCCCGATTTCTGCCTCAGTCTAGGGTTAGGCTTAGGGCTAGGGTTAGGGTTATGCCTAGGGTTAGGGTTCACAAAACCACAAAGCCAGGAGCTCCAGGGATACTCCCCATGCAAAAGGCAGGCCAAGTTGAGCGCAGCCAATCCAAATCCTTGCTCCCTCTTCGTCATTCTGCTCGGAACTCCCCACAGCCCAATGCCCGATTTCTGCCTCAGTCTAGGGTTAGGCTTAGGGCTAGGGTTAGGGTTATGCCTAGGGTTAGGGTTCAGAAAACCACAAAGCCAGGAGCTCCAGGGACACTGATCATGCGAAAGGCAGGCCAAGTTAAGCACGGCACATCCAAAACCTTGCTCCCTCTTCTTCTTTCTGCAAGGGTTAGGGTTAGGGGCTCGGGTTAGGGTTAGGGGTTAGGGTTAGGGTTATGCCTAGGGTTAGGGTTATGCCTAGGGTTAGGGTTCAGAAAACCACAAAGCCAGGAGCTCCAGGGATACTCACCATGCAAAAGGCAGGCCAAGTTGAGCGTAGCACATCCAAATCCCCTCTCCCTCTTCGTCATTCTGCTCGGAACTCACCACAGCCCAATGCCCGATTACTGCCTCAGTCTAGGGTTAGGCTTAGGGCTAGGGTTAGGGTTATGCCTAGGGTTAGGGTTCACAAAACCACAAAGCCAGGAGCTCCAGGGATACTCACCATGCAAAAGGCAGGCCAAGTTGAGCGTAGCACATCCAAATCCCCTCTCCCTCTTTGTCATTCTCCTCGGAACTCCCCACAGCCCAATGCCCGATTACTGGCTCAGTCTAGGGTTAGGCTTAGGGCTAGGGTTAGGGTTATGCCTAGGGTTAGGGTTCAGAAAACCACAAAGCCAGGAGCTCCAGGGATACTCCCCATGCAAAAGGCAGGCCAAGTTGAGCGTAGCACATCCAAATCCCCTCTCCCTCTTTGTCATTCTGCTCGGAACTCACCACAGCCCAATGCCCGATTTCTGCCTCAGTCTAGGGTTAGGCTTAGGGCTAGGATTAGGGTTATGCTTAGGGTTAGGGTTCAGAAAACCACAAAGCCAGGAGCTCCAGGGATACTCACCATGCAAAAGGCAGGCCAAGTTGAGTGTAGCACATCCAAATCCCCTCTCCCTCTTCGTCATTCTGCTCGGAACTCCCCACAGCCCAATGCCCGATTTCTGCCTCAGTCTAGGGTTCGGCTTGGGGCTAGGGTTAGGGTTATGCCTAGGGTTAGGGTTCACAAAACCACAAAGCCAGGAGCTCCAGGGATACTCCCCATGCAAAAGGCAGGCCAAGTTGAGCGTAGCACATCCAAATCCCCTCTCCCTCTTCCTCATTCTGCTCGGAACTCACCACAGCCCCATGCCCGATTTCTGCCTCAGTCTAGGGTTAGGTTTAGGGCTAGGGTTAGGGTTATGCCTAGGGTTAGGGTTCAGAAAACCACAAAGACAGGAGCTCCAGGGATACTCCCCATGCAAAAGGCAGGCCAAGTTGAGCGTAGCACATCCAAATCCTTGCACCCTCTTCGTCATTCTGCTCGGAACTCACCACAGCCCAATGCCCGATTACTGCCTCAGTCTAGGGTTAGGCTTAGGGCTAGGGTTAGGGTTATGCCTAGGGTTAGGGTTCAGAAAACCACAAAGCCAGGAGCTCCAGGGACACTGATCATGCGAAAGGCAGGCCAAGTTAAGCACGGCACATCCAAAACCTTGCTCCCTCTTCTTCTTTCTGCAAGGGTTAGGGTTAGGGGCTCGGGTTAGTGTTAGGGGTTAGGGTTAGGGGTAGGGTTAGGGTTAGGGTTTTGACTAGGGTTAGGATTGAGAAAACGACAAAGCCAGGGGACCCAGGCACACTAAGCATGCAAAAGGCAGGCCAAGTTGAGCGTAGCACATCCAAATCCCCTCTCCCTCTTCGTCATTCTGCTCGGAATTCACCACAGCCCAATGCCCGATTTCTGCCTCAGTCTAGGGTTAGGCTTAGGGCTAGGGTTAGGGTTATGCCTAGGGTTAGGGTTCAGAAAACCACAAAGCCAGGAGCTCCAGGGATACTCACCATGCAAAAGGCAGGCCAAGTTGAGTGTAGCACATCCAAATCCTTGCTCCCTCTACGTCATTCTGCTCGGAACTCACCACAGCCCAATGCCCGATATCTGCCTCAGTCTAGGGTTAGGCTTAGGGCTAGGGTTAGGGTTATGCTTAGGGTTAGGGTTCACAAAACCACAAAGCCAGGAGCTCCAGGGATACTCACCATGCAAAAGGCAGGCCAAGTTGAGCGTAGCACATCCAAATCCCCTCTCCCTCTTCGTCATTCTGCTCGGAATTCACCACAGCCCAATGCCCGATTTCTGCCTCAGTCTAGGGTTAGGCTTAGGGCTAGGGTTAGGGTTATGCCTAGGGTTAGGGTTCACAAAACCACAAAGCCAGGAGCTCCAGGGATACTCACCATGCAAAAGGCAGGCCAAGTTGAGTGTAGCACATCCAAATCCTTGCTCCCTCTTCTTCATTCTGCTCGGAACTCACCACGGCCCAATGCCCGATATCTGCCTCAGTCTAGGGTTAGGCTTAGGGCTAGGGTTAGGGTTATGCCTAGGGTTAGGGTTCACAAAACCACAAAGCCAGGAGCTCCAGGGATACTCACCATGCAAAAGGCAGGCCAAGTTGAGCGTAGCACATCCAAATCATTGCTCCCTCTTTGTCATTCTGCTCGGAACTCACCACAGCCCCATGCTCGATTTCTGCCTCAGTCTAGGGTTAGGCTTAGGGCTAGGGTTAGGGTTATGCCTAGGGTTAGGGTTCAGAAAACCACAAAGCCAGGAGCTCCAGGGATACTCCCCATGCAAAAGGCAGGCCAAGTTGAGCGCAGCCAATCCAAATCATTGCTCCCTCTTCGTCATTCTGCTCGGAACTCCCCACAGCCCAATGCCCGATTTCTGCCTCAGTCTAGGGTTAGGCTTAGGGCTAGGGTTAGGGTTATGCCTAGGGTTAGGGTTCAGAAAACCACAAAGCCAGGAGCTCCAGGGATACTCCCCATGCAAAAGGCAGGCCAAGTTGAGCGTAGCACATCCAAATCCTTGCTCCCTCTTTGTCATTCTGCTCAGAACTTCCCACAGCCCAATGCCAGATTACTGGCTCAGTCTAGGGTTAGGCTTAGGGCTAGGGTTAGGGTTATGCCTAGGGTTAGGGTTCACAAAACCACAAAGCCAGGAGCTCCAGGGACACTGATCATGCGAAAGGCAGGCCAAGTTAAGCACGGCACATCCAAAACCTTGCTCCCTCTTCTTCTTTCTGCAAGGGTTAGGGTTAGGGGCTCGGGTTAGTGTTAGGGGTTAGGGTTAGGGGTAGGGTTAGGGTTAGGGTTTTGACTAGGGTTAGGATTGAGAAAACCACAAAGCCAGGGGACCAAGGCACACTAAGCATGCAAAAGGCAGGCCAAGTTGAGCGTAGCACATCCAAATCCCCTCTCCCTCTTCGTCATTCTGCTCGGAATTCACCACAGCCCAATGCCCGATTTCTGCCTCAGTCTAGGGTTAGGCTTAGGGCTAGGGTTAGGGTTATGCCTAGGGTTAGGGTTCAGAAAACCACAAAGCCAGGAGCTCCAGGGATACTCACCATGCAAAAGGCAGGCCAAGTTGAGTGTAGCACATCCAAATCCTTGCTCCCTCTTCTTCATTCTGCTCGGAACTCACCACGGCCCAATGCCCGATGTCTGCCTCAGTCTAGGGTTAGGCTTAGGGCTAGGGTTAGGGTTATGCCTAGGGTTAGGGTTCACAAAACCACAAAGCCAGGAGCTCCAGGGATACTCACCATGCAAAAGGCAGGCCAAGTTGAGCGTAGCACATCCAAATCCCCTCTCCCTCTTCGTCATTCTGCTCGGAACTCACCACAGCCCAATGTCCGATTTCTGCCTCAGTCTAGGGTTAGGCTTAGGGCTAGGGTTAGGGTTATGCCTAGGGTTAGGGTTCAGAAAACCACAAAGCCAGGAGCTCCAGGGATACTCACCATGCAAAAGGCAGGCCAAGTTGAGCGTAGCACATCCAAATCATTGCTCCCTCTTTGTCATTCTGCTCGGAACTCACCACAGCCCCATGCCCGATTTCTGCCTCAGTCTAGGGTTAGGCTTAGGGCTAGGGTTAGGGTTATGCCTAGGGTTAGGGTTCAGAAAACCACAAAGCCAGGAGCTCCAGGGATACTCCCCATGCAAAAGGCAGGCCAAGTTGAGCGCAGCCAATCCAAATCCTTGCTCCCTCTTCGTCATTCTGCTCGGAACTCCCCACAGCCCAATGTCCGATTTCTGCCTCAGTCTAGGGTTAGGCTTAGGGCTAGGGTTAGGGTTATGCCTAGGGTTAGGGTTCACAAAACCACAAAGCCAGGAGCTCCAGGGATACCATGCAAAAGGCAGGCCAAGTTGAGCGTAGCACATCCAAATCCTTGCTCCCTCTTCTTCATTCTGCTCGGAACTCCCCACAGCCCAATGCCCGATTTCTGGCTCAGTCTAGGGTTAGGCTTAGGGCTAGGGTTAGGGTTATGCCTAGGGTTAGGGTTCAGAAAACCACAAAGCCAGGAGCTCCAGGGACACTGATCATGCGAAAGGCAGGCCAAGTTAAGCACGGCACATCCAAAACCTTGCTCCCTCTTCTTCTTTCTGCAAGGGTTAGGGTTAGGGGCTCGGGTTAGGGTTAGGGGTTAGGGTTAGGGTTATGCCTAGGGTTAGGGTTATGCCTAGGGTTAGGGTTCAGAAAACCACAAAGCCAGGAGCTCCAGGGATACTCACCATGCAAAAGGCAGGCCAAGTTGAGCGTAGCACATCCAAATCCCCTCTCCCTCTTCGTCATTCTGCTCGGAACTCACCACAGCCCAATGCCCGATTTCTGCCTCAGTCTAGGGTTAGGCTTAAGGCTAGGGTTAGGGTTATGCCTAGGGTTAGGGTTATGCCTAGGGTTAGGGTTCAGAAAACCACAAAGCCTGGAGCTCCAGGGATACTCACCATGCAAAAGGCAGGCCAAGTTGAGCGTAGCACATCCAAATCCCCTCTCCCTCTTCGTCATTCTGCTCGGAACTCACCACAGCCCAATGCCCGATTACTGCCTCAGTCTAGGGTTAGGCTTAGGGCTAGGGTTAGGGTTATGCCTAGGGTTAGGGTTCACAAAACCACAAAGCCAGGAGCTCCAGGGATACTCAC
Organism: Coloeus monedula; assembly: GCF_965178545.1. NCBI lineage: Eukaryota > Metazoa > Chordata > Aves > Passeriformes > Corvidae > Coloeus > Coloeus monedula. Next base: position 184,428 of record NW_028120760.1, on the reverse strand, counting down.
CATGCAAAAGGCAGGCCAAGTTGAGCGTAGCACATCCAAATCCCCTCTCCCTCTTTGTCATTCTCCTCGGAACTCCCCACAGCCCAATGCCCGATTACTGGCTCAGTCTAGGGTTAGGCTTAGGGCTAGGGTTAGGGTTATGCCTAGGGTTAGGGTTCACAAAACCACAAAGCCAGGAGCTCCAGGGATACTCACCATGCAAAAGGCAGGCCAAGTTGAGCGTAGCACATCCAAATCCCCTCTCCCTCTTTGTCATTCTGCTCGGAACTCACCACAGCCCAATGCCCGATTTCTGCCTCAGTCTAGGGTTAGGCTTAGGGCTAGGATTAGGGTTATGCTTAGGGTTAGGGTTCAGAAAACCACAAAGCCAGGAGCTCCAGGGATACTCACCATGCAAAAGGCAGGCCAAGTTGAGCGTAGCACATCCAAATCCCCTCTCCCTCTTCGTCATTCTGCTCGGAACTCCCCACAGCCCAATGCCCGATTTCTGCCTCAGTCTAGGGTTCGGCTTGGGGCTAGGGTTAGGGTTATGCCTAGGGTTAGGGTTCACAAAACCACAAAGCCAGGAGCTCCAGGGATACTCCCCATGCAAAAGGCAGGCCAAGTTGAGCGTAGCACATCCAAATCCCCTCTCCCTCTTCCTCATTCTGCTCGGAACTCACCACAGCCCCATGCCCGATTTCTGCCTCAGTCTAGGGTTAGGTTTAGGGCTAGGGTTAGGGTTATGCCTAGGGTTAGGGTTCACAAAACCACAAAGCCAGGAGCTCCAGGGATACTCCCCATGCAAAAGGCAGGCCAAGTTGAGCGTAGCACATCCAAATCCTTGCTCCCTCTTCGTCATTCTGCTCGGAACTCACCACAGCCCAATGCCCGATTACTGCCTCAGTCTAGGGTTAGGCTTAGGGCTAGGGTTAGGGTTATGCCTAGGGTTAGGGTTCTCAAAACCACAAAGCCAGGAGCTCCAGGGACACTGATCATGCGAAAGGCAGGCCAAGTTAAGCACGGCACATCCAAAACCTTGCTCCCTCTTCTTCTTTCTGCAAGGGTTAGGGTTGGGGCTCGGGTTAGTGTTAGGGGTTAGGGTTAGGGGTAGGGTTAGGGTTAGGGTTTTGACTAGGGTTAGGATTGAGAAAACGACAAAGCCAGGGGACCCACGCACACTAAGCATGCAAAAGGCAGGCCAAGTTGAGCGTAGCACATCCAAATCCCCTCTCCCTCTTCGTCATTCTGCTCGGAATTCACCACAGCCCAATGCCCGATTTCTGCCTCAGTCTAGGGTTAGGCTTAGGGCTAGGGTTAGGGTTATGCCTAGGGTTAGGGTTCAGAAAACCACAAAGCCAGGAGCTCCAGGGATACTCACCATGCAAAAGGCAGGCCAAGTTGAGTGTAGCACATCCAAATCCTTGCTCCCTCTTCTTCATTCTGCTCGGAACTCACCACGGCCCAATGCCCGATGTCTGCCTCAGTCTAGGGTTAGGCTTAGGGCTAGGGTTAGGGTTATGCCTAGGGTTAGGGTTCACAAAACCACAAAGCCAGGAGCTCCAGGGACACTGATCATGCGAAAGGCAGGCCAAGTTAAGCACGGCACATCCAAAACCTTGCTCCCTCTTCTTCTTTCTGCAAGGGTTAGGGTTAGGGGCTCGGGTTAGGGTTAGGGGTTAGGGTTAGGGGTAGGGTTAGGGTTAGGGTTTTGACTAGGGTTAGGGTTCACAAAACCACAAAGCCAGGGGACCCAGGCACACTAAGCATGCAAAAGGCAGGCCAAGTTGAGCGTAGCACATCCAAATCCCCTCTCCCTCTTCGTCATTCTGCTCGGAACTCACCACAGCCCAATGCCCGATTTCTGCCTCAGTCTAGGGTTAGGCTTAAGGCTAGGGTTAGGGTTATGCCTAGGGTTAGGGTTATGCCTAGGGTTAGGGTTCAGAAAACCACAAAGCCAGGAGCTCCAGGGATACTCACCATGCAAAAGGCAGGCCAAGTTGAGCGTAGCACATCCAAATCCCCTCTCCCTCTTCGTCATTCTGCTCGGAACTCACCACAGCCCAATGCCCGATTACTGCCTCAGTCTAGGGTTAGGCTTAGGGCTAGGGTTAGGGTTATGCCTAGGGTTAGGGTTCACAAAACCACAAAGCCAGGAGCTCCAGGGATACTCACCATGCAAAAGGCAGGCCAAGTTGAGCGTAGCACATCCAAATCCCCTCTCCCTCTTCGTCATTCTGCTCGGAACTCACCACAGCCCAATGCCCGATTACTGCCTCAGTCTAGGGTTAGGCTTAGGGCTAGGGTTAGGGTTATGCCTAGGGTTAGGGTTCACAAAACCACAAAGCCAGGAGCTCCAGGGATACTCACCATGCAAAAGGCAGGCCAAGTTGAGCGTAGCACATCCAAATCCCCTCTCCCTCTTTGTCATTCTCCTCGGAACTCCCCACAGCCCAATGCCCGATTACTGCCTCAGTCTAGGGTTAGGCTTAGGGCTAGGGTTAGGGTTATGCCTAGGGTTAGGGTTCAGAAAACCACAAAGCCAGGAGCTCCAGGGATACTCCCCATGCAAAAGGCAGGCCAAGTTGAGCGTAGCACATCCAAATCATTGCTCCCTCTTTGTCATTCTGCTCGGAACTCACCACAGCCCCATGCCCGATTTCTGCCTCAGTCTAGGGTTAGGTTTAGGGCTAGGGTTAGGGTTATGCCTAGGGTTAGGGTTCACAAAACCACAAAGCCAGGAGCTCCAGGGATACTCCCCATGCAAAAGGCAGGCCAAGTTGAGCGTAGCACATCCAAATCCTTGCTCCCTCTTCGTCATTCTGCTCGGAACTCCCCACAGCCCAATGCCCGATTACTGCCTCAGTCTAGGGTTAGGCTTAGGGCTAGGGTTAGGGTTATGCCTAGGGTTAGGGTTCACAAAACCACAAAGCCAGGAGCTCCAGGGACACTGATCATGCGAAAGGCAGGCCAAGTTAAGCACGGCACATCCAAAACCTTGCTCCCTCTTCTTCTTTCTGCAAGGGTTAGGGTTAGGGGCTCGGGTTAGGGTTAGGGGTTAGGGTTAGGGGTAGGGTTAGGGTTAGGGTTTTGACTAGGGTTAGGATTGAGAAAACGACAAAGCCAGGGGACCCAGGCACACTAAGCATGCAAAAGGCAGGCCAAGTTGAGCGTAGCACATCCAAATCCCCTCTCCCTCTTCGTCATTCTGCTCGGAATTCACCACAGCCCAATGCCCGATTTCTGCCTCAGTCTAGGGTTAGGCTTAGGGCTAGGGTTAGGGTTATGCCTAGGGTTAGGGTTCACAAAACCACAAAGCCAGGAGCTCCAGGGATACTCCCCATGCAAAAGGCAGGCCAAGTTGAGCGTAGCACATCCAAATCCCCTCTCCCTCTTCGTCATTCTGCTCGGAACTCCCCACAGCCCAATGCCCGATTTCTGCCTCAGTCTAGGGTTAGGCTTAGGGCTAGGGTTAGGGTTATGCCTAGGGTTAGGGTTCAGAAAACCACAAAGCCAGGAGCTCCAGGGATACTCACCATGCAAAAGGCAGGCCAAGTTGAGCGTAGCACATCCAAATCCCCTCTCCCTCTTTGTCATTCTGCTCGGAACTCACCACAGCCCAATGCCCGATTTCTGCCTCAGTCTAGGGTTCGGCTTAGGGCTAGGGTTAGGGTTATGCCTAGGGTTAGGGTTCACAAAACCACAAAGCCAGGAGCTCCAGAGATACTCCCCATGCAAAAGGCAGGCCAAGTTGAGCGTAGCACATCCAAATCCTTGCTCCCTCTTCGTCATTCTGCTCGGAACTCACCACAGCCCAATGCCCGATTTCTGCCTCAGTCTAGGGTTAGGTTTAGGGCTAGGGTTAGGGTTATGCCTAGGGTTAGGGTTCAGAAAACCACAAAGCCAGGAGCTCCAGGGATACTCACCATGCAAAAGGCAGGCCAAGTTGAGTGTAGCACATCCAAATCCTTGCTCCCTCTTCGTCATTCTGCTCGGAACTCCCCACAGCCCAATGCCCGATTTGTGCCTCAGTCTAGGGTTAGGCTTAGGGCTAGGGTTAGGGTTATGCCTAGGGTTAGGGTTCACAAAACCACAAAGCCAGGAGCTCCAGGGATACTCCCCATGCAAAAGGCAGGCCAAGTTGAGCGTAGCACATCCAAATCCTTGCTCCCTCTTCGTCATTCTGCTCGGAACTCACCACAGCCCAATGCCCGATTACTGCCTCAGTCTAGGGTTAAGCTTAGGGCTAGGGTTAGGGTTATGCCTAGGGTTAGGGTTCAGAAAACCACAAAGCCAGGAGCTCCAGGGATACTCACCATGCAAAAGGCAGGCCAAGTTGAGCGTAGCACATCCAAATCCCCTCTCCCTCTTTGTCATTCTGCTCGGAACTCACCACAGCCCAATGCCCGATTTCTACCTCAGTCTAGGGTTAGGCTTAGGGCTAGGATTAGGGTTATGCTTAGGGTTAGGGTTCAGAAAACCACAAAGCCAGGAGCTCCAGGGATACTCACCATGCAAAAGGCAGGCCAAGTTGAGCGTAGCACATCCAAATCCCCTCTCCCTCTTCGTCATTCTGCTAGGAACTCCCCACAGCCCAATGCCCGATTTCTGCCTCAGTCTAGGGTTCGGCTTGGGGCTAGGGTTAGGGTTATGCCTAGGGTTAGGGTTCAGAAAACCACAAAGCCAGGAGCTCCAGGGATACTCCCCATGCAAAAGGCAGGCCAAGTTGAGCGTAGCACATCCAAATCCCCTCTCCCTCTTTGTCATTCTGCTCGGAACTCCCCACAGCCCAATGCCCGATTTCTGCCTCAGTCTAGGGCTCGGCTTAGGGCTAGGGTTAGGGTTATGCCTAGGGTTAGGGTTCACAAAACCACAAAGCCAGGAGCTCCAGAGATACTCCCCATGCAAAAGGCAGGCCAAGTTGAGCGTTGCACATCCAAATCCTTGCTCCCTCTTTGTCATTCTGCTCGGAACTCACCACAGCCCAATGCCCGATTACTGCCTCAGTCTAGGGTTAAGCTTAGGGCTAGGGTTAGGGTTATGCCTAGGGTTAGGGTTCAGAAAACCACAAAGCCAGGAGCTCCAGGGATACTCACCATGCAAAAGGCAGGCCAAGTTGAGCGTAGCACATCCAAATCCTTGCTCCCTCTACGTCATTCTGCTCGGAACTCACCACAGCCCAATGCCCGATTACTGCCTCAGTCTAGGGTTAGGCTTAGGGCTAGGGTTAGGGTTATGCCTAGGGTTAGGGTTCAGAAAACCACAAAGCCAGGAGCTCCAGGGATACTCACCATGCAAAAGGCAGGCCAAGTTGAGCGTAGCACATCCAAATCCCCTCTCCCTCTTCGTCATTCTGCTCGGAACTCACCACAGCCCAATGCCCGATTTCTGCCTCAGTCTAGGGTTATGCTTAGGGCTAGGGTTAGGGTTATGCCTAGGGTTAGGGTTCACAAAACCACAAAGCCAGGAGCTCCAGGGATACTCCCCATGCAAAAGGCAGGCCAAGTTGAGCGTAGCACATCCAAATCCTTGCTCCCTCTTTGTCATTCTGCTCGGAACTCACCACAGCCCCATGCCCGATTTCTGCCTCAGTCTAGGGTTAGGCTTAGGGCTAGGGTTAGGGTTATGCCTAGGGTTAGGGTTCAGAAAACCACAAAGCCAGGAGCTCTAGGGATACTCCCCATGCAAAAGGCAGGCCAAGTTGAGCGCAGCCAATCCAAATCCTTGCTCCCTCTTCGTCATTCTGCTCGGAACTCCCCACAGCCCAATGCCCGATTTCTGCCTCAGTCTAGGGTTAGGCTTAGGGCTAGGGTTAGGGTTATGCCTAGGGTTAGGGTTCACAAAACCACAAAGCCAGGAGCTCCAGGGACACTGATCATGCGAAAGGCAGGCCAAGTTAAGCACGGCACATCCAAAACCTTGCTCCCTCTTCTTCTTTCTGCAAGGGTTAGGGTTAGGGGCTCGGGTTAGGGTTAGGGGTTAGGGTTAGGGGTAGGGTTAGGGTTAGGGTTTTGACTAGGGTTAGGGTTCACAAAACCACAAAGCCAGGGGACCCAGGCACACTAAGCATGCAAAAGGCAGGCCAAGTTGAGCGTAGCACATCCAAATCCCCTCTCCCTCTTCGTCATTCTGCTCGGAACTCACCACAGCCCAATGCCCGATTTCTGCCTCAGTCTAGGGTTAGGCTTAAGGCTAGGGTTAGGGTTATGCCTAGGGTTAGGGTTATGCCTAGGGTTAGGGTTCACAAAACCACAAAGCCAGGAGCTCCAGGGATACTCACCATGCAAAAGGCAGGCCAAGTTGAGCGTAGCACATCCAAATCCCCTCTCCCTCTTCGTCATTCTGCTCGGAACTCACCACAGCCCAATGCCCGATTACTGCCTCAGTCTAGGGTTAGGCTTAGGGCTAGGGTTAGGGTTATGCCTAGGGTTAGGGTTCACAAAACCACAAAGCCAGGAGCTCCAGGGATACTCACCATGCAAAAGGCAGGCCAAGTTGAGCGTAGCACATCCAAATCCCCTCTCCCTCTTCGTCATTCTGCTCGGAACTCACCACAGCCCAATGCCCGATTACTGCCTCAGTCTAGGGTTAGGCTTAGGGCTAGGGTTAGGGTTATGCCTAGGGTTAGGGTTCACAAAACCACAAAGCCAGGAGCTCCAGGGATACTCACCATGCAAAAGGCAGGCCAAGTTGAGCGTAGCACATCCAAATCCCCTCTCCCTCTTTGTCATTCTCCTCGGAACTCCCCACAGCCCAATGCCCGATTACTGGCTCAGTCTAGGGTTAGGCTTAGGGCTAGGGTTAGGGTTATGCCTAGGGTTAGGGTTCACAAAACCACAAAGCCAGGAGCTCCAGGGATACTCACCATGCAAAAGGCAGGCCAAGTTGAGCGTAGCACATCCAAATCCCCTCTCCCTCTTTGTCATTCTGCTCGGAACTCACCACAGCCCAATGCCCGATTTCTGCCTCAGTCTAGGGTTAGGCTTAGGGCTAGGATTAGGGTTATGCTTAGGGTTAGGGTTCAGAAAACCACAAAGCCAGGAGCTCCAGGGATACTCACCATGCAAAAGGCAGGCCAAGTTGAGCGTAGCACATCCAAATCCCCTCTCCCTCTTCGTCATTCTGCTCGGAACTCCCCACAGCCCAATGCCCGATTTCTGCCTCAGTCTAGGGTTCGGCTTGGGGCTAGGGTTAGGGTTATGCCTAGGGTTAGGGTTCAGAAAACCACAAAGCCAGGAGCTCCAGGGATACTCACCATGCAAAAGGCAGGCCAAGTTGAGCGTAGCACATCCAAATCCCCTCTCCCTCTTCCTCATTCTGCTCGGAACTCACCACAGCCCCATGCCCGATTTCTGCCTCAGTCTAGGGTTAGGTTTAGGGCTAGGGTTAGGGTTATGCCTAGGGTTAGGGTTCACAAAACCACAAAGCCAGGAGCTCCAGGGATACTCCCCATGCAAAAGGCAGGCCAAGTTGAGCGTAGCACATCCAAATCCTTGCTCCCTCTTCGTCATTCTGCTCGGAACTCCCCACAGCCCCATGCCCGATTACTGCCTCAGTCTAGGGTTAGGCTTAGGGCTAGGGTTAGGGTTATGCCTAGGGTTAGGGTTCACAAAACCACAAAGCCAGGAGCTCCAGGGACACTGATCATGCGAAAGGCAGGCCAAGTTAAGCACGGCACATCCAAAACCTTGCTCCCTCTTCTTCTTTCTGCAAGGGTTAGGGTTAGGGGCTCGGGTTAGTGTTAGGGGTTAGGGTTAGGGGTAGGGTTAGGGTTAGGGTTTTGACTAGGGTTAGGATTGAGAAAACGACAAAGCCAGGGGACCCAGGCACACTAAGCATGCAAAAGGCAGGCCAAGTTGAGCGTAGCACATCCAAATCCCCTCTCCCTCTTCGTCATTCTGCTCGGAATTCACCACAGCCCAATGCCCGATTTCTGCCTCAGTCTAGGGTTAGGCTTAGGGCTAGGGTTAGGGTTATGCCTAGGGTTAGGGTTCACAAAACCACAAAGCCAGGAGCTCCAGGGATACTCCCCATGCAAAAGGCAGGCCAAGTTGAGCGTAGCACATCCAAATCCCCTCTCCCTCTTCGTCATTCTGCTCGGAACTCACCACAGCCCAATGCCCGATTTCTGCCTCAGTCTAGGGTTAGGCTTAGGGCTAGGGTTAGGGTTATGCCTAGGGTTAGGGTTCACAAAACCACAAAGCCAGGAGCTCCAGGGATACTCACCATGCAAAAGGCAGGCCAAGTTGAGCGTAGCACATCCAAATCCCCTCTCCCTCTTTGTCATTCTGCTCGGAACTCACCACAGCCCAATGCCCGATTTCTGCCTCAGTCTAGGGTTCGGCTTAGGGCTAGGGTTAGGGTTATGCCTAGGGTTAGGGTTCACAAAACCACAAAGCCAGGAGCTCCAGAGATACTCCCCATGCAAAAGGCAGGCCAAGTTGAGCGTAGCACATCCAAATCCTTGCTCCCTCTTCGTCATTCTGCTCGGAACTCACCACAGCCCAATGCCCGATTTCTGCCTCAGTCTAGGGTTAGGTTTAGGGCTAGGGTTAGGGTTATGCCTAGGGTTAGGGTTCAGAAAACCACAAAGCCAGGAGCTCCAGGGATACTCCCCATGCAAAAGGCAGGCCAAGTTGAGTGTAGCACATCCAAATCCTTGCTCCCTCTTCGTCATTCTGCTCGGAACTCCCCACAGCCCAATGCCCGATTTCTGCCTCAGTCTAGGGTTAGGCTTAGGGCTAGGGTTAGGGTTATGCCTAGGGTTAGGGTTCACAAAACCACAAAGCCAGGAGCTCCAGGGATGCTCCCCATGCAAAAGGCAGGCCAAGTTGAGCGTAGCACATCCAAATCCTTGCTCCCTCTTTGTCATTCTGCTCGGAACTCACCACAGCCCAATGCCCGATTACTGCCTCAGTCTAGGGTTAAGCTTAGGGCTAGGGTTAGGGTTATGCCTAGGGTTAGGGTTCAGAAAACCACAAAGCCAGGAGCTCCAGGGATACTCCCCATGCAAAAGGCAGGCCAAGTTGAGCGTAGGACATCCAAATCCTTGCTCCCTCTACGTCATTCTGCTCGGAACTCACCACAGCCCAATGCCCGATTACTGCCTCAGTCTAGGGTTAGGCTTAGGGCTAGGGTTAGGGTTATGCCTAGGGTTAGGGTTCACAAAACCCCAAAGCCATGAGCTCCAGGGATACTCACCATGCAAAAGGCAGGCCAAGTTGAGCGTAGCACATCCAAATCCCCTCTCCCTCTTCGTCATTCTGCTCAGAACTCCCCACAGCCCAATGCCCGATTTCTGCCTCAGTCTAGGGTTAGGCTTAGGGCTAGGGTTAGGGTTATGCCTAGGGTTAGGGTTCAGAAAACCACAAAGCCAGGAGCTCCAGGGATACTCACCATGCAAAAGGCAGGCCAAGTTGAGTGTAGCACATCCAAATCCCCTCTCCCTCTTCGTCATTCTGCTCGGAACTTCCCACAGCCCAATGCCAGATTACTGGCTCAGTCTAGGGTTAGGCTTAGGGCTAGGGTTAGGGTTATGCCTAGGGTTAGGGTTCAGAAAACCACAAAGCCAGGAGCTCCAGGGATACCATGCAAAAGGCAGGCCAAGTTGAGCGTAGCACATCCAAATCCTTGCTCCCTCTTCTTCATTCTGCTCGGAACTCCCCACAGCCCAATGCCCGATTACTGCCTCAGTCTAGGGTTAGGCTTAGGGCTAGGGTTAGGGTTATGCCTAGGGTTAGGGTTCACAAAACCACAAAGCCAGGAGCTCCAGGGATACTCCCCATGCAAAAGGCAGGCCAAGTTGAGCGTAGCACATCCAAATCCTTGCTCCCTCTACGTCATTCTGCTCGGAACTCACCACAGCCCAATGCCCGATTACTGCCTCAGTCTAGGGTTAAGCTTAGGGCTAGGGTTAGGGTTATGCCTAGGGTTAGGGTTCACAAAACCACAAAGCCAGGAGCTCCAGGGATACTCACCATGCAAAAGGCAGGCCAAGTTGAGCGTAGCACATCCAAATCCTTGCTCCCTCTACGTCATTCTGCTCGGAACTCACCACAGCCCAATGCCCGATTACTGCCTCAGTCTAGGGTTAGGCTTAGGGCTAGGGTTAGGGTTATGCCTAGGGTTAGGGTTCACAAAACCACAAAGCCAGGAGCTCCAGGGATACTCACCATGCAAAAGGCAGGCCAAGTTGAGCGTAGCACATCCAAATCCCCTCTCCCTCTTCGTCATTCTGCTCGGAACTCCCCAACACCCAATGCCAGATTACTGCCTCAGTCTAGGGTTAGGCTTAGGGCTAGGGTTAGGGTTATGCCTAGGGTTAGGGTTCACAAAACCACAAAGCCAGGAGCTCCAGGGATAGTCAGCATGCAAAAGGCATACCAAGGTGAGGAGGACACCGCCCAAACCTTGCTCCCTCTTTGTCATACTGCTCAGAACTTGCCACAACCCTCTGCCGGATTTCTGGCTCAAGGTAGGGTTAGGGATAGGGTTAGGCCTTGGGTTAGGGTTAGGGTTACGCCTAGGGTTAAGGTTGAGAAAACCACAAAGCCAGGAGCTCCAGGGACACTGATCATGCGAAAGGCAGGCCAAGTTAAGCACGGCACATCCAAAACCACAAAGTGGGGAGGGGGGGGCCGGCGCGCCCGCGCATGCGCAGTGGGGGGTGGGGGGGCCCAGCTTGCCCGCGCATGCGCAGCACTGGGGGGGTGGGCTCGGCCTGGGGGTGCCTTTTGTGCTGCTCCTCCGTGGGGCTGCCTTGAGAGCGGAATCAAGGTTGGAAAAGACCTCGGAGATCACTGAGTGCAACCAGCACCAGCACGGCCGGCGCTGACCACGTCCGCCCATGCCACAGCCACAGGTGTTGGAGCACTCCCAGGGGTGGGCACTCCAAACCTCCCTGGGCAGCTGTGCCAAGGCCTGAGCGCCCTTTCCATGGAGGAATTTCCCCAATATCCACCCTGAGCCTCCCCTGGCCCAGCCTGAGGCCGTTCCCTCTCCTCCTGTCCCTGTTCCCTGCGAGCAGAGCCCGACCCCCCCGGCTGCTCCCTCCTGTCAGGGACTTGTCCAGAGCCACAAGGTCCCCCCTGAGCCTCCTTTGCTCCGGGCTGTGCCCCTTTCCCAGCTCTCTCAGGAACTCTCCAACCCCTTGCCAGCTCCGTTCCCTTGCCTGGACTCGCTCCAGCCCCTCCGTGTCCCTCTTGTCCCAGAGGTGCTGCCAGCACTGCAGGTGCCCCAGCAGTGCCAGCACAGGGACGGGCCCAGCGCCCCGCGCATGCGCAGTGGGGGGTGAGGGGGGCCCAGTTCTCCCGCGCATGCGCAGTGGTGTGGGGGTAGGGCCAGCGCGTCCGCGCATGCGTAGTAGCACCCGCGCCCGCGCATTCGCAGTAGCCACCGCGCCCGCGCATGCGCCGTAGCCCCCGCGCCCGCGCATGCGCAGTAGCCCCCGCGCCCGCGCATGCGTAGTAGCACCCGCGCCCGCGCATGCGCCGTAGCCACCGCGCCCGCGCATGCGCCGTAGACCCCGCGCATGCGCAGTAGCACCCGCGCCCGCGCATGCGCAGTAGCCACCGCGCCCACGCATGCGCCGTAGCCACCGCGCCCGCGCATGCGCCGTAGCCACCGCGCCCGCGCATGCGCAGTACACCCCACGCCCGCGCATGCGCAGTAGCCACCGCGCCCCCGCATGCGCAGTAGCCCCCGCGCCCCCGCATGCGCAGTAGCCCCCGCGCCCGCGCATGCGCAGTAGCCCCCGCGCCCGCGCATGTGCCGTAGCCACCGCGCCCGCGCATGCGCAGTAGCCACCGCGCCCGCGCATGCGCAGTAGCCACCGCGCCCGTGCGGGCGTGCCGAGTGGGGGCTCCGCGCAGAGGGGCAGCGCGCCCGCGCATGATGCGCAGAGGTTTCTTTCGGACCTGGGCTGCATTTCCATCCCCCGCTCTGGGAGTCACCCGGTGCGTTAGGAGCGAGCCGATCCCGCTCCCTGAGACACAAGGGCTTGCTCGAGGAGACTGTTCCTGTTCCTCTCTTCCAGCCACTCTGCTCTCCCCAAAACACCCATTTCCTCGGAGCTCCTCTGCAACTGCATTTCCATGGACCCAGGGCTCCAGAAGCTGCAGAGTCGTGCAATGGGGTTTTTTTGGGAAGGGACCTTAAGCTCTTGCACTTCCACCTCTGTCATGAGAATCTCAGGGCTCTAAGACTCACAGAACCATTTGGGCTTGGAAGGACCTTCAAGCTCATCCAGTGCCAGCGCTGCCACGGGCAGGGACACCTCCCACTGTCCCGGGCTGCTCCCAGCCCCAGTGTGCAGCCTGGCCTGGAACATTCCAGGGCATCCAGGGGCAAATCCCCCTCTCTGGGCAGACAGAAGGAGCTAAACCTGGCTATTCCTGAGGGAGTGATGGCAGCACAGCCGAGTCCTGCATCCCTGATTCCCACGGGGAATCTCCATGTCCTTCCTGCTATGGGATCCAGGAGTTGCAGTAGGATTTTTGTGTTTGGTGCTGCATTCCCAGCATGGGCAGAAGCTGTCACGCTCGGAAACACAGCCAGTGTGACAAGGTTTTGCTCCCTTTCTGCTTTGTTTTTGCTGTGTTTTGTTTCTCTCGACAGCTGGCTTAGAACTTGTGTGTTGCTGTTTAGACATCAAGCTTTGGGGCTGAGGTTTTTTTATTCCCAAGTGCTTGCTGGCAGTAAAAATACACTTCACATCTGCAGTGTGTGCACGTGGCTTGGGCTGTGGATTCACACTTCTGGGGCAAAAAGAAGTCCCTTCACACCTGTGCTGCTGGTGGTGTCCCCTGTGAGAAGTTTGGTGGCTCGTTTGTGGCTCTCTCAGTTGTTCCCTTTCACAGAGCTCGGCATTTCTCCCCTTTTCAGTTTCATCCTGCAGAGCTTCGTTCCTGCTGCCGCAGCGTGTTCTGAACCCTCCGCTCGCAGCCTGGGGGTGCCTTTTGTGCTGCTCCTCCGTGGGGCTGCCTTGAGAGCGGAATCAAGGTTGGAAAAGACCTCGGAGATCACTGAGTGCAACCAGCACCAGCACGGCCGGCGCTGACCACGTCCGCCCATGCCACAGCCACAGGTGTTGGAGCACTCCCAGGGGTGGGCACTCCAAACCTCCCTGGGCAGCTGTGCCAAGGCCTGAGCGCCCTTTCCATGGAGGAATTTCCCCAATATCCACCCTGAGCCTCCCCTGGCCCAGCCTGAGGCCGTTCCCTCTCCTCCTGTCCCTGTTCCCTGCGAGCAGAGCCCGACCCCCCCGGCTGCTCCCTCCTGTCAGGGACTTGTCCAGAGCCACAAGGTCCCCCCTGAGCCTCCTTTGCTCCGGGCTGTGCCCCTTTCCCAGCTCTCTCAGGAACTCTCCAACCCCTTGCCAGCTCCGTTCCCTTGCCTGGACTCGCTCCAGCCCCTCCGTGTCCCTCTTGTCCCAGAGGTGCTGCCAGCACTGCAGGTGCCCCAGCAGTGCCAGCACAGGGACGGGCCCAGCGCCCCGCGCATGCGCAGTGGGGGGTGAGGGGGGCCCAGTTCTCCCGCGCATGCGCAGTGGTGTGGGGGTAGGGCCAGCGCGTCGCGCATGCGTAGTAGCACCCGCGCCCGCGCATTCGCAGTAGCCACCGCGCCCGCGCATGCGCCGTAGCCCCCGCGCCCGCGCATGCGCAGTAGCCCCCGCGCCCGCGCATGCGTAGTAGCACCCGCGCCCGCGCATGCGCCGTAGCCACCGCGCCCGCGCATGCGCCGTAGACCCCGCGCATGCGCAGTAGCACCCGCGCCCGCGCATGCGCAGTAGCCACCGCGCCCGCGCATGCGCCGTAGCCACCGCGCCCGCGCATGCGCCGTAGCCACCGCGCCCGCGCATGCGCAGTACACCCCACGCCCGCGCATGCGCAGTAGCCACCGCGCCCCCGCATGCGCAGTAGCCACCGCGCCCCCGCATGCGCAGTAGCCCCCGCGCCCGCGCATGCGCAGTAGCCCCCGCGCCCGCGCATGTGCCGTAGCCACCGCGCCCGCGCATGCGCAGTAGCCACCGCGCCCGCGCATGCGCAGTAGCCACCGCGCCCGTGCGGGCGTGCCGAGTGGGGGCTCCGCGCAGAGGGGCAGCGCGCCCGCGCATGATGCGCAGAGGTTTCTTTCGGACCTGGGCTGCATTTCCATCCCCCGCTCTGGGAGTCACCCGGTGCGTTAGGAGCGAGCCGATCCCGCTCCCTGAGACACAAGGGCTTGCTCGAGGAGACTGTTCCTGTTCCTCTCTTCCAGCCACTCTGCTCTCCCCAAAACACCCATTTCCTCGGAGCTCCTCTGCAACTGCATTTCCATGGACCCAGGGCTCCAGAAGCTGCAGAGTCGTGCAATGGGGTTTTTTTGGGAAGGGACCTTAAGCTCTTGCACTTCCACCTCTGTCATGAGAATCTCAGGGCTCTAAGACTCACAGAACCATTTGGGCTTGGAAGGACCTTCAAGCTCATCCAGTGCCAGCGCTGCCACGGGCAGGGACACCTCCCACTGTCCCGGGCTGCTCCCAGCCCCAGTGTGCAGCCTGGCCTGGAACATTCCAGGGCATCCAGGGGCAAATCCCCCTCTCTGGGCAGACAGAAGGAGCTAAACCTGGCTATTCCTGAGGGAGTGATGGCAGCACAGCCGAGTCCTGCATCCCTGATTCCCACGGGGAATCTCCATGTCCTTCCTGCTATGGGATCCAGGAGTTGCAGTAGGATTTTTGTGTTTGGTGCTGCATTCCCAGCATGGCAGAAGCTGTCACGCTCGGAAACACAGCCAGTGTGACAAGGTTTTGCTCCCTTTCTGCTTTGTTTTTGCTGTGTTTTGTTTCTCTCGACAGCTGGCTTAGAACTTGTGTGTTGCTGTTTAGACATCAAGCTTTGGGGCTGAGGTTTTTTTATTCCCAAGTGCTTGCTGGCAGTAAAAATACACTTCACATCTGCAGTGTGTGCACGTGGCTTGGGCTGTGGATTCACACTTCTGGGGCAAAAAGAAGTCCCTTCACACCTGTGCTGCTGGTGGTGTCCCCTGTGAGAAGTTTGGTGGCTCGTTTGTGGCTCTCTCAGTTGTTCCCTTTCACAGAGCTCGGCATTTCTCCCCTTTTCAGTTTCATCCTGCAGAGCTTCGTTCCTGCTGCCGCAGCGTGTTCTGAACCCTCCGCTCGCAGCCTGGGGGTGCCTTTTGTGCTGCTCCTCCGTGGGGCTGCCTTGAGAGCGGAATCAAGGTTGGAAAAGACCTCGGAGATCACTGAGTGCAACCAGCACCAGCACGGCCGGCGCTGACCACGTCCGCCCATGCCACAGCCACAGGTGTTGGAGCACTCCCAGGGGTGGGCACTCCAAACCTCCCTGGGCAGCTGTGCCAAGGCCTGAGCGCCCTTTCCATGGAGGAATTTCCCCAATATCCACCCTGAGCCTCCCCTGGCCCAGCCTGAGGCCGTTCCCTCTCCTCCTGTCCCTGTTCCCTGCGAGCAGAGCCCGACCCCCCCGGCTGCTCCCTCCTGTCAGGGACTTGTCCAGAGCCACAAGGTCCCCCCTGAGCCTCCTTTGCTGCAGGGCTGTGCCCCTTTCCCAGCTCTCTCAGGAACTCTCCAGCCCCTTGCCAGCTCCGTTCCCTTGCCTGGACTCGCTCCAGCCCCTCCGTGTCCCTCTTGTCCCAGAGGTGCTGCCAGCACTGCAGGTGCCCCAGCAGTGCCAGCACAGGGACGGGCCCAGCGCCCCGCGCATGCGCAGTGGGGGGTGAGGGGGGCCCAGTTCTCCCGCGCATGCGCAGTGGTGTGGGGGTAGGGCCAGCGCGTCCGCGCATGCGTAGTAGCACCCGCGCCCGCGCATTCGCAGTAGCCCCCGCGCCCGCGCATGCGTAGTAGCACCCGCGCCCGCGCATGCGCCGTAGCCACCGCGCCCGCGCATGCGCCGTAGACCCCGCGCATGCGCAGTAGCACCCGCGCCCGCGCATGCGCAGTAGCCACCGCGCCCGCGCATGCGCCGTAGCCACCGCGCCCGCGCATGCGCCGTAGCCACCGCGCCCGCGCATGCGCAGTACACCCCACGCCCGCGCATGCGCAGTAGCCACCGCGCCCCCGCATGCGCAGTAGCCACCGCGCCCCCGCATGCGCAGTAGCCCCCGCGCCCGCGCATGCGCAGTAGCCCCCGCGCCCGCGCATGTGCCGTAGCCACCGCGCCCGCGCATGCGCAGTAGCCACCGCGCCCGCGCATGCGCAGTAGCCACCGCGCCCGTGCGGGCGTGCCGAGTGGGGGCTCCGCGCAGAGGGGCAGCGCGCCCGCGCATGATGCGCAGAGGTTTCTTTCGGACCTGGGCTGCATTTCCATCCCCCGCTCTGGGAGTCACCCGGTGCGTTAGGAGCGAGCCGATCCCGCTCCCTGAGACACAAGGGCTTGCTCGAGGAGACTGTTCCTGTTCCTCTCTTCCAGCCACTCTGCTCTCCCCAAAACACCCATTTCCTCGGAGCTCCTCTGCAACTGCATTTCCATGGACCCAGGGCTCCAGAAGCTGCAGAGTCGTGCAATGGGGTTTTTTTGGGAAGGGACCTTAAGCTCTTGCACTTCCACCTCTGTCATGAGAATCTCAGGGCTCTAAGACTCACAGAACCATTTGGGCTTGGAAGGACCTTCAAGCTCATCCAGTGCCAGCGCTGCCACGGGCAGGGACACCTCCCACTGTCCCGGGCTGCTCCCAGCCCCAGTGTGCAGCCTGGCCTGGAACATTCCAGGGCATCCAGGGGCAAATCCCCCTCTCTGGGCAGACAGAAGGAGCTAAACCTGGCTATTCCTGAGGGAGTGATGGCAGCACAGCCGAGTCCTGCATCCCTGATTCCCACGGGGAATCTCCATGTCCTTCCTGCTATGGGATCCAGGAGTTGCAGTAGGATTTTTGTGTTTGGTGCTGCATTCCCAGCATGGGCAGAAGCTGTCACGCTCGGAAACACAGCCAGTGTGACAAGGTTTTGCTCCCTTTCTGCTTTGTTTTTGCTGTGTTTTGTTTCTCTCGACAGCTGGCTTAGAACTTGTGTGTTGCTGTTTAGACATCAAGCTTTGGGGCTGAGGTTTTTTTATTCCCAAGTGCTTGCTGGCAGTAAAAATACACTTCACATCTGCAGTGTGTGCACGTGGCTTGGGCTGTGGATTCACACTTCTGGGGCAAAAAGAAGTCCCTTCACACCTGTGCTGCTGGTGGTGTCCCCTGTGAGAAGTTTGGTGGCTCGTTTGTGGCTCTCTCAGTTGTTCCCTTTCACAGAGCTCGGCATTTCTCCCCTTTTCAGTTTCATCCTGCAGAGCTTCGTTCCTGCTGCCGCAGCGTGTTCTGAACCCTCCGCTCGCAGCCTGGGGGTGCCTTTTGTGCTGCTCCTCCGTGGGGCTGCCTTGAGAGCGGAATCAAGGTTGGAAAAGACCTCGGAGATCACTGAGTGCAACCAGCACCAGCACGGCCGGCGCTGACCACGTCCGCCCATGCCACAGCCACAGGTGTTGGAGCACTCCCAGGGGTGGGCACTCCAAACCTCCCTGGGCAGCTGTGCCAAGGCCTGAGCGCCCTTTCCATGGAGGAATTTCCCCAATATCCACCCTGAGCCTCCCCTGGCCCAGCCTGAGGCCGTTCCCTCTCCTCCTGTCCCTGTTCCCTGCGAGCAGAGCCCGACCCCCCCGGCTGCTCCCTCCTGTCAGGGACTTGTCCAGAGCCACAAGGTCCCCCCTGAGCCTCCTTTGCTCCGGGCTGTGCCCCTTTCCCAGCTCTCTCAGGAACTCTCCAACCCCTTGCCAGCTCCGTTCCCTTGCCTGGACTCGCTCCAGCCCCTCCGTGTCCCTCTTGTCCCAGAGGTGCTGCCAGCACTGCAGGTGCCCCAGCAGTGCCAGCACAGGGACGGGCCCAGCGCCCCGCGCATGCGCAGTGGGGGGTGAGGGGGGCCCAGTTCTCCCGCGCATGCGCAGTGGTGTGGGGGTAGGGCCAGCGCGTCCGCGCATGCGTAGTAGCACCCGCGCCCGCGCATTCGCAGTAGCCACCGCGCCCGCGCATGCGCCGTAGCCCCCGCGCCCGCGCATGCGCAGTAGCCCCCGCGCCCGCGCATGCGTAGTAGCACCCGCGCCCGCGCATGCGCCGTAGCCACCGCGCCCGCGCATGCGCCGTAGCCACCGCGCCCGCGCATGCGCCGTAGCCACCGCGCCCGCGCATGCGCAGTACACCCCACGCCCGCGCATGCGCCGTAGCCACCGCGCCCCCGCATGCGCAGTAGCCACCGCGCCCCCGCATGCGCAGTAGCCCCCGCGCCCGCGCATGCGCAGTAGCCCCCGCGCCCGCGCATGTGCCGTAGCCACCGCGCCCGCGCATGCGCAGTAGCCACCGCGCCCGCGCATGCGCAGTAGCCACCGCGCCCGTGCGGGCGTGCCGAGTGGGGGCTCCGCGCAGAGGGGCAGCGCGCCCGCGCATGATGCGCAGAGGTTTCTTTCGGACCTGGGCTGCATTTCCATCCCCCGCTCTGGGAGTCACCCGGTGCGTTAGGAGCGAGCCGATCCCGCTCCCTGAGACACAAGGGCTTGCTCGAGGAGACTGTTCCTGTTCCTCTCTTCCAGCCACTCTGCTCTCCCCAAAACACCCATTTCCTCGGAGCTCCTCTGCAACTGCATTTCCATGGACCCAGGGCTCCAGAAGCTGCAGAGTCGTGCAATGGGGTTTTTTTGGGAAGGGACCTTAAGCTCTTGCACTTCCACCTCTGTCATGAGAATCTCAGGGCTCTAAGACTCACAGAACCATTTGGGCTTGGAAGGACCTTCAAGCTCATCCAGTGCCAGCGCTGCCACGGGCAGGGACACCTCCCACTGTCCCGGGCTGCTCCCAGCCCCAGTGTGCAGCCTGGCCTGGAACATTCCAGGGCATCCAGGGGCAAATCCCCCTCTCTGGGCAGACAGAAGGAGCTAAACCTGGCTATTCCTGAGGGAGTGATGGCAGCACAGCCGAGTCCTGCATCCCTGATTCCCACGGGGAATCTCCATGTCCTTCCTGCTATGGGATCCAGGAGTTGCAGTAGGATTTTTGTGTTTGGTGCTGCATTCCCAGCATGGCAGAAGCTGTCACGCTCGGAAACACAGCCAGTGTGACAAGGTTTTGCTCCCTTTCTGCTTTGTTTTTGCTGTGTTTTGTTTCTCTCGACAGCTGGCTTAGAACTTGTGTGTTGCTGTTTAGACATCAAGCTTTGGGGCTGAGGTTTTTTTATTCCCAAGTGCTTGCTGGCAGTAAAAATACACTTCACATCTGCAGTGTGTGCACGTGGCTTGGGCTGTGGATTCACACTTCTGGGGCAAAAAGAAGTCCCTTCACACCTGTGCTGCTGGTGGTGTCCCCTGTGAGAAGTTTGGTGGCTCGTTTGTGGCTCTCTCAGTTGTTCCCTTTCACAGAGCTCGGCATTTCTCCCCTTTTCAGTTTCATCCTGCAGAGCTTCGTTCCTGCTGCCGCAGCGTGTTCTGAACCCTCCGCTCGCAGCCTGGGGGTGCCTTTTGTGCTGCTCCTCCGTGGGGCTGCCTTGAGAGCGGAATCAAGGTTGGAAAAGACCTCGGAGATCACTGAGTGCAACCAGCACCAGCACGGCCGGCGCTGACCACGTCCGCCCATGCCACAGCCACAGGTGTTGGAGCACTCCCAGGGGTGGGCACTCCAAACCTCCCTGGGCAGCTGTGCCAAGGCCTGAGCGCCCTTTCCATGGAGGAATTTCCCCAATATCCACCCTGAGCCTCCCCTGGCCCAGCCTGAGGCCGTTCCCTCTCCTCCTGTCCCTGTTCCCTGCGAGCAGAGCCCGACCCCCCCGGCTGCTCCCTCCTGTCAGGGACTTGTCCAGAGCCACAAGGTCCCCCCTGAGCCTCCTTTGCTGCAGGGCTGTGCCCCTTTCCCAGCTCTCTCAGGAACTCTCCAGCCCCTTGCCAGCTCCGTTCCCTTGCCTGGACTCGCTCCAGCCCCTCCGTGTCCCTCTTGTCCCAGAGGTGCTGCCAGCACTGCAGGTGCCCCAGCAGTGCCAGCACAGGGACGGGCCCAGCGCCCCGCGCATGCGCAGTGGGGGGTGAGGGGGGCCCAGTTCTCCCGCGCATGCGCAGTAGCCACCGCGCCCGCGCATGCGCCGTAGCCACCGCGCCCGCGCATGCGCAGTAGCCATCGCGCCCGAGCATGCCCCGTAGCCACCGCGCCCGCGCATGCGCAGTAGCCACCGCGCCCGCGCATGCGCCGTAGCCCCCGCGCCCGCGCATGCGCAGTAGCCCCCGCGCCCGCGCATGCGCCGTACACCCCGCGCCCGCGCATGCGCAGTAGCCACCGCGCCCGCGCATGCGCCGTAGCCCCCGCGCCCGCGCATGCGCAGTAGTCCCCGCGCCCGCGCATGCGCAGTAGCACCCGCGCCCGCGCATGCGCCGTAGCCACCGCGCCCGCGCATGCGCCGTAGACCCCGCGCATGCGCAGTAGCACGCGCGCCCGCGCATGCGCAGTAGCCACCGCGCCCGCGCATGCGCAGTAGCCACCGCGCCCGCGCATGCGCCGTAGCCACCGCGCCCGCGCATGCGCAGTACACCCCGCGCCCGCGCATGCGCAGTAGCCACCGCGCCCGCGCATGCGCCGTAGCCCCCGCGCCCGCGCATGCGCAGTAGCCCCCGCGCCCGCGCATGCGTAGTAGCACCCGCGCCCGCGCATGCGCCGTAGCCACCGCGCCCGCGCATGCGCCGTAGACCCCGCGCATGCGCAGTAGCACCCGCGCCCGCGCATGCGCAGTAGCCCCCGCGCCCGCGCATGCGTAGTAGCACCCGCGCCCGCGCATGCGCAGTAGCCACCGCGCCCGCGCATGCACAGTACACCCCACGCCCGCGCATGCGCAGTAGCCACCGCGCCCCCGCATGCGCAGTAGCCACCGCGCCCCCGCATGCGCAGTAGCCCCCCCGCCCGCGCATGCGCAGTAGCCACCGCGCCCGCGCATGTGCCGTAGCCACCGCGCCCGCGCATGCGCCGTAGCGCCCGCGCCCGCGCATGCGCAGTAGCCCCCGCGCCCGCGCATGCGTAGTAGCCACCGCGCCCGAGCATGCGCAGTACACCCCGCGCCCGCGCATGCGCAGTAGCCACCGCGCCCGCGCATGCGCCGTAGCCCCCGCGCCCGCGCATGCGCAGTAGCCCCCGCGCCCGCGCATGCGCAGTAGCACCCGCGCCCGCGCATGCGCCGTAGCCACCGCGCCCGCGCATGCGCCGTAGACCCCGCGCATGCGCAGTAGCACGCGATCCCGCGCATGCGCCGTAGCCACCGCGCCCGCGCATGCGCCGTAGCCCCCGCGCCCGCGCATGCGCCGTAGCCACCGCGCCCGCGCATGCGCAGTACACCCCGCGCCCGCGCATGCGCAGTAGCCACCGCGCCCGCGCATGCGCCGTAGCCCCCGCGCCCGCGCATGCGCAGTAGCCCCCGCGCCCGCGCATGCGTAGTAGCACCCGCGCCCGCGCATGCGCCGTAGCCACCGCGCCCGCGCATGCGCCGTAGACCCCGCGCATGCGCAGTAGCACCCGCGCCCGCGCATGCGCAGTAGCCACCGCGCCCGCGCATGCGCCGTAGCCACCGCGCCCGCGCATGCGCCGTAGCCACCGCGCCCGCGCATGCGCAGTACACCCCACGCCCGCGCATGCGCCGTAGCCACCGCGCCCCCGCATGCGCAGTAGCCACCGCGCCCCCGCATGCGCAGTAGCCCCCGCGCCCGCGCATGCGCAGTAGCCCCCGCGCCCGCGCATGTGCCGTAGCCACCGCGCCCGCGCATGCGCAGTAGCCACCGCGCCCGCGCATGCGCAGTAGCCACCGCGCCCGTGCGGGCGTGCCGAGTGGGGGCTCCGCGCAGAGGGGCAGCGCGCCCGCGCATGATGCGCAGAGGTTTCTTTCGGACCTGGGCTGCATTTCCATCCCCCGCTCTGGGAGTCACCCGGTGCGTTAGGAGCGAGCCGATCCCGCTCCCTGAGACACAAGGGCTTGCTCGAGGAGACTGTTCCTGTTCCTCTCTTCCAGCCACTCTGCTCTCCCCAAAACACCCATTTCCTCGGAGCTCCTCTGCAACTGCATTTCCATGGACCCAGGGCTCCAGAAGCTGCAGAGTCGTGCAATGGGGTTTTTTTGGGAAGGGACCTTAAGCTCTTGCACTTCCACCTCTGTCATGAGAATCTCAGGGCTCTAAGACTCACAGAACCATTTGGGCTTGGAAGGACCTTCAAGCTCATCCAGTGCCAGCGCTGCCACGGGCAGGGACACCTCCCACTGTCCCGGGCTGCTCCCAGCCCCAGTGTGCAGCCTGGCCTGGAACATTCCAGGGCATCCAGGGGCAAATCCCCCTCTCTGGGCAGACAGAAGGAGCTAAACCTGGCTATTCCTGAGGGAGTGATGGCAGCACAGCCGAGTCCTGCATCCCTGATTCCCACGGGGAATCTCCATGTCCTTCCTGCTATGGGATCCAGGAGTTGCAGTAGGATTTTTGTGTTTGGTGCTGCATTCCCAGCATGGGCAGAAGCTGTCACGCTCGGAAACACAGCCAGTGTGACAAGGTTTTGCTCCCTTTCTGCTTTGTTTTTGCTGTGTTTTGTTTCTCTCGACAGCTGGCTTAGAACTTGTGTGTTGCTGTTTAGACATCAAGCTTTGGGGCTGAGGTTTTTTTATTCCCAAGTGCTTGCTGGCAGTAAAAATACACTTCACATCTGCAGTGTGTGCACGTGGCTTGGGCTGTGGATTCACACTTCTGGGGCAAAAAGAAGTCCCTTCACACCTGTGCTGCTGGTGGTGTCCCCTGTGAGAAGTTTGGTGGCTCGTTTGTGGCTCTCTCAGTTGTTCCCTTTCACAGAGCTCGGCATTTCTCCCCTTTTCAGTTTCATCCTGCAGAGCTTCGTTCCTGCTGCCGCAGCGTGTTCTGAACCCTCCGCTCGCAGCCTGGGGGTGCCTTTTGTGCTGCTCCTCCGTGGGGCTGCCTTGAGAGCGGAATCAAGGTTGGAAAAGACCTCGGAGATCACTGAGTGCAACCAGCACCAGCACGGCCGGCGCTGACCACGTCCGCCCATGCCACAGCCACAGGTGTTGGAGCACTCCCAGGGGTGGGCACTCCAAACCTCCCTGGGCAGCTGTGCCAAGGCCTGAGCGCCCTTTCCATGGAGGAATTTCCCCAATATCCACCCTGAGCCTCCCCTGGCCCAGCCTGAGGCCGTTCCCTCTCCTCCTGTCCCTGTTCCCTGCGAGCAGAGCCCGACCCCCCCGGCTGCTCCCTCCTGTCAGGGACTTGTCCAGAGCCACAAGGTCCCCCCTGAGCCTCCTTTGCTCCGGGCTGTGCCCCTTTCCCAGCTCTCTCAGGAACTCTCCAACCCCTTGCCAGCTCCGTTCCCTTGCCTGGACTGGCTCCAGCCCCTCCGTGTCCCTCTTGTCCCAGAGGTGCTGCCAGCACTGCAGGTGCCCCAGCAGTGCCAGCACAGGGACGGGCCCAGCGCCCCGCGCATGCGCAGTGGGGGGTGAGGGGGGCCCAGTTCTCCCGCGCATGCGCAGTAGCCACCGCGCCCGCGCATGCGCCGTAGCCACCGCGCCCGCGCATGCGCAGTAGCCATCGCGCCCGAGCATGCCCCGTAGCCACCGCGCCCGCGCATGCGCAGTAGCCACCGCGCCCGCGCATGCGCCGTAGCCCCCGCGCCCGCGCATGCGCAGTACACCCCGCGCCCCCGCATGCGCAGTAGCCACCGCGCCCCCGCATGCGCAGTAGCCCCCGCGCCCGCGCATGCGCAGTAGCCCCCGCGCCCGCGCATGTGCCGTAGCCACCGCGCCCGCGCATGCGCCGTAGGTCCCGCGCCCGCGCATGCGCAGTAGCCCCCGCGCCCGCGCATGCGTAGTAGCCACCGCGCCCGAGCATGCGCAGTACACCCCGCGCCCGCGCATGCGCAGTAGCCACCGCGCCCGCGCATGCGCCGTAGCCCCCGCGCCCGCGCATGCGCAGTAGCCACCGCGCCCGCGCATGCGCAGTAGCACCCGCGCCCGCGCATGCGCCGTAGCCACCGCGCCCGCGCATGCGCCGTAGACCCCGCGCATGCGCAGTAGCACGCGCGCCCGCGCATGCGCAGTAGCCACCGCGCTGGCGCATGCGCAGTAGCCACCGCGCCCGCGCATGCGCCGTAGCCACCGCGCCCGCGCATGCGCAGTACACCCCGCGCCCGCGCATGCGCAGTAGCCACCGCGCCCGCGCATGCACAGTACACCCCACGCCCGCGCATGCGCAGTAGCCACCGCGCCCCCGCATGCGCAGTAGCCACCGCGCCCCCGCATGCGCAGTAGCCCCCCCGCCCGCGCATGCGCAGTAGCCACCGCGCCCGCGCATGTGCCGTAGCCACCGCGCCCGCGCATGCGCCGTAGCGCCCGCGCCCGCGCATGCGCAGTAGCCCCCGCGCCCGCGCATGCGTAGTAGCCACCGCGCCCGAGCATGCGCAGTACACCCCGCGCCCGCGCATGCGCAGTAGCCACCGCGCCCGCGCATGCGCCGTAGCCCCCGCGCCCGCGCATGCGCAGTAGCCCCCGCGCCCGCGCATGCGCAGTAGCACCCGCGCCCGCGCATGCGCCGTAGCCACCGCGCCCGCGCATGCGCCGTAGACCCCGCGCATGCGCAGTAGCACGCGATCCCGCGCATGCGCCGTAGCCACCGCGCCCGCGCATGCGCCGTAGCCCCCGCGCCCGCGCATGCGCCGTAGCCACCGCGCCCGCGCATGCGCAGTACACCCCGCGCCCGCGCATGCGCAGTAGCCACCGCGCCCGCGCATGCGCCGTAGCCCCCGCGCCCGCGCATGCGCAGTAGCCCCCGCGCCCGCGCATGCGTAGTAGCACCCGCGCCCGCGCATGCGCCGTAGCCACCGCGCCCGCGCATGCGCCGTAGACCCCGCGCATGCGCAGTAGCACCCGCGCCCGCGCATGCGCAGTAGCCACCGCGCCCGCGCATGCGCCGTAGCCACCGCGCCCGCGCATGCGCCGTAGCCACCGCGCCCGCGCATGCGCAGTACACCCCACGCCCGCGCATGCGCCGTAGCCACCGCGCCCCCGCATGCGCAGTAGCCACCGCGCCCCCGCATGCGCAGTAGCCCCCGCGCCCGCGCATGCGCAGTAGCCCCCGCGCCCGCGCATGTGCCGTAGCCACCGCGCCCGCGCATGCGCAGTAGCCACCGCGCCCGCGCATGCGCAGTAGCCACCGCGCCCGTGCGGGCGTGCCGAGTGGGGGCTCCGCGCAGAGGGGCAGCGCGCCCGCGCATGATGCGCAGAGGTTTCTTTCGGACCTGGGCTGCATTTCCATCCCCCGCTCTGGGAGTCACCCGGTGCGTTAGGAGCGAGCCGATCCCGCTCCCTGAGACACAAGGGCTTGCTCGAGGAGACTGTTCCTGTTCCTCTCTTCCAGCCACTCTGCTCTCCCCAAAACACCCATTTCCTCGGAGCTCCTCTGCAACTGCATTTCCATGGACCCAGGGCTCCAGAAGCTGCAGAGTCGTGCAATGGGGTTTTTTTGGGAAGGGACCTTAAGCTCTTGCACTTCCACCTCTGTCATGAGAATCTCAGGGCTCTAAGACTCACAGAACCATTTGGGCTTGGAAGGACCTTCAAGCTCATCCAGTGCCAGCGCTGCCACGGGCAGGGACACCTCCCACTGTCCCGGGCTGCTCCCAGCCCCAGTGTGCAGCCTGGCCTGGAACATTCCAGGGCATCCAGGGGCAAATCCCCCTCTCTGGGCAGACAGAAGGAGCTAAACCTGGCTATTCCTGAGGGAGTGATGGCAGCACAGCCGAGTCCTGCATCCCTGATTCCCACGGGGAATCTCCATGTCCTTCCTGCTATGGGATCCAGGAGTTGCAGTAGGATTTTTGTGTTTGGTGCTGCATTCCCAGCATGGGCAGAAGCTGTCACGCTCGGAAACACAGCCAGTGTGACAAGGTTTTGCTCCCTTTCTGCTTTGTTTTTGCTGTGTTTTGTTTCTCTCGACAGCTGGCTTAGAACTTGTGTGTTGCTGTTTAGACATCAAGCTTTGGGGCTGAGGTTTTTTTATTCCCAAGTGCTTGCTGGCAGTAAAAATACACTTCACATCTGCAGTGTGTGCACGTGGCTTGGGCTGTGGATTCACACTTCTGGGGCAAAAAGAAGTCCCTTCACACCTGTGCTGCTGGTGGTGTCCCCTGTGAGAAGTTTGGTGGCTCGTTTGTGGCTCTCTCAGTTGTTCCCTTTCACAGAGCTCGGCATTTCTCCCCTTTTCAGTTTCATCCTGCAGAGCTTCGTTCCTGCTGCCGCAGCGTGTTCTGAACCCTCCGCTCGCAGCCTGGGGGTGCCTTTTGTGCTGCTCCTCCGTGGGGCTGCCTTGAGAGCGGAATCAAGGTTGGAAAAGACCTCGGAGATCACTGAGTGCAACCAGCACCAGCACGGCCGGCGCTGACCACGTCCGCCCATGCCACAGCCACAGGTGTTGGAGCACTCCCAGGGGTGGGCACTCCAAACCTCCCTGGGCAGCTGTGCCAAGGCCTGAGCGCCCTTTCCATGGAGGAATTTCCCCAATATCCACCCTGAGCCTCCCCTGGCCCAGCCTGAGGCCGTTCCCTCTCCTCCTGTCCCTGTTCCCTGCGAGCAGAGCCCGACCCCCCCGGCTGCTCCCTCCTGTCAGGGACTTGTCCAGAGCCACAAGGTCCCCCCTGAGCCTCCTTTGCTCCGGGCTGTGCCCCTTTCCCAGCTCTCTCAGGAACTCTCCAACCCCTTGCCAGCTCCGTTCCCTTGCCTGGACTGGCTCCAGCCCCTCCGTGTCCCTCTTGTCCCAGAGGTGCTGCCAGCACTGCAGGTGCCCCAGCAGTGCCAGCACAGGGACGGGCCCAGCGCCCCGCGCATGCGCAGTGGGGGGTGAGGGGGGCCCAGTTCTCCCGCGCATGCGCAGTAGCCACCGCGCCCGCGCATGCGCCGTAGCCACCGCGCCCGCGCATGCGCAGTAGCCATCGCGCCCGAGCATGCCCCGTAGCCACCGCGCCCGCGCATGCGCAGTAGCCACCGCGCCCGCGCATGCGCCGTAGCCCCCGCGCCCGCGCATGCGCAGTACACCCCGCGCCCCCGCATGCGCAGTAGCCACCGCGCCCCCGCATGCGCAGTAGCCCCCGCGCCCGCGCATGCGCAGTAGCCCCCGCGCCCGCGCATGTGCCGTAGCCACCGCGCCCGCGCATGCGCCGTAGGTCCCGCGCCCGCGCATGCGCAGTAGCCCCCGCGCCCGCGCATGCGTAGTAGCCACCGCGCCCGAGCATGCGCAGTACACCCCGCGCCCGCGCATGCGCAGTAGCCACCGCGCCCGCGCATGCGCCGTAGCCCCCGCGCCCGCGCATGCGCAGTAGCCACCGCGCCCGCGCATGCGCAGTAGCACCCGCGCCCGCGCATGCGCCGTAGCCACCGCGCCCGCGCATGCGCCGTAGACCCCGCGCATGCGCAGTAGCACGCGCGCCCGCGCATGCGCAGTAGCCACCGCGCTGGCGCATGCGCAGTAGCCACCGCGCCCGCGCATGCGCCGTAGCCACCGCGCCCGCGCATGCGCAGTACACCCCGCGCCCGCGCATGCGCAGTAGCCACCGCGCCCGCGCATGCGCCGTAGCCCCCGCGCCCGCGCATGCGCCGTAGCCCCCGCGCCCGCGCATGCGTAGTAGCACCCGCGCCCGCGCATGCGCCGTAGCCACCGCGCCCGCGCATGCGCCGTAGACCCCGCGCATGCGCAGTAGCACCCGCGCCCGCGCATGCGCAGTAGCCACCGCGCCCGCGCATGCGCCGTAGCCACCGCGCCCGCGCATGCGCCGTAGCCACCGCGCCCGCGCATGCGCAGTACACCCCACGCCCGCGCATGCGCAGTAGCCACCGCGCCCCCGCATGCGCAGTAGCCACCGCGCCCCCGCATGCGCAGTAGCCCCCGCGCCCGCGCATGCGCAGTAGCCCCCGCGCCCGCGCATGTGCCGTAGCCACCGCGCCCGCGCATGCGCAGTAGCCACCGCGCCCGCGCATGCGCAGTAGCCACCGCGCCCGTGCGGGCGTGCCGAGTGGGGGCTCCGCGCAGAGGGGCAGCGCGCCCGCGCATGATGCGCAGAGGTTTCTTTCGGACCTGGGCTGCATTTCCATCCCCCGCTCTGGGAGTCACCCGGTGCGTTAGGAGCGAGCCGATCCCGCTCCCTGAGACACAAGGGCTTGCTCGAGGAGACTGTTCCTGTTCCTCTCTTCCAGCCACTCTGCTCTCCCCAAAACACCCATTTCCTCGGAGCTCCTCTGCAACTGCATTTCCATGGACCCAGGGCTCCAGAAGCTGCAGAGTCGTGCAATGGGGTTTTTTTGGGAAGGGACCTTAAGCTCTTGCACTTCCACCTCTGTCATGAGAATCTCAGGGCTCTAAGACTCACAGAACCATTTGGGCTTGGAAGGACCTTCAAGCTCATCCAGTGCCAGCGCTGCCACGGGCAGGGACACCTCCCACTGTCCC
Source organism: Coloeus monedula (assembly GCF_965178545.1). Lineage (NCBI taxonomy): Eukaryota > Metazoa > Chordata > Aves > Passeriformes > Corvidae > Coloeus > Coloeus monedula. Next base: position 155,956 of record NW_028120760.1, on the reverse strand, counting down.
GGGCTGCTCCCAGCCCCAGTGTGCAGCCTGGCCTGGAACATTCCAGGGCATCCAGGGGCAAATCCCCCTCTCTGGGCAGACAGAAGGAGCTAAACCTGGCTATTCCTGAGGGAGTGATGGCAGCACAGCCGAGTCCTGCATCCCTGATTCCCACGGGGAATCTCCATGTCCTTCCTGCTATGGGATCCAGGAGTTGCAGTAGGATTTTTGTGTTTGGTGCTGCATTCCCAGCATGGCAGAAGCTGTCACGCTCGGAAACACAGCCAGTGTGACAAGGTTTTGCTCCCTTTCTGCTTTGTTTTTGCTGTGTTTTGTTTCTCTCGACAGCTGGCTTAGAACTTGTGTGTTGCTGTTTAGACATCAAGCTTTGGGGCTGAGGTTTTTTTATTCCCAAGTGCTTGCTGGCAGTAAAAATACACTTCACATCTGCAGTGTGTGCACGTGGCTTGGGCTGTGGATTCACACTTCTGGGGCAAAAAGAAGTCCCTTCACACCTGTGCTGCTGGTGGTGTCCCCTGTGAGAAGTTTGGTGGCTCGTTTGTGGCTCTCTCAGTTGTTCCCTTTCACAGAGCTCGGCATTTCTCCCCTTTTCAGTTTCATCCTGCAGAGCTTCGTTCCTGCTGCCGCAGCGTGTTCTGAACCCTCCGCTCGCAGCCTGGGGGTGCCTTTTGTGCTGCTCCTCCGTGGGGCTGCCTTGAGAGCGGAATCAAGGTTGGAAAAGACCTCGGAGATCACTGAGTGCAACCAGCACCAGCACGGCCGGCGCTGACCACGTCCGCCCATGCCACAGCCACAGGTGTTGGAGCACTCCCAGGGGTGGGCACTCCAAACCTCCCTGGGCAGCTGTGCCAAGGCCTGAGCGCCCTTTCCATGGAGGAATTTCCCCAATATCCACCCTGAGCCTCCCCTGGCCCAGCCTGAGGCCGTTCCCTCTCCTCCTGTCCCTGTTCCCTGCGAGCAGAGCCCGACCCCCCCGGCTGCTCCCTCCTGTCAGGGACTTGTCCAGAGCCACAAGGTCCCCCCTGAGCCTCCTTTGCTCCGGGCTGTGCCCCTTTCCCAGCTCTCTCAGGAACTCTCCAGCCCCTTGCCAGCTCCGTTCCCTTGCCTGGACTGGCTCCAGCCCCTCCGTGTCCCTCTTGTCCCAGAGGTGCTGCCAGCACTGCAGGTGCCCCAGCAGTGCCAGCACAGGGACGGGCCCAGCGCCCCGCGCATGCGCAGTGGGGGGTGAGGGGGGCCCAGTTCTCCCGCGCATGCGCAGTGGTGTGGGGGTAGGGCCAGCGCGTCCGCGCATGCGTAGTAGCACCCGCGCCCGCGCATTCGCAGTAGCCACCGCGCCCGCGCATGCGCCGTAGCCCCCGCGCCCGCGCATGCGCAGTAGCCCCCGCGCCCGCGCATGCGTAGTAGCACCCGCGCCCGCGCATGCGCCGTAGCCACCGCGCCCGCGCATGCGCCGTAGACCCCGCGCATGCGCAGTAGCACCCGCGCCCGCGCATGCGCAGTAGCCACCGCGCCCGCGCATGCGCCGTAGCCACCGCGCCCGCGCATGCGCCGTAGCCACCGCGCCCGCGCATGCGCAGTACACCCCACGCCCGCGCATGCGCAGTAGCCACCGCGCCCCCGCATGCGCAGTAGCCACCGCGCCCCCGCATGCGCAGTAGCCCCCGCGCCCGCGCATGCGCAGTAGCCCCCGCGCCCGCGCATGTGCCGTAGCCACCGCGCCCGCGCATGCGCAGTAGCCACCGCGCCCGCGCATGCGCAGTAGCCACCGCGCCCGTGCGGGCGTGCCGAGTGGGGGCTCCGCGCAGAGGGGCAGCGCGCCCGCGCATGATGCGCAGAGGTTTCTTTCGGACCTGGGCTGCATTTCCATCCCCCGCTCTGGGAGTCACCCGGTGCGTTAGGAGCGAGCCGATCCCGCTCCCTGAGACACAAGGGCTTGCTCGAGGAGACTGTTCCTGTTCCTCTCTTCCAGCCACTCTGCTCTCCCCAAAACACCCATTTCCTCGGAGCTCCTCTGCAACTGCATTTCCATGGACCCAGGGCTCCAGAAGCTGCAGAGTCGTGCAATGGGGTTTTTTTGGGAAGGGACCTTAAGCTCTTGCACTTCCACCTCTGTCATGAGAATCTCAGGGCTCTAAGACTCACAGAACCATTTGGGCTTGGAAGGACCTTCAAGCTCATCCAGTGCCAGCGCTGCCACGGGCAGGGACACCTCCCACTGTCCCGGGCTGCTCCCAGCCCCAGTGTGCAGCCTGGCCTGGAACATTCCAGGGCATCCAGGGGCAAATCCCCCTCTCTGGGCAGACAGAAGGAGCTAAACCTGGCTATTCCTGAGGGAGTGATGGCAGCACAGCCGAGTCCTGCATCCCTGATTCCCACGGGGAATCTCCATGTCCTTCCTGCTATGGGATCCAGGAGTTGCAGTAGGATTTTTGTGTTTGGTGCTGCATTCCCAGCATGGGCAGAAGCTGTCACGCTCGGAAACACAGCCAGTGTGACAAGGTTTTGCTCCCTTTCTGCTTTGTTTTTGCTGTGTTTTGTTTCTCTCGACAGCTGGCTTAGAACTTGTGTGTTGCTGTTTAGACATCAAGCTTTGGGGCTGAGGTTTTTTTATTCCCAAGTGCTTGCTGGCAGTAAAAATACACTTCACATCTGCAGTGTGTGCACGTGGCTTGGGCTGTGGATTCACACTTCTGGGGCAAAAAGAAGTCCCTTCACACCTGTGCTGCTGGTGGTGTCCCCTGTGAGAAGTTTGGTGGCTCGTTTGTGGCTCTCTCAGTTGTTCCCTTTCACAGAGCTCGGCATTTCTCCCCTTTTCAGTTTCATCCTGCAGAGCTTCGTTCCTGCTGCCGCAGCGTGTTCTGAACCCTCCGCTCGCAGCCTGGGGGTGCCTTTTGTGCTGCTCCTCCGTGGGGCTGCCTTGAGAGCGGAATCAAGGTTGGAAAAGACCTCGGAGATCACTGAGTGCAACCAGCACCAGCACGGCCGGCGCTGACCACGTCCGCCCATGCCACAGCCACAGGTGTTGGAGCACTCCCAGGGGTGGGCACTCCAAACCTCCCTGGGCAGCTGTGCCAAGGCCTGAGCGCCCTTTCCATGGAGGAATTTCCCCAATATCCACCCTGAGCCTCCCCTGGCCCAGCCTGAGGCCGTTCCCTCTCCTCCTGTCCCTGTTCCCTGCGAGCAGAGCCCGACCCCCCCGGCTGCTCCCTCCTGTCAGGGACTTGTCCAGAGCCACAAGGTCCCCCCTGAGCCTCCTTTGCTCCGGGCTGTGCCCCTTTCCCAGCTCTCTCAGGAACTCTCCAACCCCTTGCCAGCTCCGTTCCCTTGCCTGGACTGGCTCCAGCCCCTCCGTGTCCCTCTTGTCCCAGAGGTGCTGCCAGCACTGCAGGTGCCCCAGCAGTGCCAGCACAGGGACGGGCCCAGCGCCCCGCGCATGCGCAGTGGGGGGTGAGGGGGGCCCAGTTCTCCCGCGCATGCGCAGTGGTGTGGGGGTAGGGCCAGCGCGTCCGCGCATGCGTAGTAGCACCCGCGCCCGCGCATTCGCAGTAGCCACCGCGCCCGCGCATGCGCCGTAGCCCCCGCGCCCGCGCATGCGCAGTAGCCCCCGCGCCCGCGCATGCGTAGTAGCACCCGCGCCCGCGCATGCGCCGTAGCCACCGCGCCCGCGCATGCGCCGTAGACCCCGCGCATGCGCAGTAGCACCCGCGCCCGCGCATGCGCAGTAGCCACCGCGCCCGCGCATGCGCCGTAGCCACCGCGCCCGCGCATGCGCCGTAGCCACCGCGCCCGCGCATGCGCAGTACACCCCACGCCCGCGCATGCGCAGTAGCCACCGCGCCCCCGCATGCGCAGTAGCCACCGCGCCCCCGCATGCGCAGTAGCCCCCGCGCCCGCGCATGCGCAGTAGCCCCCGCGCCCGCGCATGTGCCGTAGCCACCGCGCCCGCGCATGCGCAGTAGCCACCGCGCCCGCGCATGCGCGGTAGCCACCGCGCCCGTGCGGGCGTGCCGAGTGGGGGCTCCGCGCAGAGGGGCAGCGCGCCCGCGCATGATGCGCAGAGGTTTCTTTCGGACCTGGGCTGCATTTCCATCCCCCGCTCTGGGAGTCACCCGGTGCGTTAGGAGCGAGCCGATCCCGCTCCCTGAGACACAAGGGCTTGCTCGAGGAGACTGTTCCTGTTCCTCTCTTCCAGCCACTCTGCTCTCCCCAAAACACCCATTTCCTCGGAGCTCCTCTGCAACTGCATTTCCATGGACCCAGGGCTCCAGAAGCTGCAGAGTCGTGCAATGGGGTTTTTTTGGGAAGGGACCTTAAGCTCTTGCACTTCCACCTCTGTCATGAGAATCTCAGGGCTCTAAGACTCACAGAACCATTTGGGCTTGGAAGGACCTTCAAGCTCATCCAGTGCCAGCGCTGCCACGGGCAGGGACACCTCCCACTGTCCCGGGCTGCTCCCAGCCCCAGTGTGCAGCCTGGCCTGGAACATTCCAGGGCATCCAGGGGCAAATCCCCCTCTCTGGGCAGACAGAAGGAGCTAAACCTGGCTATTCCTGAGGGAGTGATGGCAGCACAGCCGAGTCCTGCATCCCTGATTCCCACGGGGAATCTCCATGTCCTTCCTGCTATGGGATCCAGGAGTTGCAGTAGGATTTTTGTGTTTGGTGCTGCATTCCCAGCATGGGCAGAAGCTGTCACGCTCGGAAACACAGCCAGTGTGACAAGGTTTTGCTCCCTTTCTGCTTTGTTTTTGCTGTGTTTTGTTTCTCTCGACAGCTGGCTTAGAACTTGTGTGTTGCTGTTTAGACATCAAGCTTTGGGGCTGAGGTTTTTTTATTCCCAAGTGCTTGCTGGCAGTAAAAATACACTTCACATCTGCAGTGTGTGCACGTGGCTTGGGCTGTGGATTCACACTTCTGGGGCAAAAAGAAGTCCCTTCACACCTGTGCTGCTGGTGGTGTCCCCTGTGAGAAGTTTGGTGGCTCGTTTGTGGCTCTCTCAGTTGTTCCCTTTCACAGAGCTCGGCATTTCTCCCCTTTTCAGTTTCATCCTGCAGAGCTTCGTTCCTGCTGCCGCAGCGTGTTCTGAACCCTCCGCTCGCAGCCTGGGGGTGCCTTTTGTGCTGCTCCTCCGTGGGGCTGCCTTGAGAGCGGAATCAAGGTTGGAAAAGACCTCGGAGATCACTGAGTGCAACCAGCACCAGCACGGCCGGCGCTGACCACGTCCGCCCATGCCACAGCCACAGGTGTTGGAGCACTCCCAGGGGTGGGCACTCCAAACCTCCCTGGGCAGCTGTGCCAAGGCCTGAGCGCCCTTTCCATGGAGGAATTTCCCCAATATCCACCCTGAGCCTCCCCTGGCCCAGCCTGAGGCCGTTCCCTCTCCTCCTGTCCCTGTTCCCTGCGAGCAGAGCCCGACCCCCCCGGCTGCTCCCTCCTGTCAGGGACTTGTCCAGAGCCACAAGGTCCCCCCTGAGCCTCCTTTGCTCCGGGCTGTGCCCCTTTCCCAGCTCTCTCAGGAACTCTCCAGCCCCTTGCCAGCTCCGTTCCCTTGCCTGGACTCGCTCCAGCCCCTCCGTGTCCCTCTTGTCCCAGAGGTGCTGCCAGCACTGCAGGTGCCCCAGCAGTGCCAGCACAGGGACGGGCCCAGCGCCCCGCGCATGCGCAGTGGGGGGTGAGGGGGGCCCAGTTCTCCCGCGCATGCGCAGTGGTGTGGGGGTAGGGCCAGCGCGTCCGCGCATGCGTAGTAGCACCCGCGCCCGCGCATGCGCAGTAGCCACCGCGCCCGCGCATGCGCCGTAGCCCCCGCGCCCGCGCATGCGCAGTAGCCCCCGCGCCCGCGCATGCGCAGTAGCACCCGCGCCCGCGCATGCGCAGTAGCCACCGCGCCCGCGCATGCGCCGTAGCCACCGCGCCCGCGCATGCGCAGTACACCCCACGCCCGCGCATGCGCAGTAGCCACCGCGCCCCCGCATGCGCAGTAGCCACCGCGCCCCCGCATGCGCAGTAGCCACCGCGCCCCCGCATGCGCAGTAGCCCCCGCGCCCGCGCATGCGCAGTAGCCCCCGCGCCCGCGCATGTGCCGTAGCCACCGCGCCCGCGCATGCGCAGTAGCCACCGCGCCCGCGCATGCGCGGTAGCCACCGCGCCCGTGCGGGCGTGCCGAGTGGGGGCTCCGCGCAGAGGGGCAGCGCGCCCGCGCATGATGCGCAGAGGTTTCTTTCGGACCTGGGCTGCATTTCCATCCCCCGCTCTGGGAGTCACCCGGTGCGTTAGGAGCGAGCCGATCCCGCTCCCTGAGACACAAGGGCTTGCTCGAGGAGACTGTTCCTGTTCCTCTCTTCCAGCCACTCTGCTCTCCCCAAAACACCCATTTCCTCGGAGCTCCTCTGCAACTGCATTTCCATGGACCCAGGGCTCCAGAAGCTGCAGAGTCGTGCAATGGGGTTTTTTTGGGAAGGGACCTTAAGCTCTTGCACTTCCACCTCTGTCATGAGAATCTCAGGGCTCTAAGACTCACAGAACCATTTGGGCTTGGAAGGACCTTCAAGCTCATCCAGTGCCAGCGCTGCCACGGGCAGGGACACCTCCCACTGTCCCGGGCTGCTCCCAGCCCCAGTGTGCAGCCTGGCCTGGAACATTCCAGGGCATCCAGGGGCAAATCCCCCTCTCTGGGCAGACAGAAGGAGCTAAACCTGGCTATTCCTGAGGGAGTGATGGCAGCACAGCCGAGTCCTGCATCCCTGATTCCCACGGGGAATCTCCATGTCCTTCCTGCTATGGGATCCAGGAGTTGCAGTAGGATTTTTGTGTTTGGTGCTGCATTCCCAGCATGGGCAGAAGCTGTCACGCTCGGAAACACAGCCAGTGTGACAAGGTTTTGCTCCCTTTCTGCTTTGTTTTTGCTGTGTTTTGTTTCTCTCGACAGCTGGCTTAGAACTTGTGTGTTGCTGTTTAGACATCAAGCTTTGGGGCTGAGGTTTTTTTATTCCCAAGTGCTTGCTGGCAGTAAAAATACACTTCACATCTGCAGTGTGTGCACGTGGCTTGGGCTGTGGATTCACACTTCTGGGGCAAAAAGAAGTCCCTTCACACCTGTGCTGCTGGTGGTGTCCCCTGTGAGAAGTTTGGTGGCTCGTTTGTGGCTCTCTCAGTTGTTCCCTTTCACAGAGCTCGGCATTTCTCCCCTTTTCAGTTTCATCCTGCAGAGCTTCGTTCCTGCTGCCGCAGCGTGTTCTGAACCCTCCGCTCGCAGCCTGGGGGTGCCTTTTGTGCTGCTCCTCCGTGGGGCTGCCTTGAGAGCGGAATCAAGGTTGGAAAAGACCTCGGAGATCACTGAGTGCAACCAGCACCAGCACGGCCGGCGCTGACCACGTCCGCCCATGCCACAGCCACAGGTGTTGGAGCACTCCCAGGGGTGGGCACTCCAAACCTCCCTGGGCAGCTGTGCCAAGGCCTGAGCGCCCTTTCCATGGAGGAATTTCCCCAATATCCACCCTGAGCCTCCCCTGGCCCAGCCTGAGGCCGTTCCCTCTCCTCCTGTCCCTGTTCCCTGCGAGCAGAGCCCGACCCCCCCGGCTGCTCCCTCCTGTCAGGGACTTGTCCAGAGCCACAAGGTCCCCCCTGAGCCTCCTTTGCTCCGGGCTGTGCCCCTTTCCCAGCTCTCTCAGGAACTCTCCAACCCCTTGCCAGCTCCGTTCCCTTGCCTGGACTGGCTCCAGCCCCTCCGTGTCCCTCTTGTCCCAGAGGTGCTGCCAGCACTGCAGGTGCCCCAGCAGTGCCAGCACAGGGACGGGCCCAGCGCCCCGCGCATGCGCAGTGGGGGGTGAGGGGGGCCCAGTTCTCCCGCGCATGCGCCGTAGCCACCGCGCCCGCGCATGCGCCGTAGCCACCGCGCCCGCGCATGCGCAGTAGCCATCGCGCCCGAGCATGCCCCGTAGCCACCGCGCCCGCGCATGCGCAGTAGCCACCGCGCCCGCGCATGCGCCGTAGCCCCCGCGCCCGCGCATGCGCAGTAGCCCCCGCGCCCGCGCATGCGTAGTAGCCACCGCGCCCGCGCATGCGCAGTACACCCCGCGCCCGCGCATGCGCAGTAGCCAACGCGCCCGCGCATGCGCCGTAGCCCCCGCGCCCGCGCATGCGCAGTAGTGCCCGCGCCCGCGCATGCGCAGTAGCACCCGCGCCCGCGCATGCGCCGTAGCCACCGCGCCCGCGCATGCGCCGTAGACCCCGCGCATGCGCAGTAGCACGCGCGCCCGCGCATGCGCAGTAGCCACCGCGCCCGCGCATGCGCAGTAGCCACCGCGCCCGCGCATGCGCCGTAGCCACCGCGCCCGCGCATGCGCAGTACACCCCGCGCCCGCGCATGCGCAGTAGCCACCGCGCCCGCGCATGCGCCGTAGCCCCCGCGCCCGCGCATGCGCAGTAGCCCCCGCGCCCGCGCATGCGTAGTAGCACCCGCGCCCGCGCATGCGCAGTAGCCACCGCGCCCGCGCATGCGCCGTAGACCCCGCGCCCGCGCATGCGCAGTACACCCCACGCCCGCGCATGCGCAGTAGCCACCGCGCCCCCGCATGCGCAGTAGCCACCGCGCCCCCGCATGCGCAGTAGCCCCCGCGCCCGCGCATGCGCAGTAGCCCCCGCGCCCGCGCATGTGCCGTAGCCACCGCGCCCGCGCATGCGCCGTAGCGCCCGCGCCCGCGCATGCGCAGTAGCCCCCGCGCCCGCGCATGCGTAGTAGCCACCGCGCCCGCGCATGCGCAGTACACCCCGCACCCGCGCATGCGCAGTAGCCACCGCGCCCGCGCATGCGCCGTAGCCCCCGCGCCCGCGCATGCGCAGTAGCCCCCGCGCCCGCGCATGCGCAGTAGCACCCGCGCCCGCGCATGCGCCGTAGCCACCGCGCCCGCGCATGCGCCGTAGACCCCGCGCATGCGCAGTAGCCACCGCGCCCGCGCATGCGCAGTAGCCACCGCGCTGGCGCATGCGCAGTAGCCACCGCGCCCGCGCATGCGCCGTAGCCACCGCGCCCGCGCATGCGCAGTACACCCCGCGCCCGCGCATGCGCAGTAGCCACCGCGCCCGCGCATGCGCCGTAGCCACCGCGCCCGCGCATGCGCAGTAGCCCCCGCGCCCGCGCATGCGTAGTAGCACCCGCGCCCGCGCATGCGCCGTAGCCACCGCGCCCGCGCATGCGCCGTAGACCCCGCGCATGCGCAGTAGCACCCGCGCCCGCGCATGCGCAGTAGCCACCGCGCCCGCGCATGCGCCGTAGCCACCGCGCCCGCGCATGCGCCGTAGCCACCGCGCCCGCGCATGCGCAGTACACCCCACGCCCGCGCATGCGCAGTAGCCACCGCGCCCCCGCATGCGCAGTAGCCACCGCGCCCCCGCATGCGCAGTAGCCCCCGCGCCCGCGCATGCGCAGTAGCCCCCGCGCCCGCGCATGTGCCGTAGCCACCGCGCCCGCGCATGCGCAGTAGCCACCGCGCCCGCGCATGCGCAGTAGCCACCGCGCCCGTGCGGGCGTGCCGAGTGGGGGCTCCGCGCAGAGGGGCAGCGCGCCCGCGCATGATGCGCAGAGGTTTCTTTCGGACCTGGGCTGCATTTCCATCCCCCGCTCTGGGAGTCACCCGGTGCGTTAGGAGCGAGCCGATCCCGCTCCCTGAGACACAAGGGCTTGCTCGAGGAGACTGTTCCTGTTCCTCTCTTCCAGCCACTCTGCTCTCCCCAAAACACCCATTTCCTCGGAGCTCCTCTGCAACTGCATTTCCATGGACCCAGGGCTCCAGAAGCTGCAGAGTCGTGCAATGGGGTTTTTTTGGGAAGGGACCTTAAGCTCTTGCACTTCCACCTCTGTCATGAGAATCTCAGGGCTCTAAGACTCACAGAACCATTTGGGCTTGGAAGGACCTTCAAGCTCATCCAGTGCCAGCGCTGCCACGGGCAGGGACACCTCCCACTGTCCCGGGCTGCTCCCAGCCCCAGTGTGCAGCCTGGCCTGGAACATTCCAGGGCATCCAGGGGCAAATCCCCCTCTCTGGGCAGACAGAAGGAGCTAAACCTGGCTATTCCTGAGGGAGTGATGGCAGCACAGCCGAGTCCTGCATCCCTGATTCCCACGGGGAATCTCCATGTCCTTCCTGCTATGGGATCCAGGAGTTGCAGTAGGATTTTTGTGTTTGGTGCTGCATTCCCAGCATGGCAGAAGCTGTCACGCTCGGAAACACAGCCAGTGTGACAAGGTTTTGCTCCCTTTCTGCTTTGTTTTTGCTGTGTTTTGTTTCTCTCGACAGCTGGCTTAGAACTTGTGTGTTGCTGTTTAGACATCAAGCTTTGGGGCTGAGGTTTTTTTATTCCCAAGTGCTTGCTGGCAGTAAAAATACACTTCACATCTGCAGTGTGTGCACGTGGCTTGGGCTGTGGATTCACACTTCTGGGGCAAAAAGAAGTCCCTTCACACCTGTGCTGCTGGTGGTGTCCCCTGTGAGAAGTTTGGTGGCTCGTTTGTGGCTCTCTCAGTTGTTCCCTTTCACAGAGCTCGGCATTTCTCCCCTTTTCAGTTTCATCCTGCAGAGCTTCGTTCCTGCTGCCGCAGCGTGTTCTGAACCCTCCGCTCGCAGCCTGGGGGTGCCTTTTGTGCTGCTCCTCCGTGGGGCTGCCTTGAGAGCGGAATCAAGGTTGGAAAAGACCTCGGAGATCACTGAGTGCAACCAGCACCAGCACGGCCGGCGCTGACCACGTCCGCCCATGCCACAGCCACAGGTGTTGGAGCACTCCCAGGGGTGGGCACTCCAAACCTCCCTGGGCAGCTGTGCCAAGGCCTGAGCGCCCTTTCCATGGAGGAATTTCCCCAATATCCACCCTGAGCCTCCCCTGGCCCAGCCTGAGGCCGTTCCCTCTCCTCCTGTCCCTGTTCCCTGCGAGCAGAGCCCGACCCCCCCGGCTGCTCCCTCCTGTCAGGGACTTGTCCAGAGCCACAAGGTCCCCCCTGAGCCTCCTTTGCTCCGGGCTGTGCCCCTTTCCCAGCTCTCTCAGGAACTCTCCAACCCCTTGCCAGCTCCGTTCCCTTGCCTGGACTGGCTCCAGCCCCTCCGTGTCCCTCTTGTCCCAGAGGTGCTGCCAGCACTGCAGGTGCCCCAGCAGTGCCAGCACAGGGACGGGCCCAGCGCCCCGCGCATGCGCAGTGGGGGGTGAGGGGGGCCCAGTTCTCCCGCGCATGCGCAGTGGTGTGGGGGTAGGGCCAGCGCGTCCGCGCATGCGTAGTAGCACCCGCGCCCGCGCATTCGCAGTAGCCACCGCGCCCGCGCATGCGCCGTAGCCCCCGCGCCCGCGCATGCGCAGTAGCCCCCGCGCCCGCGCATGCGTAGTAGCACCCGCGCCCGCGCATGCGCCGTAGCCACCGCGCCCGCGCATGCGCCGTAGACCCCGCGCATGCGCAGTAGCACCCGCGCCCGCGCATGCGCAGTAGCCACCGCGCCCGCGCATGCGCCGTAGCCACCGCGCCCGCGCATGCGCCGTAGACCCCGCGCCCGCGCATGCGCAGTACACCCCACGCCCGCGCATGCGCAGTAGCCACCGCGCCCCCGCATGCGCAGTAGCCACCGCGCCCCCGCATGCGCAGTAGCCCCCGCGCCCCCGCATGCGCAGTAGCCCCCGCGCCCGCGCATGTGCCGTAGCCACCGCGCCCGCGCATGCGCAGTAGCCACCGCGCCCGCGCATGCGCAGTAGCCACCGCGCCCGTGCGGGCGTGCCGAGTGGGGGCTCCGCGCAGAGGGGCAGCGCGCCCGCGCATGATGCGCAGAGGTTTCTTTCGGACCTGGGCTGCATTTCCATCCCCCGCTCTGGGAGTCACCCGGTGCGTTAGGAGCGAGCCGATCCCGCTCCCTGAGACACAAGGGCTTGCTCGAGGAGACTGTTCCTGTTCCTCTCTTCCAGCCACTCTGCTCTCCCCAAAACACCCATTTCCTCGGAGCTCCTCTGCAACTGCATTTCCATGGACCCAGGGCTCCAGAAGCTGCAGAGTCGTGCAATGGGGTTTTTTTGGGAAGGGACCTTAAGCTCTTGCACTTCCACCTCTGTCATGAGAATCTCAGGGCTCTAAGACTCACAGAACCATTTGGGCTTGGAAGGACCTTCAAGCTCATCCAGTGCCAGCGCTGCCACGGGCAGGGACACCTCCCACTGTCCCGGGCTGCTCCCAGCCCCAGTGTGCAGCCTGGCCTGGAACATTCCAGGGCATCCAGGGGCAAATCCCCCTCTCTGGGCAGACAGAAGGAGCTAAACCTGGCTATTCCTGAGGGAGTGATGGCAGCACAGCCGAGTCCTGCATCCCTGATTCCCACGGGGAATCTCCATGTCCTTCCTGCTATGGGATCCAGGAGTTGCAGTAGGATTTTTGTGTTTGGTGCTGCATTCCCAGCATGGCAGAAGCTGTCACGCTCGGAAACACAGCCAGTGTGACAAGGTTTTGCTCCCTTTCTGCTTTGTTTTTGCTGTGTTTTGTTTCTCTCGACAGCTGGCTTAGAACTTGTGTGTTGCTGTTTAGACATCAAGCTTTGGGGCTGAGGTTTTTTTATTCCCAAGTGCTTGCTGGCAGTAAAAATACACTTCACATCTGCAGTGTGTGCACGTGGCTTGGGCTGTGGATTCACACTTCTGGGGCAAAAAGAAGTCCCTTCACACCTGTGCTGCTGGTGGTGTCCCCTGTGAGAAGTTTGGTGGCTCGTTTGTGGCTCTCTCAGTTGTTCCCTTTCACAGAGCTCGGCATTTCTCCCCTTTTCAGTTTCATCCTGCAGAGCTTCGTTCCTGCTGCCGCAGCGTGTTCTGAACCCTCCGCTCGCAGCCTGGGGGTGCCTTTTGTGCTGCTCCTCCGTGGGGCTGCCTTGAGAGCGGAATCAAGGTTGGAAAAGACCTCGGAGATCACTGAGTGCAACCAGCACCAGCACGGCCGGCGCTGACCACGTCCGCCCATGCCACAGCCACAGGTGTTGGAGCACTCCCAGGGGTGGGCACTCCAAACCTCCCTGGGCAGCTGTGCCAAGGCCTGAGCGCCCTTTCCATGGAGGAATTTCCCCAATATCCACCCTGAGCCTCCCCTGGCCCAGCCTGAGGCCGTTCCCTCTCCTCCTGTCCCTGTTCCCTGCGAGCAGAGCCCGACCCCCCCGGCTGCTCCCTCCTGTCAGGGACTTGTCCAGAGCCACAAGGTCCCCCCTGAGCCTCCTTTGCTCCGGGCTGTGCCCCTTTCCCAGCTCTCTCAGGAACTCTCCAACCCCTTGCCAGCTCCGTTCCCTTGCCTGGACTGGCTCCAGCCCCTCCGTGTCCCTCTTGTCCCAGAGGTGCTGCCAGCACTGCAGGTGCCCCAGCAGTGCCAGCACAGGGACGGGCCCAGCGCCCCGCGCATGCGCAGTGGGGGGTGAGGGGGGCCCAGTTCTCCCGCGCATGCGCAGTGGTGTGGGGGTAGGGCCAGCGCGTCCGCGCATGCGTAGTAGCACCCGCGCCCGCGCATTCGCAGTAGCCACCGCGCCCGCGCATGCGCCGTAGCCCCCGCGCCCGCGCATGCGCAGTAGCCCCCGCGCCCGCGCATGCGTAGTAGCACCCGCGCCCGCGCATGCGCCGTAGCCACCGCGCCCGCGCATGCGCCGTAGACCCCGCGCATGCGCAGTAGCACCCGCGCCCGCGCATGCGCAGTAGCCACCGCGCCCGCGCATGCGCCGTAGCCACCGCGCCCGCGCATGCGCCGTAGACCCCGCGCCCGCGCATGCGCAGTACACCCCACGCCCGCGCATGCGCAGTAGCCACCGCGCCCCCGCATGCGCAGTAGCCACCGCGCCCCCGCATGCGCAGTAGCCCCCGCGCCCGCGCATGCGCAGTAGCCCCCGCGCCCGCGCATGTGCCGTAGCCACCGCGCCCGCGCATGCGCAGTAGCCACCGCGCCCGCGCATGCGCAGTAGCCACCGCGCCCGTGCGGGCGTGCCGAGTGGGGGCTCCGCGCAGAGGGGCAGCGCGCCCGCGCATGATGCGCAGAGGTTTCTTTCGGACCTGGGCTGCATTTCCATCCCCCGCTCTGGGAGTCACCCGGTGCGTTAGGAGCGAGCCGATCCCGCTCCCTGAGACACAAGGGCTTGCTCGAGGAGACTGTTCCTGTTCCTCTCTTCCAGCCACTCTGCTCTCCCCAAAACACCCATTTCCTCGGAGCTCCTCTGCAACTGCATTTCCATGGACCCAGGGCTCCAGAAGCTGCAGAGTCGTGCAATGGGGTTTTTTTGGGAAGGGACCTTAAGCTCTTGCACTTCCACCTCTGTCATGAGAATCTCAGGGCTCTAAGACTCACAGAACCATTTGGGCTTGGAAGGACCTTCAAGCTCATCCAGTGCCAGCGCTGCCACGGGCAGGGACACCTCCCACTGTCCCGGGCTGCTCCCAGCCCCAGTGTGCAGCCTGGCCTGGAACATTCCAGGGCATCCAGGGGCAAATCCCCCTCTCTGGGCAGACAGAAGGAGCTAAACCTGGCTATTCCTGAGGGAGTGATGGCAGCACAGCCGAGTCCTGCATCCCTGATTCCCACGGGGAATCTCCATGTCCTTCCTGCTATGGGATCCAGGAGTTGCAGTAGGATTTTTGTGTTTGGTGCTGCATTCCCAGCATGGGCAGAAGCTGTCACGCTCGGAAACACAGCCAGTGTGACAAGGTTTTGCTCCCTTTCTGCTTTGTTTTTGCTGTGTTTTGTTTCTCTCGACAGCTGGCTTAGAACTTGTGTGTTGCTGTTTAGACATCAAGCTTTGGGGCTGAGGTTTTTTTATTCCCAAGTGCTTGCTGGCAGTAAAAATACACTTCACATCTGCAGTGTGTGCACGTGGCTTGGGCTGTGGATTCACACTTCTGGGGCAAAAAGAAGTCCCTTCACACCTGTGCTGCTGGTGGTGTCCCCTGTGAGAAGTTTGGTGGCTCGTTTGTGGCTCTCTCAGTTGTTCCCTTTCACAGAGCTCGGCATTTCTCCCCTTTTCAGTTTCATCCTGCAGAGCTTCGTTCCTGCTGCCGCAGCGTGTTCTGAACCCTCCGCTCGCAGCCTGGGGGTGCCTTTTGTGCTGCTCCTCCGTGGGGCTGCCTTGAGAGCGGAATCAAGGTTGGAAAAGACCTCGGAGATCACTGAGTGCAACCAGCACCAGCACGGCCGGCGCTGACCACGTCCGCCCATGCCACAGCCACAGGTGTTGGAGCACTCCCAGGGGTGGGCACTCCAAACCTCCCTGGGCAGCTGTGCCAAGGCCTGAGCGCCCTTTCCATGGAGGAATTTCCCCAATATCCACCCTGAGCCTCCCCTGGCCCAGCCTGAGGCCGTTCCCTCTCCTCCTGTCCCTGTTCCCTGCGAGCAGAGCCCGACCCCCCCGGCTGCTCCCTCCTGTCAGGGACTTGTCCAGAGCCACAAGGTCCCCCCTGAGCCTCCTTTGCTCCGGGCTGTGCCCCTTTCCCAGCTCTCTCAGGAACTCTCCAGCCCCTTGCCAGCTCCGTTCCCTTGCCTGGACTCGCTCCAGCCCCTCCGTGTCCCTCTTGTCCCAGAGGTGCTGCCAGCACTGCAGGTGCCCCAGCAGTGCCAGCACAGGGACGGGCCCAGCGCCCCGCGCATGCGCAGTGGGGGGTGAGGGGGGCCCAGTTCTCCCGCGCATGCGCAGTGGTGTGGGGGTAGGGCCAGCGCGTCCGCGCATGCGTAGTAGCACCCGCGCCCCCGCATGCGCAGTAGCCACCGCGCCCGCGCATGCGCCGTAGCACCCGCGCCCGCGCATGCGCAGTAGCCCCCGCGCCCGCGCATGCGTAGTAGCACCCGCGCCCGCGCATGCGCCGTAGCCACCGCGCCCGCGCATGCGCCGTAGACCCCGCGCATGCGCAGTAGCACCCGCGCCCGCGCATGCGCAGTAGCCACCGCGCCCGCGCATGCGCCGTAGCCACCGCGCCCGCGCATGCGCCGTAGCCACCGCGCCCGCGCATGCGCAGTACACCCCACGCCCGCGCATGCGCAGTAGCCACCGCGCCCCTGCATGCGCAGTAGCCACCGCGCCCCCGCATGCGCAGTAGCCCCCGCGCCCGCGCATGCGCAGTAGCCCCCGCGCCCGCGCATGTGCCGTAGCCACCGCGCCCGCGCATGCGCAGTAGCCACCGCGCCCGCGCATGCGCGGTAGCCACCGCGCCCGTGCGGGCGTGCCGAGTGGGGGCTCCGCGCAGAGGGGCAGCGCGCCCGCGCATGATGCGCAGAGGTTTCTTTCGGACCTGGGCTGCATTTCCATCCCCCGCTCTGGGAGTCACCCGGTGCGTTAGGAGCGAGCCGATCCCGCTCCCTGAGACACAAGGGCTTGCTCGAGGAGACTGTTCCTGTTCCTCTCTTCCAGCCACTCTGCTCTCCCCAAAACACCCATTTCCTCGGAGCTCCTCTGCAACTGCATTTCCATGGACCCAGGGCTCCAGAAGCTGCAGAGTCGTGCAATGGGGTTTTTTTGGGAAGGGACCTTAAGCTCTTGCACTTCCACCTCTGTCATGAGAATCTCAGGGCTCTAAGACTCACAGAACCATTTGGGCTTGGAAGGACCTTCAAGCTCATCCAGTGCCAGCGCTGCCACGGGCAGGGACACCTCCCACTGTCCCGGGCTGCTCCCAGCCCCAGTGTGCAGCCTGGCCTGGAACATTCCAGGGCATCCAGGGGCAAATCCCCCTCTCTGGGCAGACAGAAGGAGCTAAACCTGGCTATTCCTGAGGGAGTGATGGCAGCACAGCCGAGTCCTGCATCCCTGATTCCCACGGGGAATCTCCATGTCCTTCCTGCTATGGGATCCAGGAGTTGCAGTAGGATTTTTGTGTTTGGTGCTGCATTCCCAGCATGGGCAGAAGCTGTCACGCTCGGAAACACAGCCAGTGTGACAAGGTTTTGCTCCCTTTCTGCTTTGTTTTTGCTGTGTTTTGTTTCTCTCGACAGCTGGCTTAGAACTTGTGTGTTGCTGTTTAGACATCAAGCTTTGGGGCTGAGGTTTTTTTATTCCCAAGTGCTTGCTGGCAGTAAAAATACACTTCACATCTGCAGTGTGTGCACGTGGCTTGGGCTGTGGATTCACACTTCTGGGGCAAAAAGAAGTCCCTTCACACCTGTGCTGCTGGTGGTGTCCCCTGTGAGAAGTTTGGTGGCTCGTTTGTGGCTCTCTCAGTTGTTCCCTTTCACAGAGCTCGGCATTTCTCCCCTTTTCAGTTTCATCCTGCAGAGCTTCGTTCCTGCTGCCGCAGCGTGTTCTGAACCCTCCGCTCGCAGCCTGGGGGTGCCTTTTGTGCTGCTCCTCCGTGGGGCTGCCTTGAGAGCGGAATCAAGGTTGGAAAAGACCTCGGAGATCACTGAGTGCAACCAGCACCAGCACGGCCGGCGCTGACCACGTCCGCCCATGCCACAGCCACAGGTGTTGGAGCACTCCCAGGGGTGGGCACTCCAAACCTCCCTGGGCAGCTGTGCCAAGGCCTGAGCGCCCTTTCCATGGAGGAATTTCCCCAATATCCACCCTGAGCCTCCCCTGGCCCAGCCTGAGGCCGTTCCCTCTCCTCCTGTCCCTGTTCCCTGCGAGCAGAGCCCGACCCCCCCGGCTGCTCCCTCCTGTCAGGGACTTGTCCAGAGCCACAAGGTCCCCCCTGAGCCTCCTTTGCTCCGGGCTGTGCCCCTTTCCCAGCTCTCTCAGGAACTCTCCAACCCCTTGCCAGCTCCGTTCCCTTGCCTGGACTGGCTCCAGCCCCTCCGTGTCCCTCTTGTCCCAGAGGTGCTGCCAGCACTGCAGGTGCCCCAGCAGTGCCAGCACAGGGACGGGCCCAGCGCCCCGCGCATGCGCAGTGGGGGGTGAGGGGGGCCCAGTTCTCCCGCGCATGCGCAGTAGCCACCGCGCCCGCGCATGCGCCGTAGCCACCGCGCCCGCGCATGCGCAGTAGCCACCGCGCCCGAGCATGCCCCGTAGCCACCGCGCCCCCGCATGCGCAGTAGCCACCGCGCCCGCGCATGCGCCGTAGCCCCCGCGCCCGCGCATGCGCAGTAGCCCCCGCGCCCGCGCATGCGTAGTAGCCACCGCGCCCGCGCATGCGCAGTACACCCCGCGCCCGCGCATGCGCAGTAGCCACCGCGCCCGCGCATGCGCAGTAGCCCCCGCGCCCGCGCATGCGCAGTAGCCCCCGCGCCCGCGCATGCGCAGTAGCACCCGCGCCCGCGCATGCGCCGTAGCCACCGCGCCCGCGCATGCGCCGTAGACCCCGCGCATGCGCAGTAGCACGCGCGCCCGCGCATGCGCAGTAGCCACCGCGCCCGCGCATGCGCAGTAGCCACCGCGCCCGCGCATGCGCCGTAGCCACCGCGCCCGCGCATGCGCAGTACACCCCGCGCCCGCGCATGCGCAGTAGCCACCGCGCCCGCGCATGCGCCGTAGCCCCCGCGCCCGCGCATGCGCAGTAGCCCCCGCGCCCGCGCATGCGTAGTAGCCACCGCGCCCGCGCATGCGCAGTACACCCCGCGCCCGCGCATGCGCAGTAGCCACCGCGCCCCCGCATGCGCCGTAGCCCCCGCGCCCGCGCATGCGCAGTAGCCCCCGCGCCCGCGCATGCGCAGTAGCACCCGCGCCCGCGCATGCGCCGTAGCCACCGCGCCCGCGCATGCGCCGTAGACCCCGCGCATGCGCAGTAGCACGCGCGCCCGCGCATGCGCAGTAGCCACCGCGCTGGCGCATGCGCAGTAGCCACCGCGCCCGCGCATGCGCCGTAGCCACCGCGCCCGCGCATGCGCAGTACACCCCGCGCCCGCGCATGCGCAGTAGCCACCGCGCCCGCGCATGCGCCGTAGCCCCCGCGCCCGCGCATGCGCAGTAGCCCCCGCGCCCGCGCATGCGCAGTAGCACCCGCGCCCGCGCATGCGCAGTAGCCACCGCGCCCGCGCATGCGCCGTAGCCACCGCGCCCGCGCATGCGCCGTAGCCACCGCGCCCGCGCATGCGCAGTACACCCCACGCCCGCGCATGCGCAGTAGCCACCGCGCCCCCGCATGCGCAGTAGCCACCGCGCCCCCGCATGCGCAGTAGCCCCCGCGCCCGCGCATGCGCAGTAGCCCCCGCGCCCGCGCATGTGCCGTAGCCACCGCGCCCGCGCATGCGCAGTAGCCACCGCGCCCGCGCATGCGCAGTAGCCACCGCGCCCGTGCGGGCGTGCCGAGTGGGGGCTCCGCGCAGAGGGGCAGCGCGCCCGCGCATGATGCGCAGAGGTTTCTTTCGGACCTGGGCTGCATTTCCATCCCCCGCTCTGGGAGTCACCCGGTGCGTTAGGAGCGAGCCGATCCCGCTCCCTGAGACACAAGGGCTTGCTCGAGGAGACTGTTCCTGTTCCTCTCTTCCAGCCACTCTGCTCTCCCCAAAACACCCATTTCCTCGGAGCTCCTCTGCAACTGCATTTCCATGGACCCAGGGCTCCAGAAGCTGCAGAGTCGTGCAATGGGGTTTTTTTGGGAAGGGACCTTAAGCTCTTGCACTTCCACCTCTGTCATGAGAATCTCAGGGCTCTAAGACTCACAGAACCATTTGGGCTTGGAAGGACCTTCAAGCTCATCCAGTGCCAGCGCTGCCACGGGCAGGGACACCTCCCACTGTCCCGGGCTGCTCCCAGCCCCAGTGTGCAGCCTGGCCTGGAACATTCCAGGGCATCCAGGGGCAAATCCCCCTCTCTGGGCAGACAGAAGGAGCTAAACCTGGCTATTCCTGAGGGAGTGATGGCAGCACAGCCGAGTCCTGCATCCCTGATTCCCACGGGGAATCTCCATGTCCTTCCTGCTATGGGATCCAGGAGTTGCAGTAGGATTTTTGTGTTTGGTGCTGCATTCCCAGCATGGGCAGAAGCTGTCACGCTCGGAAACACAGCCAGTGTGACAAGGTTTTGCTCCCTTTCTGCTTTGTTTTTGCTGTGTTTTGTTTCTCTCGACAGCTGGCTTAGAACTTGTGTGTTGCTGTTTAGACATCAAGCTTTGGGGCTGAGGTTTTTTTATTCCCAAGTGCTTGCTGGCAGTAAAAATACACTTCACATCTGCAGTGTGTGCACGTGGCTTGGGCTGTGGATTCACACTTCTGGGGCAAAAAGAAGTCCCTTCACACCTGTGCTGCTGGTGGTGTCCCCTGTGAGAAGTTTGGTGGCTCGTTTGTGGCTCTCTCAGTTGTTCCCTTTCACAGAGCTCGGCATTTCTCCCCTTTTCAGTTTCATCCTGCAGAGCTTCGTTCCTGCTGCCGCAGCGTGTTCTGAACCCTCCGCTCGCAGCCTGGGGGTGCCTTTTGTGCTGCTCCTCCGTGGGGCTGCCTTGAGAGCGGAATCAAGGTTGGAAAAGACCTCGGAGATCACTGAGTGCAACCAGCACCAGCACGGCCGGCGCTGACCACGTCCGCCCATGCCACAGCCACAGGTGTTGGAGCACTCCCAGGGGTGGGCACTCCAAACCTCCCTGGGCAGCTGTGCCAAGGCCTGAGCGCCCTTTCCATGGAGGAATTTCCCCAATATCCACCCTGAGCCTCCCCTGGCCCAGCCTGAGGCCGTTCCCTCTCCTCCTGTCCCTGTTCCCTGCGAGCAGAGCCCGACCCCCCCGGCTGCTCCCTCCTGTCAGGGACTTGTCCAGAGCCACAAGGTCCCCCCTGAGCCTCCTTTGCTCCGGGCTGTGCCCCTTTCCCAGCTCTCTCAGGAACTCTCCAGCCCCTTGCCAGCTCCGTTCCCTTGCCTGGACTCGCTCCAGCCCCTCCGTGTCCCTCTTGTCCCAGAGGTGCTGCCAGCACTGCAGGTGCCCCAGCAGTGCCAGCACAGGGACGGGCCCAGCGCCCCGCGCATGCGCAGTGGGGGGTGAGGGGGGCCCAGTTCTCCCGCGCATGCGCAGTGGTGTGGGGGTAGGGCCAGCGCGTCCGCGCATGCGTAGTAGCACCCGCGCCCGCGCATGCGCAGTAGCCACCGCGCCCGCGCATGCGCCGTAGCCCCCGCGCCCGCGCATGCGCAGTAGCCCCCGCGCCCGCGCATGCGTAGTAGCACCCGCGCCCGCGCATGCGCCGTAGACCCCGCGCATGCGCAGTAGCACCCGCGCCCGCGCATGCGCCGTAGCCACCGCGCCCGCGCATGCGCCGTAGACCCCGCGCATGCGCAGTAGCACCCGCGCCCGCGCATGCGCAGTAGCCACCGCGCCCGCGCATGCGCCGTAGCCACCGCGCCCGCGCATGCGCCGTAGCCACCGCGCCCGCGCATGCGCAGTACACCCCACGCCCGCGCATGCGCAGTAGCCACCGCGCCCCCGCATGCGCAGTAGCCACCGCGCCCCCGCATGCGCAGTAGCCCCCGCGCCCGCGCATGCGCAGTAGCCCCCGCGCCCGCGCATGTGCCGTAGCCACCGCGCCCGCGCATGCGCAGTAGCCACCGCGCCCGCGCATGCGCAGTAGCCACCGCGCCCGTGCGGGCGTGCCGAGTGGGGGCTCCGCGCAGAGGGGCAGCGCGCCCGCGCATGATGCGCAGAGGTTTCTTTCGGACCTGGGCTGCATTTCCATCCCCCGCTCTGGGAGTCACCCGGTGCGTTAGGAGCGAGCCGATCCCGCTCCCTGAGACACAAGGGCTTGCTCGAGGAGACTGTTCCTGTTCCTCTCTTCCAGCCACTCTGCTCTCCCCAAAACACCCATTTCCTCGGAGCTCCTCTGCAACTGCATTTCCATGGACCCAGGGCTCCAGAAGCTGCAGAGTCGTGCAATGGGGTTTTTTTGGGAAGGGACCTTAAGCTCTTGCACTTCCACCTCTGTCATGAGAATCTCAGGGCTCTAAGACTCACAGAACCATTTGGGCTTGGAAGGACCTTCAAGCTCATCCAGTGCCAGCGCTGCCACGGGCAGGGACACCTCCCACTGTCCCGGGCTGCTCCCAGCCCCAGTGTGCAGCCTGGCCTGGAACATTCCAGGGCATCCAGGGGCAAATCCCCCTCTCTGGGCAGACAGAAGGAGCTAAACCTGGCTATTCCTGAGGGAGTGATGGCAGCACAGCCGAGTCCTGCATCCCTGATTCCCACGGGGAATCTCCATGTCCTTCCTGCTATGGGATCCAGGAGTTGCAGTAGGATTTTTGTGTTTGGTGCTGCATTCCCAGCATGGGCAGAAGCTGTCACGCTCGGAAACACAGCCAGTGTGACAAGGTTTTGCTCCCTTTCTGCTTTGTTTTTGCTGTGTTTTGTTTCTCTCGACAGCTGGCTTAGAACTTGTGTGTTGCTGTTTAGACATCAAGCTTTGGGGCTGAGGTTTTTTTATTCCCAAGTGCTTGCTGGCAGTAAAAATACACTTCACATCTGCAGTGTGTGCACGTGGCTTGGGCTGTGGATTCACACTTCTGGGGCAAAAAGAAGTCCCTTCACACCTGTGCTGCTGGTGGTGTCCCCTGTGAGAAGTTTGGTGGCTCGTTTGTGGCTCTCTCAGTTGTTCCCTTTCACAGAGCTCGGCATTTCTCCCCTTTTCAGTTTCATCCTGCAGAGCTTCGTTCCTGCTGCCGCAGCGTGTTCTGAACCCTCCGCTCGCAGCCTGGGGGTGCCTTTTGTGCTGCTCCTCCGTGGGGCTGCCTTGAGAGCGGAATCAAGGTTGGAAAAGACCTCGGAGATCACTGAGTGCAACCAGCACCAGCACGGCCGGCGCTGACCACGTCCGCCCATGCCACAGCCACAGGTGTTGGAGCACTCCCAGGGGTGGGCACTCCAAACCTCCCTGGGCAGCTGTGCCAAGGCCTGAGCGCCCTTTCCATGGAGGAATTTCCCCAATATCCACCCTGAGCCTCCCCTGGCCCAGCCTGAGGCCGTTCCCTCTCCTCCTGTCCCTGTTCCCTGCGAGCAGAGCCCGACCCCCCCGGCTGCTCCCTCCTGTCAGGGACTTGTCCAGAGCCACAAGGTCCCCCCTGAGCCTCCTTTGCTCCGGGCTGTGCCCCTTTCCCAGCTCTCTCAGGAACTCTCCAACCCCTTGCCAGCTCCGTTCCCTTGCCTGGACTGGCTCCAGCCCCTCCGTGTCCCTCTTGTCCCAGAGGTGCTGCCAGCACTGCAGGTGCCCCAGCAGTGCCAGCACAGGGACGGGCCCAGCGCCCCGCGCATGCGCAGTGGGGGGTGAGGGGGGCCCAGTTCTCCCGCGCATGCGCAGTGGTGTGGGGGTAGGGCCAGCGCGTCCGCGCATGCGTAGTAGCACCCGCGCCCGCGCATTCGCAGTAGCCACCGCGCCCGCGCATGCGCCGTAGCCCCCGCGCCCGCGCATGCGCAGTAGCCCCCGCGCCCGCGCATGCGTAGTAGCACCCGCGCCCGCGCATGCGCCGTAGCCACCGCGCCCGCGCATGCGCCGTAGACCCCGCGCATGCGCAGTAGCACCCGCGCCCGCGCATGCGCAGTAGCCACCGCGCCCGCGCATGCGCCGTAGCCACCGCGCCCGCGCATGCGCCGTAGCCACCGCGCCCGCGCATGCGCAGTACACCCCACGCCCGCGCATGCGCAGTAGCCACCGCGCCCCCGCATGCGCAGTAGCCACCGCGCCCCCGCATGCGCAGTAGCCCCCGCGCCCGCGCATGCGCAGTAGCCCCCGCGCCCGCGCATGTGCCGTAGCCACCGCGCCCGCGCATGCGCAGTAGCCACCGCGCCCGCGCATGCGCAGTAGCCACCGCGCCCGTGCGGGCGTGCCGAGTGGGGGCTCCGCGCAGAGGGGCAGCGCGCCCGCGCATGATGCGCAGAGGTTTCTTTCGGACCTGGGCTGCATTTCCATCCCCCGCTCTGGGAGTCACCCGGTGCGTTAGGAGCGAGCCGATCCCGCTCCCTGAGACACAAGGGCTTGCTCGAGGAGACTGTTCCTGTTCCTCTCTTCCAGCCACTCTGCTCTCCCCAAAACACCCATTTCCTCGGAGCTCCTCTGCAACTGCATTTCCATGGACCCAGGGCTCCAGAAGCTGCAGAGTCGTGCAATGGGGTTTTTTTGGGAAGGGACCTTAAGCTCTTGCACTTCCACCTCTGTCATGAGAATCTCAGGGCTCTAAGACTCACAGAACCATTTGGGCTTGGAAGGACCTTCAAGCTCATCCAGTGCCAGCGCTGCCACGGGCAGGGACACCTCCCACTGTCCCGGGCTGCTCCCAGCCCCAGTGTGCAGCCTGGCCTGGAACATTCCAGGGCATCCAGGGGCAAATCCCCCTCTCTGGGCAGACAGAAGGAGCTAAACCTGGCTATTCCTGAGGGAGTGATGGCAGCACAGCCGAGTCCTGCATCCCTGATTCCCACGGGGAATCTCCATGTCCTTCCTGCTATGGGATCCAGGAGTTGCAGTAGGATTTTTGTGTTTGGTGCTGCATTCCCAGCATGGGCAGAAGCTGTCACGCTCGGAAACACAGCCAGTGTGACAAGGTTTTGCTCCCTTTCTGCTTTGTTTTTGCTGTGTTTTGTTTCTCTCGACAGCTGGCTTAGAACTTGTGTGTTGCTGTTTAGACATCAAGCTTTGGGGCTGAGGTTTTTTTATTCCCAAGTGCTTGCTGGCAGTAAAAATACACTTCACATCTGCAGTGTGTGCACGTGGCTTGGGCTGTGGATTCACACTTCTGGGGCAAAAAGAAGTCCCTTCACACCTGTGCTGCTGGTGGTGTCCCCTGTGAGAAGTTTGGTGGCTCGTTTGCGGCTCTCTCAGTTGTTCCCTTTCACAGAGCTCGGCATTTCTCCCCTTTTCAGTTTCATCCTGCAGAGCTTCGTTCCTGCTGCCGCAGCGTGTTCTGAACCCTCCGCTCGCAGCCTGGGGGTGCCTTTTGTGCTGCTCCTCCGTGGGGCTGCCTTGAGAGCGGAATCAAGGTTGGAAAAGACCTCGGAGATCACTGAGTGCAACCAGCACCAGCACGGCCGGCGCTGACCACGTCCGCCCATGCCACAGCCACAGGTGTTGGAGCACTCCCAGGGGTGGGCACTCCAAACCTCCCTGGGCAGCTGTGCCAAGGCCTGAGCGCCCTTTCCATGGAGGAATTTCCCCAATATCCACCCTGAGCCTCCCCTGGCCCAGCCTGAGGCCGTTCCCTCTCCTCCTGTCCCTGTTCCCTGCGAGCAGAGCCCGACCCCCCCGGCTGCTCCCTCCTGTCAGGGACTTGTCCAGAGCCACAAGGTCCCCCCTGAGCCTCCTTTGCTCCGGGCTGTGCCCCTTTCCCAGCTCTCTCAGGAACTCTCCAACCCCTTGCCAGCTCCGTTCCCTTGCCTGGACTGGCTCCAGCCCCTCCGTGTCCCTCTTGTCCCAGAGGTGCTGCCAGCACTGCAGGTGCCCCAGCAGTGCCAGCACAGGGACGGGCCCAGCGCCCCGCGCATGCGCAGTGGGGGGTGAGGGGGGCCCAGTTCTCCCGCGCATGCGCAGTAGCCACCGCGCCCGCGCATGCGCCGTAGCCACCGCGCCCGCGCATGCGCAGTAGCCACCGCGCCCGAGCATGCCCCGTAGCCACCGCGCCCGCGCATGCGCAGTAGCCACCGCGCCCGCGCATGCGCCGTAGCCCCCGCGCCCGCGCATGCGCAGTAGCCCCCGCGCCCGCGCATGCGTAGTAGCCACCGCGCCCGCGCATGCGCAGTACACCCCGCGCCCGCGCATGCGCAGTAGCCACCGCGCCCGCGCATGCGCCGTAGCCCCCGCGCCCGCGCATGCGCAGTAGCCCCCGCGCCCGCGCATGCGCAGTAGCACCCGCGCCCGCGCATGCGCCGTAGCCACCGCGCCCGCGCATGCGCCGTAGACCCCGCGCATGCGCAGTAGCACGCGCGCCCGCGCATGCGCCGTAGCCACCGCGCCCGCGCATGCGCAGTAGCCACCGCGCCCGCGCATGCGCCGTAGCCACCGCGCCCGCGCATGCGCAGTACACCCCGCGCCCGCGCATGCGCAGTAGCCACCGCGCCCGCGCATGCGCCGTAGCCCCCGCGCCCGCGCATGCGCAGTAGCCCCCGCGCCCGCGCATGCGTAGTAGCACCCGCGCCCGCGCATGCGCCGTAGCCACCGCGCCCGCGCATGCGCCGTAGACCCCGCGCATGCGCAGTAGCACCCGCGCCCGCGCATGCGCAGTAGCCACCGCGCCCGCGCATGCGCCGTAGCCACCGCGCCCGCGCATGCGCCGTAGCCACCGCGCCCGCGCATGCGCAGTACACCCCACGCCCGCGCATGCGCAGTAGCCACCGCGCCCCCGCATGCGCAGTAGCCACCGCGCCCCCGCATGCGCAGTAGCCCCCGCGCCCGCGCATGCGCAGTAGCCCCCGCGCCCGCGCATGTGCCGTAGCCACCGCGCCCGCGCATGCGCCGTAGCGCCCGCGCCCGCGCATGCGCAGTAGCCCCCGCGCCCGCGCATGCGTAGTAGCCACCGCGCCCGAGCATGCGCAGTACACCCCGCGCCCGCGCATGCGCAGTAGCCACCGCGCCCGCGCATGCGCCGTAGCCCCCGCGCCCGCGCATGCGCAGTAGCCACCGCGCCCCCGCATGCGCAGTAGCCACCGCGCCCCCGCATGCGCAGTAGCCACCGCGCCCCCGCATGCGCAGTAGCCACCGCGCCCCCGCATGCGCAGTAGCCCCCGCGCCCGCGCATGCGCAGTAGCCCCCGCGCCCGCGCATGTGCCGTAGCCACCGCGCCCGCGCATGCGCAGTAGCCACCGCGCCCGCGCATGCGCGGTAGCCACCGCGCCCGTGCGGGCGTGCCGAGTGGGGGCTCCGCGCAGAGGGGCAGCGCGCCCGCGCATGATGCGCAGAGGTTTCTTTCGGACCTGGGCTGCATTTCCATCCCCCGCTCTGGGAGTCACCCGGTGCGTTAGGAGCGAGCCGATCCCGCTCCCTGAGACACAAGGGCTTGCTCGAGGAGACTGTTCCTGTTCCTCTCTTCCAGCCACTCTGCTCTCCCCAAAACACCCATTTCCTCGGAGCTCCTCTGCAACTGCATTTCCATGGACCCAGGGCTCCAGAAGCTGCAGAGTCGTGCAATGGGGTTTTTTTGGGAAGGGACCTTAAGCTCTTGCACTTCCACCTCTGTCATGAGAATCTCAGGGCTCTAAGACTCACAGAACCATTTGGGCTTGGAAGGACCTTCAAGCTCATCCAGTGCCAGCGCTGCCACGGGCAGGGACACCTCCCACTGTCCCGGGCTGCTCCCAGCCCCAGTGTGCAGCCTGGCCTGGAACATTCCAGGGCATCCAGGGGCAAATCCCCCTCTCTGGGCAGACAGAAGGAGCTAAACCTGGCTATTCCTGAGGGAGTGATGGCAGCACAGCCGAGTCCTGCATCCCTGATTCCCACGGGGAATCTCCATGTCCTTCCTGCTATGGGATCCAGGAGTTGCAGTAGGATTTTTGTGTTTGGTGCTGCATTCCCAGCATGGGCAGAAGCTGTCACGCTCGGAAACACAGCCAGTGTGACAAGGTTTTGCTCCCTTTCTGCTTTGTTTTTGCTGTGTTTTGTTTCTCTCGACAGCTGGCTTAGAACTTGTGTGTTGCTGTTTAGACATCAAGCTTTGGGGCTGAGGTTTTTTTATTCCCAAGTGCTTGCTGGCAGTAAAAATACACTTCACATCTGCAGTGTGTGCACGTGGCTTGGGCTGTGGATTCACACTTCTGGGGCAAAAAGAAGTCCCTTCACACCTGTGCTGCTGGTGGTGTCCCCTGTGAGAAGTTTGGTGGCTCGTTTGTGGCTCTCTCAGTTGTTCCCTTTCACAGAGCTCGGCATTTCTCCCCTTTTCAGTTTCATCCTGCAGAGCTTCGTTCCTGCTGCCGCAGCGTGTTCTGAACCCTCCGCTCGCAGCCTGGGGGTGCCTTTTGTGCTGCTCCTCCGTGGGGCTGCCTTGAGAGCGGAATCAAGGTTGGAAAAGACCTCGGAGATCACTGAGTGCAACCAGCACCAGCACGGCCGGCGCTGACCACGTCCGCCCATGCCACAGCCACAGGTGTTGGAGCACTCCCAGGGGTGGGCACTCCAAACCTCCCTGGGCAGCTGTGCCAAGGCCTGAGCGCCCTTTCCATGGAGGAATTTCCCCAATATCCACCCTGAGCCTCCCCTGGCCCAGCCTGAGGCCGTTCCCTCTCCTCCTGTCCCTGTTCCCTGCGAGCAGAGCCCGACCCCCCCGGCTGCTCCCTCCTGTCAGGGACTTGTCCAGAGCCACAAGGTCCCCCCTGAGCCTCCTTTGCTCCGGGCTGTGCCCCTTTCCCAGCTCTCTCAGGAACTCTCCAGCCCCTTGCCAGCTCCGTTCCCTTGCCTGGACTCGCTCCAGCCCCTCCGTGTCCCTCTTGTCCCAGAGGTGCTGCCAGCACTGCAGGTGCCCCAGCAGTGCCAGCACAGGGACGGGCCCAGCGCCCCGCGCATGCGCAGTGGGGGGTGAGGGGGGCCCAGTTCTCCCGCGCATGCGCAGTGGTGTGGGGGTAGGGCCAGCGCGTCCGCGCATGCGTAGTAGCACCCGCGCCCGCGCATGCGCAGTAGCCACCGCGCCCGCGCATGCGCAGTAGCCCCCGCGCCCGCGCATGCGCAGTAGCCCCCGCGCCCGCGCATGCGCAGTAGCACCCGCGCCCGCGCATGCGCAGTAGCCACCGCGCCCGCGCATGCGCCGTAGCCACCGCGCCCGCGCATGCGCAGTACACCCCACGCCCGCGCATGCGCAGTAGCCACCGCGCCCCCGCATGCGCAGTAGCCACCGCGCCCCCGCATGCGCAGTAGCCACCGCGCCCCCGCATGCGCAGTAGCCCCCGCGCCCGCGCATGCGCAGTAGCCCCCGCGCCCGCGCATGTGCCGTAGCCACCGCGCCCGCGCATGCGCAGTAGCCACCGCGCCCGCGCATGCGCGGTAGCCACCGCGCCCGTGCGGGCGTGCCGAGTGGGGGCTCCGCGCAGAGGGGCAGCGCGCCCGCGCATGATGCGCAGAGGTTTCTTTCGGACCTGGGCTGCATTTCCATCCCCCGCTCTGGGAGTCACCCGGTGCGTTAGGAGCGAGCCGATCCCGCTCCCTGAGACACAAGGGCTTGCTCGAGGAGACTGTTCCTGTTCCTCTCTTCCAGCCACTCTGCTCTCCCCAAAACACCCATTTCCTCGGAGCTCCTCTGCAACTGCATTTCCATGGACCCAGGGCTCCAGAAGCTGCAGAGTCGTGCAATGGGGTTTTTTTGGGAAGGGACCTTAAGCTCTTGCACTTCCACCTCTGTCATGAGAATCTCAGGGCTCTAAGACTCACAGAACCATTTGGGCTTGGAAGGACCTTCAAGCTCATCCAGTGCCAGCGCTGCCACGGGCAGGGACACCTCCCACTGTCCCGGGCTGCTCCCAGCCCCAGTGTGCAGCCTGGCCTGGAACATTCCAGGGCATCCAGGGGCAAATCCCCCTCTCTGGGCAGACAGAAGGAGCTAAACCTGGCTATTCCTGAGGGAGTGATGGCAGCACAGCCGAGTCCTGCATCCCTGATTCCCACGGGGAATCTCCATGTCCTTCCTGCTATGGGATCCAGGAGTTGCAGTAGGATTTTTGTGTTTGGTGCTGCATTCCCAGCATGGGCAGAAGCTGTCACGCTCGGAAACACAGCCAGTGTGACAAGGTTTTGCTCCCTTTCTGCTTTGTTTTTGCTGTGTTTTGTTTCTCTCGACAGCTGGCTTAGAACTTGTGTGTTGCTGTTTAGACATCAAGCTTTGGGGCTGAGGTTTTTTTATTCCCAAGTGCTTGCTGGCAGTAAAAATACACTTCACATCTGCAGTGTGTGCACGTGGCTTGGGCTGTGGATTCACACTTCTGGGGCAAAAAGAAGTCCCTTCACACCTGTGCTGCTGGTGGTGTCCCCTGTGAGAAGTTTGGTGGCTCGTTTGTGGCTCTCTCAGTTGTTCCCTTTCACAGAGCTCGGCATTTCTCCCCTTTTCAGTTTCATCCTGCAGAGCTTCGTTCCTGCTGCCGCAGCGTGTTCTGAACCCTCCGCTCGCAGCCTGGGGGTGCCTTTTGTGCTGCTCCTCCGTGGGGCTGCCTTGAGAGCGGAATCAAGGTTGGAAAAGACCTCGGAGATCACTGAGTGCAACCAGCACCAGCACGGCCGGCGCTGACCACGTCCGCCCATGCCACAGCCACAGGTGTTGGAGCACTCCCAGGGGTGGGCACTCCAAACCTCCCTGGGCAGCTGTGCCAAGGCCTGAGCGCCCTTTCCATGGAGGAATTTCCCCAATATCCACCCTGAGCCTCCCCTGGCCCAGCCTGAGGCCGTTCCCTCTCCTCCTGTCCCTGTTCCCTGCGAGCAGAGCCCGACCCCCCCGGCTGCTCCCTCCTGTCAGGGACTTGTCCAGAGCCACAAGGTCCCCCCTGAGCCTCCTTTGCTCCGGGCTGTGCCCCTTTCCCAGCTCTCTCAGGAACTCTCCAACCCCTTGCCAGCTCCGTTCCCTTGCCTGGACTGGCTCCAGCCCCTCCGTGTCCCTCTTGTCCCAGAGGTGCTGCCAGCACTGCAGGTGCCCCAGCAGTGCCAGCACAGGGACGGGCCCAGCGCCCCGCGCATGCGCAGTGGGGGGTGAGGGGGGCCCAGTTCTCCCGCGCATGCGCAGTAGCCACCGCGCCCGCGCATGCGCCGTAGCCACCGCGCCCGCGCATGCGCAGTAGCCATCGCGCCCGAGCATGCCCCGTAGCCACCGCGCCCGCGCATGCGCAGTAGCCACCGCGCCCGCGCATGCGCCGTAGCCCCCGCGCCCGCGCATGCGCAGTAGCCCCCGCGCCCGCGCATGCGTAGTAGCCACCGCGCCCGCGCATGCGCAGTACACCCCGCGCCCGCGCATGCGCAGTAGCCAACGCGCCCGCGCATGCGCCGTAGCCCCCGCGCCCGCGCATGCGCAGTAGTGCCCGCGCCCGCGCATGCGCAGTAGCACCCGCGCCCGCGCATGCGCCGTAGCCACCGCGCCCGCGCATGCGCCGTAGACCCCGCGCATGCGCAGTAGCACGCGCGCCCGCGCATGCGCAGTAGCCACCGCGCCCGCGCATGCGCAGTAGCCACCGCGCCCGCGCATGCGCCGTAGCCACCGCGCCCGCGCATGCGCAGTACACCCCGCGCCCGCGCATGCGCAGTAGCCACCGCGCCCGCGCATGCGCCGTAGCCCCCGCGCCCGCGCATGCGCAGTAGCCCCCGCGCCCGCGCATGCGTAGTAGCACCCGCGCCCGCGCATGCGCAGTAGCCACCGCGCCCGCGCATGCGCCGTAGACCCCGCGCCCGCGCATGCGCAGTACACCCCACGCCCGCGCATGCGCAGTAGCCACCGCGCCCCCGCATGCGCAGTAGCCACCGCGCCCCCGCATGCGCAGTAGCCCCCGCGCCCGCGCATGCGCAGTAGCCCCCGCGCCCGCGCATGTGCCGTAGCCACCGCGCCCGCGCATGCGCCGTAGCGCCCGCGCCCGCGCATGCGCAGTAGCCCCCGCGCCCGCGCATGCGTAGTAGCCACCGCGCCCGCGCATGCGCAGTACACCCCGCACCCGCGCATGCGCAGTAGCCACCGCGCCCGCGCATGCGCCGTAGCCCCCGCGCCCGCGCATGCGCAGTAGCCCCCGCGCCCGCGCATGCGCAGTAGCACCCGCGCCCGCGCATGCGCCGTAGCCACCGCGCCCGCGCATGCGCCGTAGACCCCGCGCATGCGCAGTAGCCACCGCGCCCGCGCATGCGCAGTAGCCACCGCGCTGGCGCATGCGCAGTAGCCACCGCGCCCGCGCATGCGCCGTAGCCACCGCGCCCGCGCATGCGCAGTACACCCCGCGCCCGCGCATGCGCAGTAGCCACCGCGCCCGCGCATGCGCCGTAGCCACCGCGCCCGCGCATGCGCAGTAGCCCCCGCGCCCGCGCATGCGTAGTAGCACCCGCGCCCGCGCATGCGCCGTAGCCACCGCGCCCGCGCATGCGCCGTAGCCACCGCGCCCGCGCATGCGCAGTACACCCCGCGCCCGCGCATGCGCAGTAGCCCCCGCGCCCGCGCATGCGTAGTAGCACCCGCGCCCGCGCATGCGCCGTAGCCACCGCGCCCGCGCCCGCGCATGCGCCGTAGACCCCGCGCATGCGCAGTAGCACCCGCGCCCGCGCATGCGCAGTAGCCACCGCGCCCGCGCATGCGCCGTAGCCACCGCGCCCGCGCATGCGCCGTAGCCACCGCGCCCGCGCATGCGCAGTACACCCCACGCCCGCGCATGCGCAGTAGCCACCGCGCCCCCGCATGCGCAGTAGCCACCGCGCCCCCGCATGCGCAGTAGCCCCCGCGCCCGCGCATGCGCAGTAGCCCCCGCGCCCGCGCATGTGCCGTAGCCACCGCGCCCGCGCATGCGCAGTAGCCACCGCGCCCGCGCATGCGCAGTAGCCACCGCGCCCGTGCGGGCGTGCCGAGTGGGGGCTCCGCGCAGAGGGGCAGCGCGCCCGCGCATGATGCGCAGAGGTTTCTTTCGGACCTGGGCTGCATTTCCATCCCCCGCTCTGGGAGTCACCCGGTGCGTTAGGAGCGAGCCGATCCCGCTCCCTGAGACACAAGGGCTTGCTCGAGGAGACTGTTCCTGTTCCTCTCTTCCAGCCACTCTGCTCTCCCCAAAACACCCATTTCCTCGGAGCTCCTCTGCAACTGCATTTCCATGGACCCAGGGCTCCAGAAGCTGCAGAGTCGTGCAATGGGGTTTTTTTGGGAAGGGACCTTAAGCTCTTGCACTTCCACCTCTGTCATGAGAATCTCAGGGCTCTAAGACTCACAGAACCATTTGGGCTTGGAAGGACCTTCAAGCTCATCCAGTGCCAGCGCTGCCACGGGCAGGGACACCTCCCACTGTCCCGGGCTGCTCCCAGCCCCAGTGTGCAGCCTGGCCTGGAACATTCCAGGGCATCCAGGGGCAAATCCCCCTCTCTGGGCAGACAGAAGGAGCTAAACCTGGCTATTCCTGAGGGAGTGATGGCAGCACAGCCGAGTCCTGCATCCCTGATTCCCACGGGGAATCTCCATGTCCTTCCTGCTATGGGATCCAGGAGTTGCAGTAGGATTTTTGTGTTTGGTGCTGCATTCCCAGCATGGCAGAAGCTGTCACGCTCGGAAACACAGCCAGTGTGACAAGGTTTTGCTCCCTTTCTGCTTTGTTTTTGCTGTGTTTTGTTTCTCTCGACAGCTGGCTTAGAACTTGTGTGTTGCTGTTTAGACATCAAGCTTTGGGGCTGAGGTTTTTTTATTCCCAAGTGCTTGCTGGCAGTAAAAATACACTTCACATCTGCAGTGTGTGCACGTGGCTTGGGCTGTGGATTCACACTTCTGGGGCAAAAAGAAGTCCCTTCACACCTGTGCTGCTGGTGGTGTCCCCTGTGAGAAGTTTGGTGGCTCGTTTGTGGCTCTCTCAGTTGTTCCCTTTCACAGAGCTCGGCATTTCTCCCCTTTTCAGTTTCATCCTGCAGAGCTTCGTTCCTGCTGCCGCAGCGTGTTCTGAACCCTCCGCTCGCAGCCTGGGGGTGCCTTTTGTGCTGCTCCTCCGTGGGGCTGCCTTGAGAGCGGAATCAAGGTTGGAAAAGACCTCGGAGATCACTGAGTGCAACCAGCACCAGCACGGCCGGCGCTGACCACGTCCGCCCATGCCACAGCCACAGGTGTTGGAGCACTCCCAGGGGTGGGCACTCCAAACCTCCCTGGGCAGCTGTGCCAAGGCCTGAGCGCCCTTTCCATGGAGGAATTTCCCCAATATCCACCCTGAGCCTCCCCTGGCCCAGCCTGAGGCCGTTCCCTCTCCTCCTGTCCCTGTTCCCTGCGAGCAGAGCCCGACCCCCCCGGCTGCTCCCTCCTGTCAGGGACTTGTCCAGAGCCACAAGGTCCCCCCTGAGCCTCCTTTGCTCCGGGCTGTGCCCCTTTCCCAGCTCTCTCAGGAACTCTCCAACCCCTTGCCAGCTCCGTTCCCTTGCCTGGACTGGCTCCAGCCCCTCCGTGTCCCTCTTGTCCCAGAGGTGCTGCCAGCACTGCAGGTGCCCCAGCAGTGCCAGCACAGGGACGGGCCCAGCGCCCCGCGCATGCGCAGTGGGGGGTGAGGGGGGCCCAGTTCTCCCGCGCATGCGCAGTGGTGTGGGGGTAGGGCCAGCGCGTCCGCGCATGCGTAGTAGCACCCGCGCCCGCGCATTCGCAGTAGCCACCGCGCCCGCGCATGCGCCGTAGCCCCCGCGCCCGCGCATGCGCAGTAGCCCCCGCGCCCGCGCATGCGTAGTAGCACCCGCGCCCGCGCATGCGCCGTAGCCACCGCGCCCGCGCATGCGCCGTAGACCCCGCGCATGCGCAGTAGCACCCGCGCCCGCGCATGCGCAGTAGCCACCGCGCCCGCGCATGCGCCGTAGCCACCGCGCCCGCGCATGCGCCGTAGACCCCGCGCCCGCGCATGCGCAGTACACCCCACGCCCGCGCATGCGCAGTAGCCACCGCGCCCCCGCATGCGCAGTAGCCACCGCGCCCCCGCATGCGCAGTAGCCCCCGCGCCCGCGCATGCGCAGTAGCCCCCGCGCCCGCGCATGTGCCGTAGCCACCGCGCCCGCGCATGCGCAGTAGCCACCGCGCCCGCGCATGCGCAGTAGCCACCGCGCCCGTGCGGGCGTGCCGAGTGGGGGCTCCGCGCAGAGGGGCAGCGCGCCCGCGCATGATGCGCAGAGGTTTCTTTCGGACCTGGGCTGCATTTCCATCCCCCGCTCTGGGAGTCACCCGGTGCGTTAGGAGCGAGCCGATCCCGCTCCCTGAGACACAAGGGCTTGCTCGAGGAGACTGTTCCTGTTCCTCTCTTCCAGCCACTCTGCTCTCCCCAAAACACCCATTTCCTCGGAGCTCCTCTGCAACTGCATTTCCATGGACCCAGGGCTCCAGAAGCTGCAGAGTCGTGCAATGGGGTTTTTTTGGGAAGGGACCTTAAGCTCTTGCACTTCCACCTCTGTCATGAGAATCTCAGGGCTCTAAGACTCACAGAACCATTTGGGCTTGGAAGGACCTTCAAGCTCATCCAGTGCCAGCGCTGCCACGGGCAGGGACACCTCCCACTGTCCCGGGCTGCTCCCAGCCCCAGTGTGCAGCCTGGCCTGGAACATTCCAGGGCATCCAGGGGCAAATCCCCCTCTCTGGGCAGACAGAAGGAGCTAAACCTGGCTATTCCTGAGGGAGTGATGGCAGCACAGCCGAGTCCTGCATCCCTGATTCCCACGGGGAATCTCCATGTCCTTCCTGCTATGGGATCCAGGAGTTGCAGTAGGATTTTTGTGTTTGGTGCTGCATTCCCAGCATGGCAGAAGCTGTCACGCTCGGAAACACAGCCAGTGTGACAAGGTTTTGCTCCCTTTCTGCTTTGTTTTTGCTGTGTTTTGTTTCTCTCGACAGCTGGCTTAGAACTTGTGTGTTGCTGTTTAGACATCAAGCTTTGGGGCTGAGGTTTTTTTATTCCCAAGTGCTTGCTGGCAGTAAAAATACACTTCACATCTGCAGTGTGTGCACGTGGCTTGGGCTGTGGATTCACACTTCTGGGGCAAAAAGAAGTCCCTTCACACCTGTGCTGCTGGTGGTGTCCCCTGTGAGAAGTTTGGTGGCTCGTTTGTGGCTCTCTCAGTTGTTCCCTTTCACAGAGCTCGGCATTTCTCCCCTTTTCAGTTTCATCCTGCAGAGCTTCGTTCCTGCTGCCGCAGCGTGTTCTGAACCCTCCGCTCGCAGCCTGGGGGTGCCTTTTGTGCTGCTCCTCCGTGGGGCTGCCTTGAGAGCGGAATCAAGGTTGGAAAAGACCTCGGAGATCACTGAGTGCAACCAGCACCAGCACGGCCGGCGCTGACCACGTCCGCCCATGCCACAGCCACAGGTGTTGGAGCACTCCCAGGGGTGGGCACTCCAAACCTCCCTGGGCAGCTGTGCCAAGGCCTGAGCGCCCTTTCCATGGAGGAATTTCCCCAATATCCACCCTGAGCCTCCCCTGGCCCAGCCTGAGGCCGTTCCCTCTCCTCCTGTCCCTGTTCCCTGCGAGCAGAGCCCGACCCCCCCGGCTGCTCCCTCCTGTCAGGGACTTGTCCAGAGCCACAAGGTCCCCCCTGAGCCTCCTTTGCTCCGGGCTGTGCCCCTTTCCCAGCTCTCTCAGGAACTCTCCAACCCCTTGCCAGCTCCGTTCCCTTGCCTGGACTGGCTCCAGCCCCTCCGTGTCCCTCTTGTCCCAGAGGTGCTGCCAGCACTGCAGGTGCCCCAGCAGTGCCAGCACAGGGACGGGCCCAGCGCCCCGCGCATGCGCAGTGGGGGGTGAGGGGGGCCCAGTTCTCCCGCGCATGCGCAGTGGTGTGGGGGTAGGGCCAGCGCGTCCGCGCATGCGTAGTAGCACCCGCGCCCGCGCATTCGCAGTAGCCACCGCGCCCGCGCATGCGCCGTAGCCCCCGCGCCCGCGCATGCGCAGTAGCCCCCGCGCCCGCGCATGCGTAGTAGCACCCGCGCCCGCGCATGCGCCGTAGCCACCGCGCCCGCGCATGCGCCGTAGACCCCGCGCATGCGCAGTAGCACCCGCGCCCGCGCATGCGCAGTAGCCACCGCGCCCGCGCATGCGCCGTAGCCACCGCGCCCGCGCATGCGCCGTAGACCCCGCGCCCGCGCATGCGCAGTACACCCCACGCCCGCGCATGCGCAGTAGCCACCGCGCCCCCGCATGCGCAGTAGCCACCGCGCCCCCGCATGCGCAGTAGCCCCCGCGCCCGCGCATGCGCAGTAGCCCCCGCGCCCGCGCATGTGCCGTAGCCACCGCGCCCGCGCATGCGCAGTAGCCACCGCGCCCGCGCATGCGCAGTAGCCACCGCGCCCGTGCGGGCGTGCCGAGTGGGGGCTCCGCGCAGAGGGGCAGCGCGCCCGCGCATGATGCGCAGAGGTTTCTTTCGGACCTGGGCTGCATTTCCATCCCCCGCTCTGGGAGTCACCCGGTGCGTTAGGAGCGAGCCGATCCCGCTCCCTGAGACACAAGGGCTTGCTCGAGGAGACTGTTCCTGTTCCTCTCTTCCAGCCACTCTGCTCTCCCCAAAACACCCATTTCCTCGGAGCTCCTCTGCAACTGCATTTCCATGGACCCAGGGCTCCAGAAGCTGCAGAGTCGTGCAATGGGGTTTTTTTGGGAAGGGACCTTAAGCTCTTGCACTTCCACCTCTGTCATGAGAATCTCAGGGCTCTAAGACTCACAGAACCATTTGGGCTTGGAAGGACCTTCAAGCTCATCCAGTGCCAGCGCTGCCACGGGCAGGGACACCTCCCACTGTCCCGGGCTGCTCCCAGCCCCAGTGTGCAGCCTGGCCTGGAACATTCCAGGGCATCCAGGGGCAAATCCCCCTCTCTGGGCAGACAGAAGGAGCTAAACCTGGCTATTCCTGAGGGAGTGATGGCAGCACAGCCGAGTCCTGCATCCCTGATTCCCACGGGGAATCTCCATGTCCTTCCTGCTATGGGATCCAGGAGTTGCAGTAGGATTTTTGTGTTTGGTGCTGCATTCCCAGCATGGGCAGAAGCTGTCACGCTCGGAAACACAGCCAGTGTGACAAGGTTTTGCTCCCTTTCTGCTTTGTTTTTGCTGTGTTTTGTTTCTCTCGACAGCTGGCTTAGAACTTGTGTGTTGCTGTTTAGACATCAAGCTTTGGGGCTGAGGTTTTTTTATTCCCAAGTGCTTGCTGGCAGTAAAAATACACTTCACATCTGCAGTGTGTGCACGTGGCTTGGGCTGTGGATTCACACTTCTGGGGCAAAAAGAAGTCCCTTCACACCTGTGCTGCTGGTGGTGTCCCCTGTGAGAAGTTTGGTGGCTCGTTTGTGGCTCTCTCAGTTGTTCCCTTTCACAGAGCTCGGCATTTCTCCCCTTTTCAGTTTCATCCTGCAGAGCTTCGTTCCTGCTGCCGCAGCGTGTTCTGAACCCTCCGCTCGCAGCCTGGGGGTGCCTTTTGTGCTGCTCCTCCGTGGGGCTGCCTTGAGAGCGGAATCAAGGTTGGAAAAGACCTCGGAGATCACTGAGTGCAACCAGCACCAGCACGGCCGGCGCTGACCACGTCCGCCCATGCCACAGCCACAGGTGTTGGAGCACTCCCAGGGGTGGGCACTCCAAACCTCCCTGGGCAGCTGTGCCAAGGCCTGAGCGCCCTTTCCATGGAGGAATTTCCCCAATATCCACCCTGAGCCTCCCCTGGCCCAGCCTGAGGCCGTTCCCTCTCCTCCTGTCCCTGTTCCCTGCGAGCAGAGCCCGACCCCCCCGGCTGCTCCCTCCTGTCAGGGACTTGTCCAGAGCCACAAGGTCCCCCCTGAGCCTCCTTTGCTCCGGGCTGTGCCCCTTTCCCAGCTCTCTCAGGAACTCTCCAGCCCCTTGCCAGCTCCGTTCCCTTGCCTGGACTCGCTCCAGCCCCTCCGTGTCCCTCTTGTCCCAGAGGTGCTGCCAGCACTGCAGGTGCCCCAGCAGTGCCAGCACAGGGACGGGCCCAGCGCCCCGCGCATGCGCAGTGGGGGGTGAGGGGGGCCCAGTTCTCCCGCGCATGCGCAGTGGTGTGGGGGTAGGGCCAGCGCGTCCGCGCATGCGTAGTAGCACCCGCGCCCCCGCATGCGCAGTAGCCACCGCGCCCGCGCATGCGCCGTAGCACCCGCGCCCGCGCATGCGCAGTAGCCCCCGCGCCCGCGCATGCGTAGTAGCACCCGCGCCCGCGCATGCGCCGTAGCCACCGCGCCCGCGCATGCGCCGTAGACCCCGCGCATGCGCAGTAGCACCCGCGCCCGCGCATGCGCAGTAGCCACCGCGCCCGCGCATGCGCCGTAGCCACCGCGCCCGCGCATGCGCCGTAGCCACCGCGCCCGCGCATGCGCAGTA
Source organism: Coloeus monedula (assembly GCF_965178545.1). NCBI lineage: Eukaryota > Metazoa > Chordata > Aves > Passeriformes > Corvidae > Coloeus > Coloeus monedula. Next base: position 117,134 of record NW_028120760.1, on the reverse strand, counting down.
CACCCCACGCCCGCGCATGCGCAGTAGCCACCGCGCCCCTGCATGCGCAGTAGCCACCGCGCCCCCGCATGCGCAGTAGCCCCCGCGCCCGCGCATGCGCAGTAGCCCCCGCGCCCGCGCATGTGCCGTAGCCACCGCGCCCGCGCATGCGCAGTAGCCACCGCGCCCGCGCATGCGCGGTAGCCACCGCGCCCGTGCGGGCGTGCCGAGTGGGGGCTCCGCGCAGAGGGGCAGCGCGCCCGCGCATGATGCGCAGAGGTTTCTTTCGGACCTGGGCTGCATTTCCATCCCCCGCTCTGGGAGTCACCCGGTGCGTTAGGAGCGAGCCGATCCCGCTCCCTGAGACACAAGGGCTTGCTCGAGGAGACTGTTCCTGTTCCTCTCTTCCAGCCACTCTGCTCTCCCCAAAACACCCATTTCCTCGGAGCTCCTCTGCAACTGCATTTCCATGGACCCAGGGCTCCAGAAGCTGCAGAGTCGTGCAATGGGGTTTTTTTGGGAAGGGACCTTAAGCTCTTGCACTTCCACCTCTGTCATGAGAATCTCAGGGCTCTAAGACTCACAGAACCATTTGGGCTTGGAAGGACCTTCAAGCTCATCCAGTGCCAGCGCTGCCACGGGCAGGGACACCTCCCACTGTCCCGGGCTGCTCCCAGCCCCAGTGTGCAGCCTGGCCTGGAACATTCCAGGGCATCCAGGGGCAAATCCCCCTCTCTGGGCAGACAGAAGGAGCTAAACCTGGCTATTCCTGAGGGAGTGATGGCAGCACAGCCGAGTCCTGCATCCCTGATTCCCACGGGGAATCTCCATGTCCTTCCTGCTATGGGATCCAGGAGTTGCAGTAGGATTTTTGTGTTTGGTGCTGCATTCCCAGCATGGGCAGAAGCTGTCACGCTCGGAAACACAGCCAGTGTGACAAGGTTTTGCTCCCTTTCTGCTTTGTTTTTGCTGTGTTTTGTTTCTCTCGACAGCTGGCTTAGAACTTGTGTGTTGCTGTTTAGACATCAAGCTTTGGGGCTGAGGTTTTTTTATTCCCAAGTGCTTGCTGGCAGTAAAAATACACTTCACATCTGCAGTGTGTGCACGTGGCTTGGGCTGTGGATTCACACTTCTGGGGCAAAAAGAAGTCCCTTCACACCTGTGCTGCTGGTGGTGTCCCCTGTGAGAAGTTTGGTGGCTCGTTTGTGGCTCTCTCAGTTGTTCCCTTTCACAGAGCTCGGCATTTCTCCCCTTTTCAGTTTCATCCTGCAGAGCTTCGTTCCTGCTGCCGCAGCGTGTTCTGAACCCTCCGCTCGCAGCCTGGGGGTGCCTTTTGTGCTGCTCCTCCGTGGGGCTGCCTTGAGAGCGGAATCAAGGTTGGAAAAGACCTCGGAGATCACTGAGTGCAACCAGCACCAGCACGGCCGGCGCTGACCACGTCCGCCCATGCCACAGCCACAGGTGTTGGAGCACTCCCAGGGGTGGGCACTCCAAACCTCCCTGGGCAGCTGTGCCAAGGCCTGAGCGCCCTTTCCATGGAGGAATTTCCCCAATATCCACCCTGAGCCTCCCCTGGCCCAGCCTGAGGCCGTTCCCTCTCCTCCTGTCCCTGTTCCCTGCGAGCAGAGCCCGACCCCCCCGGCTGCTCCCTCCTGTCAGGGACTTGTCCAGAGCCACAAGGTCCCCCCTGAGCCTCCTTTGCTCCGGGCTGTGCCCCTTTCCCAGCTCTCTCAGGAACTCTCCAACCCCTTGCCAGCTCCGTTCCCTTGCCTGGACTGGCTCCAGCCCCTCCGTGTCCCTCTTGTCCCAGAGGTGCTGCCAGCACTGCAGGTGCCCCAGCAGTGCCAGCACAGGGACGGGCCCAGCGCCCCGCGCATGCGCAGTGGGGGGTGAGGGGGGCCCAGTTCTCCCGCGCATGCGCAGTAGCCACCGCGCCCGCGCATGCGCCGTAGCCACCGCGCCCGCGCATGCGCAGTAGCCACCGCGCCCGAGCATGCCCCGTAGCCACCGCGCCCCCGCATGCGCAGTAGCCACCGCGCCCGCGCATGCGCCGTAGCCCCCGCGCCCGCGCATGCGCAGTAGCCCCCGCGCCCGCGCATGCGTAGTAGCCACCGCGCCCGCGCATGCGCAGTACACCCCGCGCCCGCGCATGCGCAGTAGCCACCGCGCCCGCGCATGCGCCGTAGCCCCCGCGCCCGCGCATGCGCAGTAGCCCCCGCGCCCGCGCATGCGCAGTAGCACCCGCGCCCGCGCATGCGCCGTAGCCACCGCGCCCGCGCATGCGCCGTAGACCCCGCGCATGCGCAGTAGCACGCGCGCCCGCGCATGCGCAGTAGCCACCGCGCCCGCGCATGCGCAGTAGCCACCGCGCCCGCGCATGCGCCGTAGCCACCGCGCCCGCGCATGCGCAGTACACCCCGCGCCCGCGCATGCGCAGTAGCCACCGCGCCCGCGCATGCGCCGTAGCCCCCGCGCCCGCGCATGCGCAGTAGCCCCCGCGCCCGCGCATGCGTAGTAGCACCCGCGCCCGCGCATGCGCCGTAGCCACCGCGCCCGCGCATGCGCCGTAGACCCCGCGCATGCGCAGTAGCCACCGCGCCCGCGCATGCGCAGTAGCCACCGCGCCCGCGCATGCGCCGTAGCCACCGCGCCCGCGCATGCGCCGTAGCCACCGCGCCCGCGCATGCGCAGTACACCCCACGCCCGCGCATGCGCAGTAGCCACCGCGCCCCCGCATGCGCAGTAGCCACCGCGCCCCCGCATGCGCAGTAGCCCCCGCGCCCGCGCATGCGCAGTAGCCCCCGCGCCCGCGCATGTGCCGTAGCCACCGCGCCCGCGCATGCGCCGTAGCGCCCGCGCCCGCGCATGCGCAGTAGCCCCCGCGCCCGCGCATGCGTAGTAGCCACCGCGCCCGAGCATGCGCAGTACACCCCGCGCCCGCGCATGCGCAGTAGCCACCGCGCCCCCGCATGCGCCGTAGCCCCCGCGCCCGCGCATGCGCAGTAGCCCCCGCGCCCGCGCATGCGCAGTAGCACCCGCGCCCGCGCATGCGCCGTAGCCACCGCGCCCGCGCATGCGCCGTAGCCACCGCGCCCGCGCATGCGCAGTACACCCCACGCCCGCGCATGCGCAGTAGCCACCGCGCCCCCGCATGCGCAGTAGCCACCGCGCCCCCGCATGCGCAGTAGCCCCCGCGCCCGCGCATGCGCAGTAGCCCCCGCGCCCGCGCATGTGCCGTAGCCACCGCGCCCGCGCATGCGCAGTAGCCACCGCGCCCGCGCATGCGCGGTAGCCACCGCGCCCGTGCGGGCGTGCCGAGTGGGGGCTCCGCGCAGAGGGGCAGCGCGCCCGCGCATGATGCGCAGAGGTTTCTTTCGGACCTGGGCTGCATTTCCATCCCCCGCTCTGGGAGTCACCCGGTGCGTTAGGAGCGAGCCGATCCCGCTCCCTGAGACACAAGGGCTTGCTCGAGGAGACTGTTCCTGTTCCTCTCTTCCAGCCACTCTGCTCTCCCCAAAACACCCATTTCCTCGGAGCTCCTCTGCAACTGCATTTCCATGGACCCAGGGCTCCAGAAGCTGCAGAGTCGTGCAATGGGGTTTTTTTGGGAAGGGACCTTAAGCTCTTGCACTTCCACCTCTGTCATGAGAATCTCAGGGCTCTAAGACTCACAGAACCATTTGGGCTTGGAAGGACCTTCAAGCTCATCCAGTGCCAGCGCTGCCACGGGCAGGGACACCTCCCACTGTCCCGGGCTGCTCCCAGCCCCAGTGTGCAGCCTGGCCTGGAACATTCCAGGGCATCCAGGGGCAAATCCCCCTCTCTGGGCAGACAGAAGGAGCTAAACCTGGCTATTCCTGAGGGAGTGATGGCAGCACAGCCGAGTCCTGCATCCCTGATTCCCACGGGGAATCTCCATGTCCTTCCTGCTATGGGATCCAGGAGTTGCAGTAGGATTTTTGTGTTTGGTGCTGCATTCCCAGCATGGCAGAAGCTGTCACGCTCGGAAACACAGCCAGTGTGACAAGGTTTTGCTCCCTTTCTGCTTTGTTTTTGCTGTGTTTTGTTTCTCTCGACAGCTGGCTTAGAACTTGTGTGTTGCTGTTTAGACATCAAGCTTTGGGGCTGAGGTTTTTTTATTCCCAAGTGCTTGCTGGCAGTAAAAATACACTTCACATCTGCAGTGTGTGCACGTGGCTTGGGCTGTGGATTCACACTTCTGGGGCAAAAAGAAGTCCCTTCACACCTGTGCTGCTGGTGGTGTCCCCTGTGAGAAGTTTGGTGGCTCGTTTGTGGCTCTCTCAGTTGTTCCCTTTCACAGAGCTCGGCATTTCTCCCCTTTTCAGTTTCATCCTGCAGAGCTTCGTTCCTGCTGCCGCAGCGTGTTCTGAACCCTCCGCTCGCAGCCTGGGGGTGCCTTTTGTGCTGCTCCTCCGTGGGGCTGCCTTGAGAGCGGAATCAAGGTTGGAAAAGACCTCGGAGATCACTGAGTGCAACCAGCACCAGCACGGCCGGCGCTGACCACGTCCGCCCATGCCACAGCCACAGGTGTTGGAGCACTCCCAGGGGTGGGCACTCCAAACCTCCCTGGGCAGCTGTGCCAAGGCCTGAGCGCCCTTTCCATGGAGGAATTTCCCCAATATCCACCCTGAGCCTCCCCTGGCCCAGCCTGAGGCCGTTCCCTCTCCTCCTGTCCCTGTTCCCTGCGAGCAGAGCCCGACCCCCCCGGCTGCTCCCTCCTGTCAGGGACTTGTCCAGAGCCACAAGGTCCCCCCTGAGCCTCCTTTGCTCCGGGCTGTGCCCCTTTCCCAGCTCTCTCAGGAACTCTCCAACCCCTTGCCAGCTCCGTTCCCTTGCCTGGACTGGCTCCAGCCCCTCCGTGTCCCTCTTGTCCCAGAGGTGCTGCCAGCACTGCAGGTGCCCCAGCAGTGCCAGCACAGGGACGGGCCCAGCGCCCCGCGCATGCGCAGTGGGGGGTGAGGGGGGCCCAGTTCTCCCGCGCATGCGCAGTGGTGTGGGGGTAGGGCCAGCGCGTCCGCGCATGCGTAGTAGCACCCGCGCCCGCGCATTCGCAGTAGCCACCGCGCCCGCGCATGCGCCGTAGCCCCCGCGCCCGCGCATGCGCAGTAGCCCCCGCGCCCGCGCATGCGTAGTAGCACCCGCGCCCGCGCATGCGCCGTAGCCACCGCGCCCGCGCATGCGCCGTAGACCCCGCGCATGCGCAGTAGCACCCGCGCCCGCGCATGCGCAGTAGCCACCGCGCCCGCGCATGCGCCGTAGCCACCGCGCCCGCGCATGCGCCGTAGACCCCGCGCCCGCGCATGCGCAGTACACCCCACGCCCGCGCATGCGCAGTAGCCACCGCGCCCCCGCATGCGCAGTAGCCACCGCGCCCCCGCATGCGCAGTAGCCCCCGCGCCCGCGCATGCGCAGTAGCCCCCGCGCCCGCGCATGTGCCGTAGCCACCGCGCCCGCGCATGCGCAGTAGCCACCGCGCCCGCGCATGCGCAGTAGCCACCGCGCCCGTGCGGGCGTGCCGAGTGGGGGCTCCGCGCAGAGGGGCAGCGCGCCCGCGCATGATGCGCAGAGGTTTCTTTCGGACCTGGGCTGCATTTCCATCCCCCGCTCTGGGAGTCACCCGGTGCGTTAGGAGCGAGCCGATCCCGCTCCCTGAGACACAAGGGCTTGCTCGAGGAGACTGTTCCTGTTCCTCTCTTCCAGCCACTCTGCTCTCCCCAAAACACCCATTTCCTCGGAGCTCCTCTGCAACTGCATTTCCATGGACCCAGGGCTCCAGAAGCTGCAGAGTCGTGCAATGGGGTTTTTTTGGGAAGGGACCTTAAGCTCTTGCACTTCCACCTCTGTCATGAGAATCTCAGGGCTCTAAGACTCACAGAACCATTTGGGCTTGGAAGGACCTTCAAGCTCATCCAGTGCCAGCGCTGCCACGGGCAGGGACACCTCCCACTGTCCCGGGCTGCTCCCAGCCCCAGTGTGCAGCCTGGCCTGGAACATTCCAGGGCATCCAGGGGCAAATCCCCCTCTCTGGGCAGACAGAAGGAGCTAAACCTGGCTATTCCTGAGGGAGTGATGGCAGCACAGCCGAGTCCTGCATCCCTGATTCCCACGGGGAATCTCCATGTCCTTCCTGCTATGGGATCCAGGAGTTGCAGTAGGATTTTTGTGTTTGGTGCTGCATTCCCAGCATGGCAGAAGCTGTCACGCTCGGAAACACAGCCAGTGTGACAAGGTTTTGCTCCCTTTCTGCTTTGTTTTTGCTGTGTTTTGTTTCTCTCGACAGCTGGCTTAGAACTTGTGTGTTGCTGTTTAGACATCAAGCTTTGGGGCTGAGGTTTTTTTATTCCCAAGTGCTTGCTGGCAGTAAAAATACACTTCACATCTGCAGTGTGTGCACGTGGCTTGGGCTGTGGATTCACACTTCTGGGGCAAAAAGAAGTCCCTTCACACCTGTGCTGCTGGTGGTGTCCCCTGTGAGAAGTTTGGTGGCTCGTTTGTGGCTCTCTCAGTTGTTCCCTTTCACAGAGCTCGGCATTTCTCCCCTTTTCAGTTTCATCCTGCAGAGCTTCGTTCCTGCTGCCGCAGCGTGTTCTGAACCCTCCGCTCGCAGCCTGGGGGTGCCTTTTGTGCTGCTCCTCCGTGGGGCTGCCTTGAGAGCGGAATCAAGGTTGGAAAAGACCTCGGAGATCACTGAGTGCAACCAGCACCAGCACGGCCGGCGCTGACCACGTCCGCCCATGCCACAGCCACAGGTGTTGGAGCACTCCCAGGGGTGGGCACTCCAAACCTCCCTGGGCAGCTGTGCCAAGGCCTGAGCGCCCTTTCCATGGAGGAATTTCCCCAATATCCACCCTGAGCCTCCCCTGGCCCAGCCTGAGGCCGTTCCCTCTCCTCCTGTCCCTGTTCCCTGCGAGCAGAGCCCGACCCCCCCGGCTGCTCCCTCCTGTCAGGGACTTGTCCAGAGCCACAAGGTCCCCCCTGAGCCTCCTTTGCTCCGGGCTGTGCCCCTTTCCCAGCTCTCTCAGGAACTCTCCAACCCCTTGCCAGCTCCGTTCCCTTGCCTGGACTGGCTCCAGCCCCTCCGTGTCCCTCTTGTCCCAGAGGTGCTGCCAGCACTGCAGGTGCCCCAGCAGTGCCAGCACAGGGACGGGCCCAGCGCCCCGCGCATGCGCAGTGGGGGGTGAGGGGGGCCCAGTTCTCCCGCGCATGCGCAGTGGTGTGGGGGTAGGGCCAGCGCGTCCGCGCATGCGTAGTAGCACCCGCGCCCGCGCATTCGCAGTAGCCACCGCGCCCGCGCATGCGCCGTAGCCCCCGCGCCCGCGCATGCGCAGTAGCCCCCGCGCCCGCGCATGCGTAGTAGCACCCGCGCCCGCGCATGCGCCGTAGCCACCGCGCCCGCGCATGCGCCGTAGACCCCGCGCATGCGCAGTAGCACCCGCGCCCGCGCATGCGCAGTAGCCACCGCGCCCGCGCATGCGCCGTAGCCACCGCGCCCGCGCATGCGCCGTAGACCCCGCGCCCGCGCATGCGCAGTACACCCCACGCCCGCGCATGCGCAGTAGCCACCGCGCCCCCGCATGCGCAGTAGCCACCGCGCCCCCGCATGCGCAGTAGCCCCCGCGCCCGCGCATGCGCAGTAGCCCCCGCGCCCGCGCATGTGCCGTAGCCACCGCGCCCGCGCATGCGCAGTAGCCACCGCGCCCGCGCATGCGCAGTAGCCACCGCGCCCGTGCGGGCGTGCCGAGTGGGGGCTCCGCGCAGAGGGGCAGCGCGCCCGCGCATGATGCGCAGAGGTTTCTTTCGGACCTGGGCTGCATTTCCATCCCCCGCTCTGGGAGTCACCCGGTGCGTTAGGAGCGAGCCGATCCCGCTCCCTGAGACACAAGGGCTTGCTCGAGGAGACTGTTCCTGTTCCTCTCTTCCAGCCACTCTGCTCTCCCCAAAACACCCATTTCCTCGGAGCTCCTCTGCAACTGCATTTCCATGGACCCAGGGCTCCAGAAGCTGCAGAGTCGTGCAATGGGGTTTTTTTGGGAAGGGACCTTAAGCTCTTGCACTTCCACCTCTGTCATGAGAATCTCAGGGCTCTAAGACTCACAGAACCATTTGGGCTTGGAAGGACCTTCAAGCTCATCCAGTGCCAGCGCTGCCACGGGCAGGGACACCTCCCACTGTCCCGGGCTGCTCCCAGCCCCAGTGTGCAGCCTGGCCTGGAACATTCCAGGGCATCCAGGGGCAAATCCCCCTCTCTGGGCAGACAGAAGGAGCTAAACCTGGCTATTCCTGAGGGAGTGATGGCAGCACAGCCGAGTCCTGCATCCCTGATTCCCACGGGGAATCTCCATGTCCTTCCTGCTATGGGATCCAGGAGTTGCAGTAGGATTTTTGTGTTTGGTGCTGCATTCCCAGCATGGGCAGAAGCTGTCACGCTCGGAAACACAGCCAGTGTGACAAGGTTTTGCTCCCTTTCTGCTTTGTTTTTGCTGTGTTTTGTTTCTCTCGACAGCTGGCTTAGAACTTGTGTGTTGCTGTTTAGACATCAAGCTTTGGGGCTGAGGTTTTTTTATTCCCAAGTGCTTGCTGGCAGTAAAAATACACTTCACATCTGCAGTGTGTGCACGTGGCTTGGGCTGTGGATTCACACTTCTGGGGCAAAAAGAAGTCCCTTCACACCTGTGCTGCTGGTGGTGTCCCCTGTGAGAAGTTTGGTGGCTCGTTTGTGGCTCTCTCAGTTGTTCCCTTTCACAGAGCTCGGCATTTCTCCCCTTTTCAGTTTCATCCTGCAGAGCTTCGTTCCTGCTGCCGCAGCGTGTTCTGAACCCTCCGCTCGCAGCCTGGGGGTGCCTTTTGTGCTGCTCCTCCGTGGGGCTGCCTTGAGAGCGGAATCAAGGTTGGAAAAGACCTCGGAGATCACTGAGTGCAACCAGCACCAGCACGGCCGGCGCTGACCACGTCCGCCCATGCCACAGCCACAGGTGTTGGAGCACTCCCAGGGGTGGGCACTCCAAACCTCCCTGGGCAGCTGTGCCAAGGCCTGAGCGCCCTTTCCATGGAGGAATTTCCCCAATATCCACCCTGAGCCTCCCCTGGCCCAGCCTGAGGCCGTTCCCTCTCCTCCTGTCCCTGTTCCCTGCGAGCAGAGCCCGACCCCCCCGGCTGCTCCCTCCTGTCAGGGACTTGTCCAGAGCCACAAGGTCCCCCCTGAGCCTCCTTTGCTCCGGGCTGTGCCCCTTTCCCAGCTCTCTCAGGAACTCTCCAGCCCCTTGCCAGCTCCGTTCCCTTGCCTGGACTCGCTCCAGCCCCTCCGTGTCCCTCTTGTCCCAGAGGTGCTGCCAGCACTGCAGGTGCCCCAGCAGTGCCAGCACAGGGACGGGCCCAGCGCCCCGCGCATGCGCAGTGGGGGGTGAGGGGGGCCCAGTTCTCCCGCGCATGCGCAGTGGTGTGGGGGTAGGGCCAGCGCGTCCGCGCATGCGTAGTAGCACCCGCGCCCGCGCATGCGCAGTAGCCACCGCGCCCGCGCATGCGCCGTAGCCCCCGCGCCCGCGCATGCGCAGTAGCCCCCGCGCCCGCGCATGCGTAGTAGCACCCGCGCCCGCGCATGCGCCGTAGACCCCGCGCATGCGCAGTAGCACCCGCGCCCGCGCATGCGCCGTAGCCACCGCGCCCGCGCATGCGCCGTAGACCCCGCGCATGCGCAGTAGCACCCGCGCCCGCGCATGCGCAGTAGCCACCGCGCCCGCGCATGCGCCGTAGCCACCGCGCCCGCGCATGCGCCGTAGCCACCGCGCCCGCGCATGCGCAGTACACCCCACGCCCGCGCATGCGCAGTAGCCACCGCGCCCCCGCATGCGCAGTAGCCACCGCGCCCCCGCATGCGCAGTAGCCCCCGCGCCCGCGCATGCGCAGTAGCCCCCGCGCCCGCGCATGTGCCGTAGCCACCGCGCCCGCGCATGCGCAGTAGCCACCGCGCCCGCGCATGCGCAGTAGCCACCGCGCCCGTGCGGGCGTGCCGAGTGGGGGCTCCGCGCAGAGGGGCAGCGCGCCCGCGCATGATGCGCAGAGGTTTCTTTCGGACCTGGGCTGCATTTCCATCCCCCGCTCTGGGAGTCACCCGGTGCGTTAGGAGCGAGCCGATCCCGCTCCCTGAGACACAAGGGCTTGCTCGAGGAGACTGTTCCTGTTCCTCTCTTCCAGCCACTCTGCTCTCCCCAAAACACCCATTTCCTCGGAGCTCCTCTGCAACTGCATTTCCATGGACCCAGGGCTCCAGAAGCTGCAGAGTCGTGCAATGGGGTTTTTTTGGGAAGGGACCTTAAGCTCTTGCACTTCCACCTCTGTCATGAGAATCTCAGGGCTCTAAGACTCACAGAACCATTTGGGCTTGGAAGGACCTTCAAGCTCATCCAGTGCCAGCGCTGCCACGGGCAGGGACACCTCCCACTGTCCCGGGCTGCTCCCAGCCCCAGTGTGCAGCCTGGCCTGGAACATTCCAGGGCATCCAGGGGCAAATCCCCCTCTCTGGGCAGACAGAAGGAGCTAAACCTGGCTATTCCTGAGGGAGTGATGGCAGCACAGCCGAGTCCTGCATCCCTGATTCCCACGGGGAATCTCCATGTCCTTCCTGCTATGGGATCCAGGAGTTGCAGTAGGATTTTTGTGTTTGGTGCTGCATTCCCAGCATGGGCAGAAGCTGTCACGCTCGGAAACACAGCCAGTGTGACAAGGTTTTGCTCCCTTTCTGCTTTGTTTTTGCTGTGTTTTGTTTCTCTCGACAGCTGGCTTAGAACTTGTGTGTTGCTGTTTAGACATCAAGCTTTGGGGCTGAGGTTTTTTTATTCCCAAGTGCTTGCTGGCAGTAAAAATACACTTCACATCTGCAGTGTGTGCACGTGGCTTGGGCTGTGGATTCACACTTCTGGGGCAAAAAGAAGTCCCTTCACACCTGTGCTGCTGGTGGTGTCCCCTGTGAGAAGTTTGGTGGCTCGTTTGTGGCTCTCTCAGTTGTTCCCTTTCACAGAGCTCGGCATTTCTCCCCTTTTCAGTTTCATCCTGCAGAGCTTCGTTCCTGCTGCCGCAGCGTGTTCTGAACCCTCCGCTCGCAGCCTGGGGGTGCCTTTTGTGCTGCTCCTCCGTGGGGCTGCCTTGAGAGCGGAATCAAGGTTGGAAAAGACCTCGGAGATCACTGAGTGCAACCAGCACCAGCACGGCCGGCGCTGACCACGTCCGCCCATGCCACAGCCACAGGTGTTGGAGCACTCCCAGGGGTGGGCACTCCAAACCTCCCTGGGCAGCTGTGCCAAGGCCTGAGCGCCCTTTCCATGGAGGAATTTCCCCAATATCCACCCTGAGCCTCCCCTGGCCCAGCCTGAGGCCGTTCCCTCTCCTCCTGTCCCTGTTCCCTGCGAGCAGAGCCCGACCCCCCCGGCTGCTCCCTCCTGTCAGGGACTTGTCCAGAGCCACAAGGTCCCCCCTGAGCCTCCTTTGCTCCGGGCTGTGCCCCTTTCCCAGCTCTCTCAGGAACTCTCCAACCCCTTGCCAGCTCCGTTCCCTTGCCTGGACTGGCTCCAGCCCCTCCGTGTCCCTCTTGTCCCAGAGGTGCTGCCAGCACTGCAGGTGCCCCAGCAGTGCCAGCACAGGGACGGGCCCAGCGCCCCGCGCATGCGCAGTGGGGGGTGAGGGGGGCCCAGTTCTCCCGCGCATGCGCAGTAGCCACCGCGCCCGCGCATGCGCCGTAGCCACCGCGCCCGCGCATGCGCAGTAGCCACCGCGCCCGAGCATGCCCCGTAGCCACCGCGCCCCCGCATGCGCAGTAGCCACCGCGCCCGCGCATGCGCCGTAGCCCCCGCGCCCGCGCATGCGCAGTAGCCCCCGCGCCCGCGCATGCGTAGTAGCCACCGCGCCCGCGCATGCGCAGTACACCCCGCGCCCGCGCATGCGCAGTAGCCACCGCGCCCCCGCATGCGCCGTAGCCCCCGCGCCCGCGCATGCGCCGTAGCCCCCGCGCCCGCGCATGCGCAGTAGCACCCGCGCCCGCGCATGCGCCGTAGCCACCGCGCCCGCGCATGCGCCGTAGACCCCGCGCATGCGCAGTAGCACGCGCGCCCGCGCATGCGCAGTAGCCACCGCGCCCGCGCATGCGCAGTAGCCACCGCGCCCGCGCATGCGCCGTAGCCACCGCGCCCGCGCATGCGCAGTACACCCCGCGCCCGCGCATGCGCAGTAGCCACCGCGCCCGCGCATGCGCCGTAGCCCCCGCGCCCGCGCATGCGCAGTAGCCCCCGCGCCCGCGCATGCGTAGTAGCACCCGCGCCCGCGCATGCGCCGTAGCCACCGCGCCCGCGCATGCGCCGTAGACCCCGCGCATGCGCAGTAGCACCCGCGCCCGCGCATGCGCAGTAGCCACCGCGCCCGCGCATGCGCCGTAGCCACCGCGCCCGCGCATGCGCCGTAGCCACCGCGCCCGCGCATGCGCAGTACACCCCACGCCCGCGCATGCGCAGTAGCCACCGCGCCCCCGCATGCGCAGTAGCCACCGCGCCCCCGCATGCGCAGTAGCCCCCGCGCCCGAGCATGCGCAGTACACCCCGCGCCCGCGCATGCGCAGTAGCCACCGCGCCCGCGCATGCGCCGTAGCCCCCGCGCCCGCGCATGCGCAGTAGCCCCCGCGCCCGCGCATGCGCAGTAGCACCCGCGCCCGCGCATGCGCCGTAGCCACCGCGCCCGCGCATGCGCCGTAGACCCCGCGCATGCGCAGTAGCACGCGCGCCCGCGCATGCGCAGTAGCCACCGCGCTGGCGCATGCGCAGTAGCCACCGCGCCCGCGCATGCGCCGTAGCCACCGCGCCCGCGCATGCGCAGTACACCCCGCGCCCGCGCATGCGCAGTAGCCACCGCGCCCGCGCATGCGCCGTAGCCCCCGCGCCCGCGCATGCGCAGTAGCCCCCGCGCCCGCGCATGCGCAGTAGCACCCGCGCCCGCGCATGCGCAGTAGCCACCGCGCCCGCGCATGCGCCGTAGCCACCGCGCCCGCGCATGCGCCGTAGCCACCGCGCCCGCGCATGCGCAGTACACCCCACGCCCGCGCATGCGCAGTAGCCACCGCGCCCCCGCATGCGCAGTAGCCACCGCGCCCCCGCATGCGCAGTAGCCCCCGCGCCCGCGCATGCGCAGTAGCCCCCGCGCCCGCGCATGTGCCGTAGCCACCGCGCCCGCGCATGCGCAGTAGCCACCGCGCCCGCGCATGCGCAGTAGCCACCGCGCCCGTGCGGGCGTGCCGAGTGGGGGCTCCGCGCAGAGGGGCAGCGCGCCCGCGCATGATGCGCAGAGGTTTCTTTCGGACCTGGGCTGCATTTCCATCCCCCGCTCTGGGAGTCACCCGGTGCGTTAGGAGCGAGCCGATCCCGCTCCCTGAGACACAAGGGCTTGCTCGAGGAGACTGTTCCTGTTCCTCTCTTCCAGCCACTCTGCTCTCCCCAAAACACCCATTTCCTCGGAGCTCCTCTGCAACTGCATTTCCATGGACCCAGGGCTCCAGAAGCTGCAGAGTCGTGCAATGGGGTTTTTTTGGGAAGGGACCTTAAGCTCTTGCACTTCCACCTCTGTCATGAGAATCTCAGGGCTCTAAGACTCACAGAACCATTTGGGCTTGGAAGGACCTTCAAGCTCATCCAGTGCCAGCGCTGCCACGGGCAGGGACACCTCCCACTGTCCCGGGCTGCTCCCAGCCCCAGTGTGCAGCCTGGCCTGGAACATTCCAGGGCATCCAGGGGCAAATCCCCCTCTCTGGGCAGACAGAAGGAGCTAAACCTGGCTATTCCTGAGGGAGTGATGGCAGCACAGCCGAGTCCTGCATCCCTGATTCCCACGGGGAATCTCCATGTCCTTCCTGCTATGGGATCCAGGAGTTGCAGTAGGATTTTTGTGTTTGGTGCTGCATTCCCAGCATGGGCAGAAGCTGTCACGCTCGGAAACACAGCCAGTGTGACAAGGTTTTGCTCCCTTTCTGCTTTGTTTTTGCTGTGTTTTGTTTCTCTCGACAGCTGGCTTAGAACTTGTGTGTTGCTGTTTAGACATCAAGCTTTGGGGCTGAGGTTTTTTTATTCCCAAGTGCTTGCTGGCAGTAAAAATACACTTCACATCTGCAGTGTGTGCACGTGGCTTGGGCTGTGGATTCACACTTCTGGGGCAAAAAGAAGTCCCTTCACACCTGTGCTGCTGGTGGTGTCCCCTGTGAGAAGTTTGGTGGCTCGTTTGCGGCTCTCTCAGTTGTTCCCTTTCACAGAGCTCGGCATTTCTCCCCTTTTCAGTTTCATCCTGCAGAGCTTCGTTCCTGCTGCCGCAGCGTGTTCTGAACCCTCCGCTCGCAGCCTGGGGGTGCCTTTTGTGCTGCTCCTCCGTGGGGCTGCCTTGAGAGCGGAATCAAGGTTGGAAAAGACCTCGGAGATCACTGAGTGCAACCAGCACCAGCACGGCCGGCGCTGACCACGTCCGCCCATGCCACAGCCACAGGTGTTGGAGCACTCCCAGGGGTGGGCACTCCAAACCTCCCTGGGCAGCTGTGCCAAGGCCTGAGCGCCCTTTCCATGGAGGAATTTCCCCAATATCCACCCTGAGCCTCCCCTGGCCCAGCCTGAGGCCGTTCCCTCTCCTCCTGTCCCTGTTCCCTGCGAGCAGAGCCCGACCCCCCCGGCTGCTCCCTCCTGTCAGGGACTTGTCCAGAGCCACAAGGTCCCCCCTGAGCCTCCTTTGCTCCGGGCTGTGCCCCTTTCCCAGCTCTCTCAGGAACTCTCCAACCCCTTGCCAGCTCCGTTCCCTTGCCTGGACTGGCTCCAGCCCCTCCGTGTCCCTCTTGTCCCAGAGGTGCTGCCAGCACTGCAGGTGCCCCAGCAGTGCCAGCACAGGGACGGGCCCAGCGCCCCGCGCATGCGCAGTGGGGGGTGAGGGGGGCCCAGTTCTCCCGCGCATGCGCAGTAGCCACCGCGCCCGCGCATGCGCCGTAGCCACCGCGCCCGCGCATGCGCAGTAGCCACCGCGCCCGAGCATGCCCCGTAGCCACCGCGCCCGCGCATGCGCCGTAGCCACCGAGCCCGCGCATGCGCAGTACACCCCGCGCCCGCGCATGCGCAGTAGCCACCGCGCCCGCGCATGCGCCGTAGCCCCCGCGCCCGCGCATGCGCAGTAGCCACCGCGCCCGGGCATGCGCAGTAGCCACCGCGCCCGCGCATGCGCCGTAGACCCCGCGCCCGCGCATGCGCAGTAGCCACCGCGACCGCGCATGCGTAGTAGCACCCGATCCCGCGCATGCGCCGTAGCCACCGCGCCCGCGCATGCGCCGTAGCCACGGCGCCCGCGCATGCGCCGTAGCCCCCGCGCCCGCGCATGCGCAGTAGCCACCGGGCCCGCGCATGCGCAGTATCCCCCGCGCCCGCGCAAGCGCCGTAACCCCCGCGCCCGCGCATGCGCCGGACCAGCCGCGCCCGCGCATGCGCAGTAGCCCCCGCGCCCGCGCATGCGCCGTAGACCCCGCGCCCGCGCATGCGCCGTAGCCACCGCGCCCACGCCCGAGCATGCGCCGTAGCCCCCGCGCCCCCGCATGCGCCGTAGCCACCGCGCCCGCGCATGCGCCGTAGCCCCCGCGCCCGCGCATGCGCAGTAGCCACTTCGCCCGCGCATGCGCCGTAGCCACCGCGCCCGCGCATGCGCAGTAGCCCACACCCTCGCGCATGCGCAGTAGCCACCGCGCCCGCGCATGCGCCGCAGCCACCGCGCCCGCGCATGCGCCGTAGCCCCCGCGCCCGCGCATGCGCAGTAGCCACCGCGCCCGCGCATGCGTAGTAGCACCCGATCCCGCGCATGCGCCGTAGCCCCCGCGCCCGCGCATGCGCAGTAGCCCCCGCGCCCGCGCATGCGCAGTAGCACCCGCGCCCGCGCATGCGCCGTAGCCACCGCGCCCGCGCATGCGCCGTAGACCCCGCGCATGCGCAGTAGCACGCGCGCCCGCGCATGCGCAGTAGCCACCGCGCTGGCGCATGCGCAGTAGCCACCGCGCCCGCGCATGCGCCGTAGCCACCGCGCCCGCGCATGCGCAGTACACCCCGCGCCCGCGCATGCGCAGTAGCCACCGCGCCCGCGCATGCGCCGTAGCCACCGCGCCCGCGCATGCGCAGTAGCCCCCGCGCCCGCGCATGCGTAGTAGCACCCGCGCCCGCGCATGCGCCGTAGCCACCGCGCCCGCGCATGCGCCGTAGACCCCGCGCATGCGCAGTAGCACCCGCGCCCGCGCATGCGCAGTAGCCACCGCGCCCGCGCATGCGCCGTAGCCACCGCGCCCGCGCATGCGCCGTAGCCACCGCGCCCGCGCATGCGCAGTACACCCCGCGCCCGCGCATGCGTAGTAGCCACCGCGCCCGCGCATGCGCCGTAGCCCCCGCGCCCGCGCATGCGCAGTAGCCCCCGCGCCCGCGCATGCGCAGTAGCACCCGCGCCCGCGCATGCGCAGTAGCCACCGCGCCCGCGCATGCGCCGTAGCCACCGCGCCCGCGCATGCGCCGTAGCCACCGCGCCCGCGCATGCGCAGTACACCCCACGCCCGCGCATGCGCAGTAGCCACCGCGCCCCCGCATGCGCAGTAGCCACCGCGCCCCCGCATGCGCAGTAGCCCCCGCGCCCGCGCATGCGCAGTAGCCCCCGCGCCCGCGCATGTGCCGTAGCCACCGCGCCCGCGCATGCGCAGTAGCCACCGCGCCCGCGCATGCGCAGTAGCCACCGCGCCCGTGCGGGCGTGCCGAGTGGGGGCTCCGCGCAGAGGGGCAGCGCGCCCGCGCATGATGCGCAGAGGTTTCTTTCGGACCTGGGCTGCATTTCCATCCCCCGCTCTGGGAGTCACCCGGTGCGTTAGGAGCGAGCCGATCCCGCTCCCTGAGACACAAGGGCTTGCTCGAGGAGACTGTTCCTGTTCCTCTCTTCCAGCCACTCTGCTCTCCCCAAAACACCCATTTCCTCGGAGCTCCTCTGCAACTGCATTTCCATGGACCCAGGGCTCCAGAAGCTGCAGAGTCGTGCAATGGGGTTTTTTTGGGAAGGGACCTTAAGCTCTTGCACTTCCACCTCTGTCATGAGAATCTCAGGGCTCTAAGACTCACAGAACCATTTGGGCTTGGAAGGACCTTCAAGCTCATCCAGTGCCAGCGCTGCCACGGGCAGGGACACCTCCCACTGTCCCGGGCTGCTCCCAGCCCCAGTGTGCAGCCTGGCCTGGAACATTCCAGGGCATCCAGGGGCAAATCCCCCTCTCTGGGCAGACAGAAGGAGCTAAACCTGGCTATTCCTGAGGGAGTGATGGCAGCACAGCCGAGTCCTGCATCCCTGATTCCCACGGGGAATCTCCATGTCCTTCCTGCTATGGGATCCAGGAGTTGCAGTAGGATTTTTGTGTTTGGTGCTGCATTCCCAGCATGGGCAGAAGCTGTCACGCTCGGAAACACAGCCAGTGTGACAAGGTTTTGCTCCCTTTCTGCTTTGTTTTTGCTGTGTTTTGTTTCTCTCGACAGCTGGCTTAGAACTTGTGTGTTGCTGTTTAGACATCAAGCTTTGGGGCTGAGGTTTTTTTATTCCCAAGTGCTTGCTGGCAGTAAAAATACACTTCACATCTGCAGTGTGTGCACGTGGCTTGGGCTGTGGATTCACACTTCTGGGGCAAAAAGAAGTCCCTTCACACCTGTGCTGCTGGTGGTGTCCCCTGTGAGAAGTTTGGTGGCTCGTTTGTGGCTCTCTCAGTTGTTCCCTTTCACAGAGCTCGGCATTTCTCCCCTTTTCAGTTTCATCCTGCAGAGCTTCGTTCCTGCTGCCGCAGCGTGTTCTGAACCCTCCGCTCGCAGCCTGGGGGTGCCTTTTGTGCTGCTCCTCCGTGGGGCTGCCTTGAGAGCGGAATCAAGGTTGGAAAAGACCTCGGAGATCACTGAGTGCAACCAGCACCAGCACGGCCGGCGCTGACCACGTCCGCCCATGCCACAGCCACAGGTGTTGGAGCACTCCCAGGGGTGGGCACTCCAAACCTCCCTGGGCAGCTGTGCCAAGGCCTGAGCGCCCTTTCCATGGAGGAATTTCCCCAATATCCACCCTGAGCCTCCCCTGGCCCAGCCTGAGGCCGTTCCCTCTCCTCCTGTCCCTGTTCCCTGCGAGCAGAGCCCGACCCCCCCGGCTGCTCCCTCCTGTCAGGGACTTGTCCAGAGCCACAAGGTCCCCCCTGAGCCTCCTTTGCTCCGGGCTGTGCCCCTTTCCCAGCTCTCTCAGGAACTCTCCAGCCCCTTGCCAGCTCCGTTCCCTTGCCTGGACTCGCTCCAGCCCCTCCGTGTCCCTCTTGTCCCAGAGGTGCTGCCAGCACTGCAGGTGCCCCAGCAGTGCCAGCACAGGGACGGGCCCAGCGCCCCGCGCATGCGCAGTGGGGGGTGAGGGGGGCCCAGTTCTCCCGCGCATGCGCAGTGGTGTGGGGGTAGGGCCAGCGCGTCCGCGCATGCGTAGTAGCACCCGCGCCCGCGCATGCGCAGTAGCCACCGCGCCCGCGCATGCGCCGTAGCCCCCGCGCCCGCGCATGCGCAGTAGCCCCCGCGCCCGCGCATGCGTAGTAGCACCCGCGCCCGCGCATGCGCCGTAGACCCCGCGCATGCGCAGTAGCACCCGCGCCCGCGCATGCGCCGTAGCCACCGCGCCCGCGCATGCGCCGTAGACCCCGCGCATGCGCAGTAGCACCCGCGCCCGCGCATGCGCAGTAGCCACCGCGCCCGCGCATGCGCCGTAGCCACCGCGCCCGCGCATGCGCCGTAGCCACCGCGCCCGCGCATGCGCAGTACACCCCACGCCCGCGCATGCGCAGTAGCCACCGCGCCCCCGCATGCGCAGTAGCCACCGCGCCCCCGCATGCGCAGTAGCCCCCGCGCCCGCGCATGCGCAGTAGCCCCCGCGCCCGCGCATGTGCCGTAGCCACCGCGCCCGCGCATGCGCAGTAGCCACCGCGCCCGCGCATGCGCAGTAGCCACCGCGCCCGTGCGGGCGTGCCGAGTGGGGGCTCCGCGCAGAGGGGCAGCGCGCCCGCGCATGATGCGCAGAGGTTTCTTTCGGACCTGGGCTGCATTTCCATCCCCCGCTCTGGGAGTCACCCGGTGCGTTAGGAGCGAGCCGATCCCGCTCCCTGAGACACAAGGGCTTGCTCGAGGAGACTGTTCCTGTTCCTCTCTTCCAGCCACTCTGCTCTCCCCAAAACACCCATTTCCTCGGAGCTCCTCTGCAACTGCATTTCCATGGACCCAGGGCTCCAGAAGCTGCAGAGTCGTGCAATGGGGTTTTTTTGGGAAGGGACCTTAAGCTCTTGCACTTCCACCTCTGTCATGAGAATCTCAGGGCTCTAAGACTCACAGAACCATTTGGGCTTGGAAGGACCTTCAAGCTCATCCAGTGCCAGCGCTGCCACGGGCAGGGACACCTCCCACTGTCCCGGGCTGCTCCCAGCCCCAGTGTGCAGCCTGGCCTGGAACATTCCAGGGCATCCAGGGGCAAATCCCCCTCTCTGGGCAGACAGAAGGAGCTAAACCTGGCTATTCCTGAGGGAGTGATGGCAGCACAGCCGAGTCCTGCATCCCTGATTCCCACGGGGAATCTCCATGTCCTTCCTGCTATGGGATCCAGGAGTTGCAGTAGGATTTTTGTGTTTGGTGCTGCATTCCCAGCATGGGCAGAAGCTGTCACGCTCGGAAACACAGCCAGTGTGACAAGGTTTTGCTCCCTTTCTGCTTTGTTTTTGCTGTGTTTTGTTTCTCTCGACAGCTGGCTTAGAACTTGTGTGTTGCTGTTTAGACATCAAGCTTTGGGGCTGAGGTTTTTTTATTCCCAAGTGCTTGCTGGCAGTAAAAATACACTTCACATCTGCAGTGTGTGCACGTGGCTTGGGCTGTGGATTCACACTTCTGGGGCAAAAAGAAGTCCCTTCACACCTGTGCTGCTGGTGGTGTCCCCTGTGAGAAGTTTGGTGGCTCGTTTGTGGCTCTCTCAGTTGTTCCCTTTCACAGAGCTCGGCATTTCTCCCCTTTTCAGTTTCATCCTGCAGAGCTTCGTTCCTGCTGCCGCAGCGTGTTCTGAACCCTCCGCTCGCAGCCTGGGGGTGCCTTTTGTGCTGCTCCTCCGTGGGGCTGCCTTGAGAGCGGAATCAAGGTTGGAAAAGACCTCGGAGATCACTGAGTGCAACCAGCACCAGCACGGCCGGCGCTGACCACGTCCGCCCATGCCACAGCCACAGGTGTTGGAGCACTCCCAGGGGTGGGCACTCCAAACCTCCCTGGGCAGCTGTGCCAAGGCCTGAGCGCCCTTTCCATGGAGGAATTTCCCCAATATCCACCCTGAGCCTCCCCTGGCCCAGCCTGAGGCCGTTCCCTCTCCTCCTGTCCCTGTTCCCTGCGAGCAGAGCCCGACCCCCCCGGCTGCTCCCTCCTGTCAGGGACTTGTCCAGAGCCACAAGGTCCCCCCTGAGCCTCCTTTGCTCCGGGCTGTGCCCCTTTCCCAGCTCTCTCAGGAACTCTCCAACCCCTTGCCAGCTCCGTTCCCTTGCCTGGACTGGCTCCAGCCCCTCCGTGTCCCTCTTGTCCCAGAGGTGCTGCCAGCACTGCAGGTGCCCCAGCAGTGCCAGCACAGGGACGGGCCCAGCGCCCCGCGCATGCGCAGTGGGGGGTGAGGGGGGCCCAGTTCTCCCGCGCATGCGCAGTAGCCACCGCGCCCGCGCATGCGCCGTAGCCACCGCGCCCGCGCATGCGCAGTAGCCACCGCGCCCGAGCATGCCCCGTAGCCACCGCGCCCGCGCATGCGCCGTAGCCACCGAGCCCGCGCATGCGCAGTACACCCCGCGCCCGCGCATGCGCAGTAGCCACCGCGCCCGCGCATGCGCCGTAGCCCCCGCGCCCGCGCATGCGCAGTAGCCACCGCGCCCGGGCATGCGCAGTAGCCACCGCGCCCGCGCATGCGCCGTAGACCCCGCGCCCGCGCATGCGCAGTAGCCACCGCGACCGCGCATGCGTAGTAGCACCCGATCCCGCGCATGCGCCGTAGCCACCGCGCCCGCGCATGCGCCGTAGCCACGGCGCCCGCGCATGCGCCGTAGCCCCCGCGCCCGCGCATGCGCAGTAGCCACCGGGCCCGCGCATGCGCAGTATCCCCCGCGCCCGCGCAAGCGCCGTAACCCCCGCGCCCGCGCATGCGCCGGACCAGCCGCGCCCGCGCATGCGCAGTAGCCCCCGCGCCCGCGCATGCGCCGTAGACCCCGCGCCCGCGCATGCGCCGTAGCCACCGCGCCCACGCCCGAGCATGCGCCGTAGCCCCCGCGCCCCCGCATGCGCCGTAGCCACCGCGCCCGCGCATGCGCCGTAGCCCCCGCGCCCGCGCATGCGCAGTAGCCACTTCGCCCGCGCATGCGCCGTAGCCACCGCGCCCGCGCATGCGCAGTAGCCCACACCCTCGCGCATGCGCAGTAGCCACCGCGCCCGCGCATGCGCCGCAGCCACCGCGCCCGCGCATGCGCCGTAGCCCCCGCGCCCGCGCATGCGCAGTAGCCACCGCGCCCGCGCATGCGTAGTAGCACCCGATCCCGCGCATGCGCCGTAGCCCCCGCGCCCGCGCATGCGCAGTAGCCCCCGCGCCCGCGCATGCGCAGTAGCACCCGCGCCCGCGCATGCGCCGTAGCCACCGCGCCCGCGCATGCGCCGTAGACCCCGCGCATGCGCAGTAGCACGCGCGCCCGCGCATGCGCAGTAGCCACCGCGCTGGCGCATGCGCAGTAGCCACCGCGCCCGCGCATGCGCCGTAGCCACCGCGCCCGCGCATGCGCAGTACACCCCGCGCCCGCGCATGCGCAGTAGCCACCGCGCCCGCGCATGCGCCGTAGCCACCGCGCCCGCGCATGCGCAGTAGCCCCCGCGCCCGCGCATGCGTAGTAGCACCCGCGCCCGCGCATGCGCCGTAGCCACCGCGCCCGCGCATGCGCCGTAGACCCCGCGCATGCGCAGTAGCACCCGCGCCCGCGCATGCGCAGTAGCCACCGCGCCCGCGCATGCGCCGTAGCCACCGCGCCCGCGCATGCGCCGTAGCCACCGCGCCCGCGCATGCGCAGTACACCCCGCGCCCGCGCATGCGTAGTAGCCACCGCGCCCGCGCATGCGCCGTAGCCCCCGCGCCCGCGCATGCGCAGTAGCCCCCGCGCCCGCGCATGCGCAGTAGCACCCGCGCCCGCGCATGCGCAGTAGCCACCGCGCCCGCGCATGCGCCGTAGCCACCGCGCCCGCGCATGCGCCGTAGCCACCGCGCCCGCGCATGCGCAGTACACCCCACGCCCGCGCATGCGCAGTAGCCACCGCGCCCCCGCATGCGCAGTAGCCACCGCGCCCCCGCATGCGCAGTAGCCCCCGCGCCCGCGCATGCGCAGTAGCCCCCGCGCCCGCGCATGTGCCGTAGCCACCGCGCCCGCGCATGCGCAGTAGCCACCGCGCCCGCGCATGCGCAGTAGCCACCGCGCCCGTGCGGGCGTGCCGAGTGGGGGCTCCGCGCAGAGGGGCAGCGCGCCCGCGCATGATGCGCAGAGGTTTCTTTCGGACCTGGGCTGCATTTCCATCCCCCGCTCTGGGAGTCACCCGGTGCGTTAGGAGCGAGCCGATCCCGCTCCCTGAGACACAAGGGCTTGCTCGAGGAGACTGTTCCTGTTCCTCTCTTCCAGCCACTCTGCTCTCCCCAAAACACCCATTTCCTCGGAGCTCCTCTGCAACTGCATTTCCATGGACCCAGGGCTCCAGAAGCTGCAGAGTCGTGCAATGGGGTTTTTTTGGGAAGGGACCTTAAGCTCTTGCACTTCCACCTCTGTCATGAGAATCTCAGGGCTCTAAGACTCACAGAACCATTTGGGCTTGGAAGGACCTTCAAGCTCATCCAGTGCCAGCGCTGCCACGGGCAGGGACACCTCCCACTGTCCCGGGCTGCTCCCAGCCCCAGTGTGCAGCCTGGCCTGGAACATTCCAGGGCATCCAGGGGCAAATCCCCCTCTCTGGGCAGACAGAAGGAGCTAAACCTGGCTATTCCTGAGGGAGTGATGGCAGCACAGCCGAGTCCTGCATCCCTGATTCCCACGGGGAATCTCCATGTCCTTCCTGCTATGGGATCCAGGAGTTGCAGTAGGATTTTTGTGTTTGGTGCTGCATTCCCAGCATGGGCAGAAGCTGTCACGCTCGGAAACACAGCCAGTGTGACAAGGTTTTGCTCCCTTTCTGCTTTGTTTTTGCTGTGTTTTGTTTCTCTCGACAGCTGGCTTAGAACTTGTGTGTTGCTGTTTAGACATCAAGCTTTGGGGCTGAGGTTTTTTTATTCCCAAGTGCTTGCTGGCAGTAAAAATACACTTCACATCTGCAGTGTGTGCACGTGGCTTGGGCTGTGGATTCACACTTCTGGGGCAAAAAGAAGTCCCTTCACACCTGTGCTGCTGGTGGTGTCCCCTGTGAGAAGTTTGGTGGCTCGTTTGTGGCTCTCTCAGTTGTTCCCTTTCACAGAGCTCGGCATTTCTCCCCTTTTCAGTTTCATCCTGCAGAGCTTCGTTCCTGCTGCCGCAGCGTGTTCTGAACCCTCCGCTCGCAGCCTGGGGGTGCCTTTTGTGCTGCTCCTCCGTGGGGCTGCCTTGAGAGCGGAATCAAGGTTGGAAAAGACCTCGGAGATCACTGAGTGCAACCAGCACCAGCACGGCCGGCGCTGACCACGTCCGCCCATGCCACAGCCACAGGTGTTGGAGCACTCCCAGGGGTGGGCACTCCAAACCTCCCTGGGCAGCTGTGCCAAGGCCTGAGCGCCCTTTCCATGGAGGAATTTCCCCAATATCCACCCTGAGCCTCCCCTGGCCCAGCCTGAGGCCGTTCCCTCTCCTCCTGTCCCTGTTCCCTGCGAGCAGAGCCCGACCCCCCCGGCTGCTCCCTCCTGTCAGGGACTTGTCCAGAGCCACAAGGTCCCCCCTGAGCCTCCTTTGCTCCGGGCTGTGCCCCTTTCCCAGCTCTCTCAGGAACTCTCCAGCCCCTTGCCAGCTCCGTTCCCTTGCCTGGACTCGCTCCAGCCCCTCCGTGTCCCTCTTGTCCCAGAGGTGCTGCCAGCACTGCAGGTGCCCCAGCAGTGCCAGCACAGGGACGGGCCCAGCGCCCCGCGCATGCGCAGTGGGGGGTGAGGGGGGCCCAGTTCTCCCGCGCATGCGCAGTGGTGTGGGGGTAGGGCCAGCGCGTCCGCGCATGCGTAGTAGCACCCGCGCCCGCGCATGCGCAGTAGCCACCGCGCCCGCGCATGCGCCGTAGCCCCCGCGCCCGCGCATGCGCAGTAGCCCCCGCGCCCGCGCATGCGTAGTAGCACCCGCGCCCGCGCATGCGCCGTAGACCCCGCGCATGCGCAGTAGCACCCGCGCCCGCGCATGCGCCGTAGCCACCGCGCCCGCGCATGCGCCGTAGACCCCGCGCATGCGCAGTAGCACCCGCGCCCGCGCATGCGCAGTAGCCACCGCGCCCGCGCATGCGCCGTAGCCACCGCGCCCGCGCATGCGCCGTAGCCACCGCGCCCGCGCATGCGCAGTACACCCCACGCCCGCGCATGCGCAGTAGCCACCGCGCCCCCGCATGCGCAGTAGCCACCGCGCCCCCGCATGCGCAGTAGCCCCCGCGCCCGCGCATGCGCAGTAGCCCCCGCGCCCGCGCATGTGCCGTAGCCACCGCGCCCGCGCATGCGCAGTAGCCACCGCGCCCGCGCATGCGCAGTAGCCACCGCGCCCGTGCGGGCGTGCCGAGTGGGGGCTCCGCGCAGAGGGGCAGCGCGCCCGCGCATGATGCGCAGAGGTTTCTTTCGGACCTGGGCTGCATTTCCATCCCCCGCTCTGGGAGTCACCCGGTGCGTTAGGAGCGAGCCGATCCCGCTCCCTGAGACACAAGGGCTTGCTCGAGGAGACTGTTCCTGTTCCTCTCTTCCAGCCACTCTGCTCTCCCCAAAACACCCATTTCCTCGGAGCTCCTCTGCAACTGCATTTCCATGGACCCAGGGCTCCAGAAGCTGCAGAGTCGTGCAATGGGGTTTTTTTGGGAAGGGACCTTAAGCTCTTGCACTTCCACCTCTGTCATGAGAATCTCAGGGCTCTAAGACTCACAGAACCATTTGGGCTTGGAAGGACCTTCAAGCTCATCCAGTGCCAGCGCTGCCACGGGCAGGGACACCTCCCACTGTCCCGGGCTGCTCCCAGCCCCAGTGTGCAGCCTGGCCTGGAACATTCCAGGGCATCCAGGGGCAAATCCCCCTCTCTGGGCAGACAGAAGGAGCTAAACCTGGCTATTCCTGAGGGAGTGATGGCAGCACAGCCGAGTCCTGCATCCCTGATTCCCACGGGGAATCTCCATGTCCTTCCTGCTATGGGATCCAGGAGTTGCAGTAGGATTTTTGTGTTTGGTGCTGCATTCCCAGCATGGGCAGAAGCTGTCACGCTCGGAAACACAGCCAGTGTGACAAGGTTTTGCTCCCTTTCTGCTTTGTTTTTGCTGTGTTTTGTTTCTCTCGACAGCTGGCTTAGAACTTGTGTGTTGCTGTTTAGACATCAAGCTTTGGGGCTGAGGTTTTTTTATTCCCAAGTGCTTGCTGGCAGTAAAAATACACTTCACATCTGCAGTGTGTGCACGTGGCTTGGGCTGTGGATTCACACTTCTGGGGCAAAAAGAAGTCCCTTCACACCTGTGCTGCTGGTGGTGTCCCCTGTGAGAAGTTTGGTGGCTCGTTTGTGGCTCTCTCAGTTGTTCCCTTTCACAGAGCTCGGCATTTCTCCCCTTTTCAGTTTCATCCTGCAGAGCTTCGTTCCTGCTGCCGCAGCGTGTTCTGAACCCTCCGCTCGCAGCCTGGGGGTGCCTTTTGTGCTGCTCCTCCGTGGGGCTGCCTTGAGAGCGGAATCAAGGTTGGAAAAGACCTCGGAGATCACTGAGTGCAACCAGCACCAGCACGGCCGGCGCTGACCACGTCCGCCCATGCCACAGCCACAGGTGTTGGAGCACTCCCAGGGGTGGGCACTCCAAACCTCCCTGGGCAGCTGTGCCAAGGCCTGAGCGCCCTTTCCATGGAGGAATTTCCCCAATATCCACCCTGAGCCTCCCCTGGCCCAGCCTGAGGCCGTTCCCTCTCCTCCTGTCCCTGTTCCCTGCGAGCAGAGCCCGACCCCCCCGGCTGCTCCCTCCTGTCAGGGACTTGTCCAGAGCCACAAGGTCCCCCCTGAGCCTCCTTTGCTCCGGGCTGTGCCCCTTTCCCAGCTCTCTCAGGAACTCTCCAACCCCTTGCCAGCTCCGTTCCCTTGCCTGGACTGGCTCCAGCCCCTCCGTGTCCCTCTTGTCCCAGAGGTGCTGCCAGCACTGCAGGTGCCCCAGCAGTGCCAGCACAGGGACGGGCCCAGCGCCCCGCGCATGCGCAGTGGGGGGTGAGGGGGGCCCAGTTCTCCCGCGCATGCGCAGTAGCCACCGCGCCCGCGCATGCGCCGTAGCCACCGCGCCCGCGCATGCGCAGTAGCCACCGCGCCCGAGCATGCCCCGTAGCCACCGCGCCCCCGCATGCGCAGTAGCCACCGCGCCCGCGCATGCGCCGTAGCCCCCGCGCCCGCGCATGCGCAGTAGCCCCCGCGCCCGCGCATGCGTAGTAGCCACCGCGCCCGCGCATGCGCAGTACACCCCGCGCCCGCGCATGCGCAGTAGCCACCGCGCCCCCGCATGCGCCGTAGCCCCCGCGCCCGCGCATGCGCCGTAGCCCCCGCGCCCGCGCATGCGCAGTAGCACCCGCGCCCGCGCATGCGCCGTAGCCACCGCGCCCGCGCATGCGCCGTAGACCCCGCGCATGCGCAGTAGCACGCGCGCCCGCGCATGCGCAGTAGCCACCGCGCCCGCGCATGCGCAGTAGCCACCGCGCCCGCGCATGCGCCGTAGCCACCGCGCCCGCGCATGCGCAGTACACCCCGCGCCCGCGCATGCGCAGTAGCCACCGCGCCCGCGCATGCGCCGTAGCCCCCGCGCCCGCGCATGCGCCGTAGCCCCCGCGCCCGCGCATGCGCAGTAGCACCCGCGCCCGCGCATGCGCCGTAGCCACCGCGCCCGCGCATGCGCCGTAGACCCCGCGCATGCGCAGTAGCACGCGCGCCCGCGCATGCGCAGTAGCCACCGCGCCCGCGCATGCGCAGTAGCCACCGCGCCCGCGCATGCGCCGTAGCCACCGCGCCCGCGCATGCGCAGTACACCCCGCGCCCGCGCATGCGCAGTAGCCACCGCGCCCCCGCATGCGCCGTAGCCCCCGCGCCCGCGCATGCGCCGTAGCCCCCGCGCCCGCGCATGCGCAGTAGCACCCGCGCCCGCGCATGCGCCGTAGCCACCGCGCCCGCGCATGCGCCGTAGACCCCGCGCATGCGCAGTAGCACGCGCGCCCGCGCATGCGCAGTAGCCACCGCGCCCGCGCATGCGTAGTAGCACCCGCGCCCGCGCATGCGCCGTAGCCACCGCGCCCGCGCATGCGCCGTAGACCCCGCGCATGCGCAGTAGCACCCGCGCCCGCGCATGCGCAGTAGCCACCGCGCCCGCGCATGCGCCGTAGCCACCGCGCCCGCGCATGCGCCGTAGCCACCGCGCCCGCGCATGCGCAGTACACCCCACGCCCGCGCATGCGCAGTAGCCACCGCGCCCCCGCATGCGCAGTAGCCACCGCGCCCCCGCATGCGCAGTAGCCCCCGCGCCCGAGCATGCGCAGTACACCCCGCGCCCGCGCATGCGCAGTAGCCACCGCGCCCGCGCATGCGCCGTAGCCCCCGCGCCCGCGCATGCGCAGTAGCCCCCGCGCCCGCGCATGCGCAGTAGCACCCGCGCCCGCGCATGCGCCGTAGCCACCGCGCCCGCGCATGCGCCGTAGACCCCGCGCATGCGCAGTAGCACGCGCGCCCGCGCATGCGCAGTAGCCACCGCGCTGGCGCATGCGCAGTAGCCACCGCGCCCGCGCATGCGCCGTAGCCACCGCGCCCGCGCATGCGCAGTACACCCCGCGCCCGCGCATGCGCAGTAGCCACCGCGCCCGCGCATGCGCCGTAGCCCCCGCGCCCGCGCATGCGCAGTAGCCCCCGCGCCCGCGCATGCGCAGTAGCACCCGCGCCCGCGCATGCGCAGTAGCCACCGCGCCCGCGCATGCGCCGTAGCCACCGCGCCCGCGCATGCGCCGTAGCCACCGCGCCCGCGCATGCGCAGTACACCCCACGCCCGCGCATGCGCAGTAGCCACCGCGCCCCCGCATGCGCAGTAGCCACCGCGCCCCCGCATGCGCAGTAGCCCCCGCGCCCGCGCATGCGCAGTAGCCCCCGCGCCCGCGCATGTGCCGTAGCCACCGCGCCCGCGCATGCGCAGTAGCCACCGCGCCCGCGCATGCGCAGTAGCCACCGCGCCCGTGCGGGCGTGCCGAGTGGGGGCTCCGCGCAGAGGGGCAGCGCGCCCGCGCATGATGCGCAGAGGTTTCTTTCGGACCTGGGCTGCATTTCCATCCCCCGCTCTGGGAGTCACCCGGTGCGTTAGGAGCGAGCCGATCCCGCTCCCTGAGACACAAGGGCTTGCTCGAGGAGACTGTTCCTGTTCCTCTCTTCCAGCCACTCTGCTCTCCCCAAAACACCCATTTCCTCGGAGCTCCTCTGCAACTGCATTTCCATGGACCCAGGGCTCCAGAAGCTGCAGAGTCGTGCAATGGGGTTTTTTTGGGAAGGGACCTTAAGCTCTTGCACTTCCACCTCTGTCATGAGAATCTCAGGGCTCTAAGACTCACAGAACCATTTGGGCTTGGAAGGACCTTCAAGCTCATCCAGTGCCAGCGCTGCCACGGGCAGGGACACCTCCCACTGTCCCGGGCTGCTCCCAGCCCCAGTGTGCAGCCTGGCCTGGAACATTCCAGGGCATCCAGGGGCAAATCCCCCTCTCTGGGCAGACAGAAGGAGCTAAACCTGGCTATTCCTGAGGGAGTGATGGCAGCACAGCCGAGTCCTGCATCCCTGATTCCCACGGGGAATCTCCATGTCCTTCCTGCTATGGGATCCAGGAGTTGCAGTAGGATTTTTGTGTTTGGTGCTGCATTCCCAGCATGGGCAGAAGCTGTCACGCTCGGAAACACAGCCAGTGTGACAAGGTTTTGCTCCCTTTCTGCTTTGTTTTTGCTGTGTTTTGTTTCTCTCGACAGCTGGCTTAGAACTTGTGTGTTGCTGTTTAGACATCAAGCTTTGGGGCTGAGGTTTTTTTATTCCCAAGTGCTTGCTGGCAGTAAAAATACACTTCACATCTGCAGTGTGTGCACGTGGCTTGGGCTGTGGATTCACACTTCTGGGGCAAAAAGAAGTCCCTTCACACCTGTGCTGCTGGTGGTGTCCCCTGTGAGAAGTTTGGTGGCTCGTTTGTGGCTCTCTCAGTTGTTCCCTTTCACAGAGCTCGGCATTTCTCCCCTTTTCAGTTTCATCCTGCAGAGCTTCGTTCCTGCTGCCGCAGCGTGTTCTGAACCCTCCGCTCGCAGCCTGGGGGTGCCTTTTGTGCTGCTCCTCCGTGGGGCTGCCTTGAGAGCGGAATCAAGGTTGGAAAAGACCTCGGAGATCACTGAGTGCAACCAGCACCAGCACGGCCGGCGCTGACCACGTCCGCCCATGCCACAGCCACAGGTGTTGGAGCACTCCCAGGGGTGGGCACTCCAAACCTCCCTGGGCAGCTGTGCCAAGGCCTGAGCGCCCTTTCCATGGAGGAATTTCCCCAATATCCACCCTGAGCCTCCCCTGGCCCAGCCTGAGGCCGTTCCCTCTCCTCCTGTCCCTGTTCCCTGCGAGCAGAGCCCGACCCCCCCGGCTGCTCCCTCCTGTCAGGGACTTGTCCAGAGCCACAAGGTCCCCCCTGAGCCTCCTTTGCTCCGGGCTGTGCCCCTTTCCCAGCTCTCTCAGGAACTCTCCAGCCCCTTGCCAGCTCCGTTCCCTTGCCTGGACTCGCTCCAGCCCCTCCGTGTCCCTCTTGTCCCAGAGGTGCTGCCAGCACTGCAGGTGCCCCAGCAGTGCCAGCACAGGGACGGGCCCAGCGCCCCGCGCATGCGCAGTGGGGGGTGAGGGGGGCCCAGTTCTCCCGCGCATGCGCAGTGGTGTGGGGGTAGGGCCAGCGCGTCCGCGCATGCGTAGTAGCACCCGCGCCCGCGCATGCGCAGTAGCCACCGCGCCCGCGCATGCGCCGTAGCCCCCGCGCCCGCGCATGCGCAGTAGCCCCCGCGCCCGCGCATGCGTAGTAGCACCCGCGCCCGCGCATGCGCCGTAGACCCCGCGCATGCGCAGTAGCACCCGCGCCCGCGCATGCGCCGTAGCCACCGCGCCCGCGCATGCGCCGTAGACCCCGCGCATGCGCAGTAGCACCCGCGTCCGCGCATGCGCAGTAGCCACCGCGCCCGCGCATGCGCCGTAGCCACCGCGCCCGCGCATGCGCCGTAGCCACCGCGCCCGCGCATGCGCAGTACACCCCACGCCCGCGCATGCGCAGTAGCCACCGCGCCCCCGCATGCGCAGTAGCCACCGCGCCCCCGCATGCGCAGTAGCCCCCGCGCCCGCGCATGCGCAGTAGCCCCCGCGCCCGCGCATGTGCCGTAGCCACCGCGCCCGCGCATGCGCAGTAGCCACCGCGCCCGCGCATGCGCAGTAGCCACCGCGCCCGTGCGGGCGTGCCGAGTGGGGGCTCCGCGCAGAGGGGCAGCGCGCCCGCGCATGATGCGCAGAGGTTTCTTTCGGACCTGGGCTGCATTTCCATCCCCCGCTCTGGGAGTCACCCGGTGCGTTAGGAGCGAGCCGATCCCGCTCCCTGAGACACAAGGGCTTGCTCGAGGAGACTGTTCCTGTTCCTCTCTTCCAGCCACTCTGCTCTCCCCAAAACACCCATTTCCTCGGAGCTCCTCTGCAACTGCATTTCCATGGACCCAGGGCTCCAGAAGCTGCAGAGTCGTGCAATGGGGTTTTTTTGGGAAGGGACCTTAAGCTCTTGCACTTCCACCTCTGTCATGAGAATCTCAGGGCTCTAAGACTCACAGAACCATTTGGGCTTGGAAGGACCTTCAAGCTCATCCAGTGCCAGCGCTGCCACGGGCAGGGACACCTCCCACTGTCCCGGGCTGCTCCCAGCCCCAGTGTGCAGCCTGGCCTGGAACATTCCAGGGCATCCAGGGGCAAATCCCCCTCTCTGGGCAGACAGAAGGAGCTAAACCTGGCTATTCCTGAGGGAGTGATGGCAGCACAGCCGAGTCCTGCATCCCTGATTCCCACGGGGAATCTCCATGTCCTTCCTGCTATGGGATCCAGGAGTTGCAGTAGGATTTTTGTGTTTGGTGCTGCATTCCCAGCATGGGCAGAAGCTGTCACGCTCGGAAACACAGCCAGTGTGACAAGGTTTTGCTCCCTTTCTGCTTTGTTTTTGCTGTGTTTTGTTTCTCTCGACAGCTGGCTTAGAACTTGTGTGTTGCTGTTTAGACATCAAGCTTTGGGGCTGAGGTTTTTTTATTCCCAAGTGCTTGCTGGCAGTAAAAATACACTTCACATCTGCAGTGTGTGCACGTGGCTTGGGCTGTGGATTCACACTTCTGGGGCAAAAAGAAGTCCCTTCACACCTGTGCTGCTGGTGGTGTCCCCTGTGAGAAGTTTGGTGGCTCGTTTGTGGCTCTCTCAGTTGTTCCCTTTCACAGAGCTCGGCATTTCTCCCCTTTTCAGTTTCATCCTGCAGAGCTTCGTTCCTGCTGCCGCAGCGTGTTCTGAACCCTCCGCTCGCAGCCTGGGGGTGCCTTTTGTGCTGCTCCTCCGTGGGGCTGCCTTGAGAGCGGAATCAAGGTTGGAAAAGACCTCGGAGATCACTGAGTGCAACCAGCACCAGCACGGCCGGCGCTGACCACGTCCGCCCATGCCACAGCCACAGGTGTTGGAGCACTCCCAGGGGTGGGCACTCCAAACCTCCCTGGGCAGCTGTGCCAAGGCCTGAGCGCCCTTTCCATGGAGGAATTTCCCCAATATCCACCCTGAGCCTCCCCTGGCCCAGCCTGAGGCCGTTCCCTCTCCTCCTGTCCCTGTTCCCTGCGAGCAGAGCCCGACCCCCCCGGCTGCTCCCTCCTGTCAGGGACTTGTCCAGAGCCACAAGGTCCCGCCTGAGCCTCCTTTGCTGCAGGCTGTGCCCCTTTCCCAGCTCTCTCAGGAACTCTCCAACCCCTTGCCAGCTCCGTTCCCTTGCCTGGACTGGCTCCAGCCCCTCCGTGTCCCTCTTGTCCCAGAGGTGCTGCCAGCACTGCAGGTGCCCCAGCAGTGCCAGCACAGGGACGGGCCCAGCGCCCCGCGCATGCGCAGTGGGGGGTGAGGGGGGCCCAGTTCTCCCGCGCATGCGCAGTGGTGTGGGGGTAGGGCCAGCGCGTCCGCGCATGCGTAGTAGCACCCGCGCCCGCGCATTCGCAGTAGCCACCGCGCCCGCGCATGCGCCGTAGCCCCCGCGCCCGCGCATGCGCAGTAGCCCCCGCGCCCGCGCATGCGTAGTAGCACCCGCGCCCGCGCATGCGCCGTAGCCACCGCGCCCGCGCATGCGCCGTAGACCCCGCGCATGCGCAGTAGCACCCGCGCCCGCGCATGCGCAGTAGCCACCGCGCCCGCGCATGCGCCGTAGCCACCGCGCCCGCGCATGCGCCGTAGCCACCGCGCCCGCGCATGCGCAGTACACCCCACGCCCGCGCATGCGCAGTAGCCACCGCGCCCCCGCATGCGCAGTAGCCACCGCGCCCCCGCATGCGCAGTAGCCCCCGCGCCCGCGCATGCGCAGTAGCCCCCGCGCCCGCGCATGTGCCGTAGCCACCGCGCCCGCGCATGCGCAGTAGCCACCGCGCCCGCGCATGCGCAGTAGCCACCGCGCCCGTGCGGGCGTGCCGAGTGGGGGCTCCGCGCAGAGGGGCAGCGCGCCCGCGCATGATGCGCAGAGGTTTCTTTCGGACCTGGGCTGCATTTCCATCCCCCGCTCTGGGA
Source organism: Coloeus monedula (assembly GCF_965178545.1). Classification (NCBI taxonomy): domain Eukaryota; kingdom Metazoa; phylum Chordata; class Aves; order Passeriformes; family Corvidae; genus Coloeus; species Coloeus monedula. Next base: position 84,049 of record NW_028120760.1, on the reverse strand, counting down.
GTCACCCGGTGCGTTCGGAGCGAGCCGATCCCGCTCCCTGAGACACAAGGGCTTGCTCGAGGAGACTGTTCCTGTTCCTCTCTTCCAGCCACTCTGCTCTCCCCAAAACACCCATTTCCTCGGAGCTCCTCTGCAACTGCATTTCCATGGACCCAGGGCTCCAGAAGCTGCAGAGTCGTGCAATGGGGTTTTTTTGGGAAGGGACCTTAAGCTCTTGCACTTCCACCTCTGTCATGAGAATCTCAGGGCTCTAAGACTCACAGAACCATTTGGGCTTGGAAGGACCTTCAAGCTCATCCAGTGCCAGCGCTGCCACGGGCAGGGACACCTCCCACTGTCCCGGGCTGCTCCCAGCCCCAGTGTGCAGCCTGGCCTGGAACATTCCAGGGCATCCAGGGGCAAATCCCCCTCTCTGGGCAGACAGAAGGAGCTAAACCTGGCTATTCCTGAGGGAGTGATGGCAGCACAGCCGAGTCCTGCATCCCTGATTCCCACGGGGAATCTCCATGTCCTTCCTGCTATGGGATCCAGGAGTTGCAGTAGGATTTTTGTGTTTGGTGCTGCATTCCCAGCATGGGCAGAAGCTGTCACGCTCGGAAACACAGCCAGTGTGACAAGGTTTTGCTCCCTTTCTGCTTTGTTTTTGCTGTGTTTTGTTTCTCTCGACAGCTGGCTTAGAACTTGTGTGTTGCTGTTTAGACATCAAGCTTTGGGGCTGAGGTTTTTTTATTCCCAAGTGCTTGCTGGCAGTAAAAATACACTTCACATCTGCAGTGTGTGCACGTGGCTTGGGCTGTGGATTCACACTTCTGGGGCAAAAAGAAGTCCCTTCACACCTGTGCTGCTGGTGGTGTCCCCTGTGAGAAGTTTGGTGGCTCGTTTGCGGCTCTCTCAGTTGTTCCCTTTCACAGAGCTCGGCATTTCTCCCCTTTTCAGTTTCATCCTGCAGAGCTTCGTTCCTGCTGCCGCAGCGTGTTCTGAACCCTCCGCTCGCAGCCTGGGGGTGCCTTTTGTGCTGCTCCTCCGTGGGGCTGCCTTGAGAGCGGAATCAAGGTTGGAAAAGACCTCGGAGATCACTGAGTGCAACCAGCACCAGCACGGCCGGCGCTGACCACGTCCGCCCATGCCACAGCCACAGGTGTTGGAGCACTCCCAGGGGTGGGCACTCCAAACCTCCCTGGGCAGCTGTGCCAAGGCCTGAGCGCCCTTTCCATGGAGGAATTTCCCCAATATCCACCCTGAGCCTCCCCTGGCCCAGCCTGAGGCCGTTCCCTCTCCTCCTGTCCCTGTTCCCTGCGAGCAGAGCCCGACCCCCCCGGCTGCTCCCTCCTGTCAGGGACTTGTCCAGAGCCACAAGGTCCCCCCTGAGCCTCCTTTGCTCCGGGCTGTGCCCCTTTCCCAGCTCTCTCAGGAACTCTCCAACCCCTTGCCAGCTCCGTTCCCTTGCCTGGACTCGCTCCAGCCCCTCCGTGTCCCTCTTGTCCCAGAGGTGCTGCCAGCACTGCAGGTGCCCCAGCAGTGCCAGCACAGGGACGGGCCCAGCGCCCCGCGCATGCGCAGTGGGGGGTGAGGGGGGCCCAGTTCTCCCGCGCATGCGCAGTAGCCACCCCGCCCGCGCATGCGCCGTAGCCACCGCGCCCGCGCATGCGCAGTAGCCACCGCGCCCGAGCATGCCCCGTAGCCACCGCGCCCGCGCATGCGCAGTAGCCACCGCGCCGGCGCATGCGCAGTAGCCACCGCGCCCGCGCATGCACCGTAGCCCCCGCGCCCGCGCATGCGCAGTAGCCCCCGCGCCCGCGCATGCGTAGTAGCCACCGCGCCCGCGCATGCGCCGTAGCCACCGCGCCCGCGCATGCGCCGTAGACCCCGCGCATGCGCAGTAGCACCCGCGCCCGCGCATGCGCAGTAGCCACCGCGCTGGCGCATGCGCCGTAGCCACACCCCCGCGCATGCGCAGCAGCCACCGCGCCCGCGCATGCGCCGTAGCCACCGCGCCCGCGCATGCGCAGTAGCCACCGCGCCCGCGCATGCGCCGTAGCCCCCGCGCCCGCGCATGCGCATTGGCCCCCGCGCCCGCGCATGCGCAGTAGCACCCGCGCCCGCGCATGCGCAGTAGCCACCGCGCCCGCGCATGCGCCGTAGACCCCGCGCATGCGCAGTAGCACGCGCGCCCGCGCATGCGCAGTAGCCACCGCGCCCGCGCATGCGCCGTAGCCACCGCGCCCGCGCATGCGCCGTAGCCACCGCGCCCGCGCATGCGCAGTACACCCCACGCCCGCGCATGCGCAGTAGCCACCGCGCCCCCGCATGCGCAGTAGCCACCGCGCCCCCGCATGCGCAGTAGCCCCCGCGCCCGCGCATGCGCAGTAGCCCCCGCGCCCGCGCATGTGCAGTAGCCCACGCCCTCGCGCATGCGCAGTAGCCACCGCGCCCGCGCATGCGCGGTAGCCACCGCGCCCGTGCGGGCGTGCCGAGTGGGGGCTCCGCGCAGAGGGGCAGCGCGCCCGCGCATGATGCGCAGAGGTTTCTTTCGGACCTGGGCTGCATTTCCATCCCCCGCTCTGGGAGTCACCCGGTGCGTTAGGAGCGAGCCGATCCCGCTCCCTGAGACACAAGGGCTTGCTCGAGGAGACTGTTCCTGTTCCTCTCTTCCAGCCACTCTGCTCTCCCCAAAACACCCATTTCCTCGGAGCTCCTCTGCAACTGCATTTCCATGGACCCAGGGCTCCAGAAGCTGCAGAGTCGTGCAATGGGGTTTTTTTGGGAAGGGACCTTAAGCTCTTGCACTTCCACCTCTGTCATGAGAATCTCAGGGCTCTAAGACTCACAGAACCATTTGGGCTTGGAAGGACCTTCAAGCTCATCCAGTGCCAGCGCTGCCACGGGCAGGGACACCTCCCACTGTCCCGGGCTGCTCCCAGCCCCAGTGTGCAGCCTGGCCTGGAACATTCCAGGGCATCCAGGGGCAAATCCCCCTCTCTGGGCAGACAGAAGGAGCTAAACCTGGCTATTCCTGAGGGAGTGATGGCAGCACAGCCGAGTCCTGCATCCCTGATTCCCACGGGGAATCTCCATGTCCTTCCTGCTATGGGATCCAGGAGTTGCAGTAGGATTTTTGTGTTTGGTGCTGCATTCCCAGCATGGGCAGAAGCTGTCACGCTCGGAAACACAGCCAGTGTGACAAGGTTTTGCTCCCTTTCTGCTTTGTTTTTGCTGTGTTTTGTTTCTCTCGACAGCTGGCTTAGAACTTGTGTGTTGCTGTTTAGACATCAAGCTTTGGGGCTGAGGTTTTTTTATTCCCAAGTGCTTGCTGGCAGTAAAAATACACTTCACATCTGCAGTGTGTGCACGTGGCTTGGGCTGTGGATTCACACTTCTGGGGCAAAAAGAAGTCCCTTCACACCTGTGCTGCTGGTGGTGTCCCCTGTGAGAAGTTTGGTGGCTCGTTTGCGGCTCTCTCAGTTGTTCCCTTTCACAGAGCTCGGCATTTCTCCCCTTTTCAGTTTCATCCTGCAGAGCTTCGTTCCTGCTGCCGCAGCGTGTTCTGAACCCTCCGCTCGCAGCCTGGGGGTGCCTTTTGTGCTGCTCCTCCGTGGGGCTGCCTTGAGAGCGGAATCAAGGTTGGAAAAGACCTCGGAGATCACTGAGTGCAACCAGCACCAGCACGGCCGGCGCTGACCACGTCCGCCCATGCCACAGCCACAGGTGTTGGAGCACTCCCAGGGGTGGGCACTCCAAACCTCCCTGGGCAGCTGTGCCAAGGCCTGAGCGCCCTTTCCATGGAGGAATTTCCCCAATATCCACCCTGAGCCTCCCCTGGCCCAGCCTGAGGCCGTTCCCTCTCCTCCTGTCCCTGTTCCCTGCGAGCAGAGCCCGACCCCCCCGGCTGCTCCCTCCTGTCAGGGACTTGTCCAGAGCCACAAGGTCCCCCCTGAGCCTCCTTTGCTCCGGGCTGTGCCCCTTTCCCAGCTCTCTCAGGAACTCTCCAACCCCTTGCCAGCTCCGTTCCCTTGCCTGGACTCGCTCCAGCCCCTCCGTGTCCCTCTTGTCCCAGAGGTGCTGCCAGCACTGCAGGTGCCCCAGCAGTGCCAGCACAGGGACGGGCCCAGCGCCCCGCGCATGCGCAGTGGGGGGTGAGGGGGGCCCAGTTCTCCCGCGCATGCGCAGTAGCCACCGCGCCCGCGCATGCGCAGTAGCCACCGCGCCCGCGCATGCGCAGTAGCCACCGCGCCCGAGCATGCCCCGTAGCCACCGCGCCCGCGCATGCGCAGTAGCCACCGCGCCGGCGCATGCGCAGTAGCCACCGCGCCCGCGCATGCACCGTAGCCCCCGCGCCCGCGCATGCGCAGTAGCCCCCGCGCCCGCGCATGCGTAGTAGCCACCGCGCCCGCGCATGCGCCGTAGCCACCGCGCCCGCGCATGCGCCGTAGACCCCGCGCATGCGCAGTAGCATCCGCGCCCGCGCATGCGCAGTAGCCACCGCGCTGGCGCATGCGCCGTAGCCACACCCCCGCGCATGCGCAGCAGCCACCGCGCCCGCGCATGCGCCGTAGCCACCGCGCCCGCGCATGCGCAGTAGCCACCGCGCCCGCGCATGCGCCGTAGCCCCCGCGCCCGCGCATGCGCAGTGGCCCCCGCGCCCGCGCATGCGCAGTAGCACCCGCGCCCGCGCATGCGCAGTAGCCACCGCGCCCGCGCATGCGCCGTAGACCCCGCGCATGCGCAGTAGCACGCGTGCCCGCGCATGCGCAGTAGCCACCGCGCCCGCGCATGCGCCGTAGCCACCGCGCCCGCGCATGCGCCGTAGCCACCGCGCCCGCGCATGCGCAGTACACCCCACGCCCGCGCATGCGCAGTAGCCACCGCGCCCCCGCATGCGCAGTAGCCACCGCGCCCCCGCATGCGCAGTAGCCCCCGCGCCCGCGCATGCGCAGTAGCCCCCGCGCCCGCGCATGTGCAGTAGCCCACGCCCTCGCGCATGCGCAGTAGCCACCGCGCCCGCGCATGCGCGGTAGCCACCGCGCCCGTGCGGGCGTGCCGAGTGGGGGCTCCGCGCAGAGGGGCAGCGCGCCCGCGCATGATGCGCAGAGGTTTCTTTCGGACCTGGGCTGCATTTCCATCCCCCGCTCTGGGAGTCACCCGGTGCGTTAGGAGCGAGCCGATCCCGCTCCCTGAGACACAAGGGCTTGCTCGAGGAGACTGTTCCTGTTCCTCTCTTCCAGCCACTCTGCTCTCCCCAAAACACCCATTTCCTCGGAGCTCCTCTGCAACTGCATTTCCATGGACCCAGGGCTCCAGAAGCTGCAGAGTCGTGCAATGGGGTTTTTTTGGGAAGGGACCTTAAGCTCTTGCACTTCCACCTCTGTCATGAGAATCTCAGGGCTCTAAGACTCACAGAACCATTTGGGCTTGGAAGGACCTTCAAGCTCATCCAGTGCCAGCGCTGCCACGGGCAGGGACACCTCCCACTGTCCCGGGCTGCTCCCAGCCCCAGTGTGCAGCCTGGCCTGGAACATTCCAGGGCATCCAGGGGCAAATCCCCCTCTCTGGGCAGACAGAAGGAGCTAAACCTGGCTATTCCTGAGGGAGTGATGGCAGCACAGCCGAGTCCTGCATCCCTGATTCCCACGGGGAATCTCCATGTCCTTCCTGCTATGGGATCCAGGAGTTGCAGTAGGATTTTTGTGTTTGGTGCTGCATTCCCAGCATGGGCAGAAGCTGTCACGCTCGGAAACACAGCCAGTGTGACAAGGTTTTGCTCCCTTTCTGCTTTGTTTTTGCTGTGTTTTGTTTCTCTCGACAGCTGGCTTAGAACTTGTGTGTTGCTGTTTAGACATCAAGCTTTGGGGCTGAGGTTTTTTTATTCCCAAGTGCTTGCTGGCAGTAAAAATACACTTCACATCTGCAGTGTGTGCACGTGGCTTGGGCTGTGGATTCACACTTCTGGGGCAAAAAGAAGTCCCTTCACACCTGTGCTGCTGGTGGTGTCCCCTGTGAGAAGTTTGGTGGCTCGTTTGTGGCTCTCTCAGTTGTTCCCTTTCACAGAGCTCGGCATTTCTCCCCTTTTCAGTTTCATCCTGCAGAGCTTCGTTCCTGCTGCCGCAGCGTGTTCTGAACCCTCCGCTCGCAGCCTGGGGGTGCCTTTTGTGCTGCTCCTCCGTGGGGCTGCCTTGAGAGCGGAATCAAGGTTGGAAAAGACCTCGGAGATCACTGAGTGCAACCAGCACCAGCACGGCCGGCGCTGACCACGTCCGCCCATGCCACAGCCACAGGTGTTGGAGCACTCCCAGGGGTGGGCACTCCAAACCTCCCTGGGCAGCTGTGCCAAGGCCTGAGCGCCCTTTCCATGGAGGAATTTCCCCAATATCCACCCTGAGCCTCCCCTGGCCCAGCCTGAGGCCGTTCCCTCTCCTCCTGTCCCTGTTCCCTGCGAGCAGAGCCCGACCCCCCCGGCTGCTCCCTCCTGTCAGGGACTTGTCCAGAGCCACAAGGTCCCCCCTGAGCCTCCTTTGCTCCGGGCTGTGCCCCTTTCCCAGCTCTCTCAGGAACTCTCCAACCCCTTGCCAGCTCCGTTCCCTTGCCTGGACTGGCTCCAGCCCCTCCGTGTCCCTCTTGTCCCAGAGGTGCTGCCAGCACTGCAGGTGCCCCAGCAGTGCCAGCACAGGGACGGGCCCAGCGCCCCGCGCATGCGCAGTGGGGGGTGAGGGGGGCCCAGTTCTCCCGCGCATGCGCAGTAGCCACCGCGCCCGCGCATGCGCCGTAGCCACCGCGCCCGCGCATGCGCAGTAGCCACCGCGCCCGAGCATGCCCCGTAGCCACCGCGCCCGCGCATGCGCAGTAGCCACCGCGCCCGCGCATGCGCCGTAGCCCCCGCGCCCGCGCATGCGCAGTAGCCCCCGCGCCCGCGCATGCGCAGTAGCCCCCGCGCCCGCGCATGCGCAGTAGCACCCGCGCCCGCGCATGCGCAGTAGCCACCGCGCCCGCGCATGCGCCGTAGACCCCGCGCATGCGCAGTAGCACGCGCGCCCGCGCATGCGCAGTAGCCACCGCGCCCGCGCATGCGCAGTAGCCACCGCGCCCGCGCATGCGCCGTAGCCACCGCGCCCGCGCATGCGCAGTACACCCCGCGCCCGCGCATGCGCAGTAGCCACCGCGCCCGCGCATGCGCCGTAGCCCCCGCGCCCGCGCATGCGCAGTAGCCCCCGCGCCCGCGCATGCGTAGTAGCACCCGCGCCCGCGCATGCGCCGTAGCCACCGCGCCCGCGCATGCGCCGTAGACCCCGCGCATGCGCAGTAGCACCCGCGCCCGCGCATGCGCAGTAGCCACCGCGCCCGCGCATGCGCCGTAGCCACCGCGCCCGCGCATGCGCCGTAGCCACCGCGCCCGCGCATGCGCAGTACACCCCACGCCCGCGCATGCGCAGTAGCCACCGCGCCCCCGCATGCGCAGTAGCCACCGCGCCCCCGCATGCGCAGTAGCCCCCGCGCCCGCGCATGCGCAGTAGCCCCCGCGCCCGCGCATGTGCCGTAGCCACCGCGCCCGCGCATGCGCCGTAGCGCCCGCGCCCGCGCATGCGCAGTAGCCCCCGCGCCCGCGCATGCGTAGTAGCCACCGCGCCCGAGCATGCGCAGTACACCCCGCGCCCGCGCATGCGCAGTAGCCACCGCGCCCGCGCATGCGCCGTAGCCCCCGCGCCCGCGCATGCGCAGTAGCCCCCGCGCCCGCGCATGCGCAGTAGCACCCGCGCCCGCGCATGCGCCGTAGCCACCGCGCCCGCGCATGCGCCGTAGACCCCGCGCATGCGCAGTAGCACGCGCGCCCGCGCATGCGCAGTAGCCACCGCGCTGGCGCATGCGCAGTAGCCACCGCGCCCGCGCATGCGCCGTAGCCCCCGCGCCCGCGCATGCGCAGTAGCCCCCGCGCCCGCGCATGCGTAGTAGCACCCGCGCCCGCGCATGCGCCGTAGCCACCGCGCCCGCGCATGCGCCGTAGACCCCGCGCATGCGCAGTAGCACCCGCGCCCGCGCATGCGCAGTAGCCACCGCGCCCGCGCATGCGCCGTAGCCACCGCGCCCGCGCATGCGCCGTAGCCACCGCGCCCGCGCATGCGCAGTACACCCCACGCCCGCGCATGCGCAGTAGCCACCGCGCCCGCGCATGCGCAGTAGCCACCGCGCCCCCGCATGCGCAGTAGCCCCCGCGCCCGCGCATGCGCAGTAGCCCCCGCGCCCGCGCATGTGCCGTAGCCACCGCGCCCGCGCATGCGCAGTAGCCACCGCGCCCGCGCATGCGCAGTAGCCACCGCGCCCGTGCGGGCGTGCCGAGTGGGGGCTCCGCGCAGAGGGGCAGCGCGCCCGCGCATGATGCGCAGAGGTTTCTTTCGGACCTGGGCTGCATTTCCATCCCCCGCTCTGGGAGTCACCCGGTGCGTTAGGAGCGAGCCGATCCCGCTCCCTGAGACACAAGGGCTTGCTCGAGGAGACTGTTCCTGTTCCTCTCTTCCAGCCACTCTGCTCTCCCCAAAACACCCATTTCCTCGGAGCTCCTCTGCAACTGCATTTCCATGGACCCAGGGCTCCAGAAGCTGCAGAGTCGTGCAATGGGGTTTTTTTGGGAAGGGACCTTAAGCTCTTGCACTTCCACCTCTGTCATGAGAATCTCAGGGCTCTAAGACTCACAGAACCATTTGGGCTTGGAAGGACCTTCAAGCTCATCCAGTGCCAGCGCTGCCACGGGCAGGGACACCTCCCACTGTCCCGGGCTGCTCCCAGCCCCAGTGTGCAGCCTGGCCTGGAACATTCCAGGGCATCCAGGGGCAAATCCCCCTCTCTGGGCAGACAGAAGGAGCTAAACCTGGCTATTCCTGAGGGAGTGATGGCAGCACAGCCGAGTCCTGCATCCCTGATTCCCACGGGGAATCTCCATGTCCTTCCTGCTATGGGATCCAGGAGTTGCAGTAGGATTTTTGTGTTTGGTGCTGCATTCCCAGCATGGGCAGAAGCTGTCACGCTCGGAAACACAGCCAGTGTGACAAGGTTTTGCTCCCTTTCTGCTTTGTTTTTGCTGTGTTTTGTTTCTCTCGACAGCTGGCTTAGAACTTGTGTGTTGCTGTTTAGACATCAAGCTTTGGGGCTGAGGTTTTTTTATTCCCAAGTGCTTGCTGGCAGTAAAAATACACTTCACATCTGCAGTGTGTGCACGTGGCTTGGGCTGTGGATTCACACTTCTGGGGCAAAAAGAAGTCCCTTCACACCTGTGCTGCTGGTGGTGTCCCCTGTGAGAAGTTTGGTGGCTCGTTTGCGGCTCTCTCAGTTGTTCCCTTTCACAGAGCTCGGCATTTCTCCCCTTTTCAGTTTCATCCTGCAGAGCTTCGTTCCTGCTGCCGCAGCGTGTTCTGAACCCTCCGCTCGCAGCCTGGGGGTGCCTTTTGTGCTGCTCCTCCGTGGGGCTGCCTTGAGAGCGGAATCAAGGTTGGAAAAGACCTCGGAGATCACTGAGTGCAACCAGCACCAGCACGGCCGGCGCTGACCACGTCCGCCCATGCCACAGCCACAGGTGTTGGAGCACTCCCAGGGGTGGGCACTCCAAACCTCCCTGGGCAGCTGTGCCAAGGCCTGAGCGCCCTTTCCATGGAGGAATTTCCCCAATATCCACCCTGAGCCTCCCCTGGCCCAGCCTGAGGCCGTTCCCTCTCCTCCTGTCCCTGTTCCCTGCGAGCAGAGCCCGACCCCCCCGGCTGCTCCCTCCTGTCAGGGACTTGTCCAGAGCCACAAGGTCCCCCCTGAGCCTCCTTTGCTCCGGGCTGTGCCCCTTTCCCAGCTCTCTCAGGAACTCTCCAACCCCTTGCCAGCTCCGTTCCCTTGCCTGGACTCGCTCCAGCCCCTCCGTGTCCCTCTTGTCCCAGAGGTGCTGCCAGCACTGCAGGTGCCCCAGCAGTGCCAGCACAGGGACGGGCCCAGCGCCCCGCGCATGCGCAGTGGGGGGTGAGGGGGGCCCAGTTCTCCCGCGCATGCGCAGTAGCCACCGCGCCCGCGCATGCGCCGTAGCCACCGCGCCCGCGCATGCGCAGTAGCCACCGCGCCCGAGCATGCCCCGTAGCCACCGCGCCCGCGCATGCGCAGTAGCCACCGCGCCGGCGCATGCGCAGTAGCCACCGCGCCCGCGCATGCACCGTAGCCCCCGCGCCCGCGCATGCGCAGTAGCCCCCGCGCCCGCGCATGCGTAGTAGCCACCGCGCCCGCGCATGCGCCGTAGCCACCGCGCCCGCGCATGCGCCGTAGACCCCGCGCATGCGCAGTAGCATCCGCGCCCGCGCATGCGCAGTAGCCACCGCGCTGGCGCATGCGCCGTAGCCACACCCCCGCGCATGCGCAGCAGCCACCGCGCCCGCGCATGCGCCGTAGCCACCGCGCCCGCGCATGCGCAGTAGCCACCGCGCCCGCGCATGCGCCGTAGCCCCCGCGCCCGCGCATGCGCAGTGGCCCCCGCGCCCGCGCATGCGCAGTAGCACCCGCGCCCGCGCATGCGCAGTAGCCACCGCGCCCGCGCATGCGCCGTAGACCCCGCGCATGCGCAGTAGCACGCGTGCCCGCGCATGCGCAGTAGCCACCGCGCCCGCGCATGCGCCGTAGCCACCGCGCCCGCGCATGCGCCGTAGCCACCGCGCCCGCGCATGCGCAGTACACCCCACGCCCGCGCATGCGCAGTAGCCACCGCGCCCCCGCATGCGCAGTAGCCACCGCGCCCCCGCATGCGCAGTAGCCCCCGCGCCCGCGCATGCGCAGTAGCCCCCGCGCCCGCGCATGTGCAGTAGCCCACGCCCTCGCGCATGCGCAGTAGCCACCGCGCCCGCGCATGCGCGGTAGCCACCGCGCCCGTGCGGGCGTGCCGAGTGGGGGCTCCGCGCAGAGGGGCAGCGCGCCCGCGCATGATGCGCAGAGGTTTCTTTCGGACCTGGGCTGCATTTCCATCCCCCGCTCTGGGAGTCACCCGGTGCGTTAGGAGCGAGCCGATCCCGCTCCCTGAGACACAAGGGCTTGCTCGAGGAGACTGTTCCTGTTCCTCTCTTCCAGCCACTCTGCTCTCCCCAAAACACCCATTTCCTCGGAGCTCCTCTGCAACTGCATTTCCATGGACCCAGGGCTCCAGAAGCTGCAGAGTCGTGCAATGGGGTTTTTTTGGGAAGGGACCTTAAGCTCTTGCACTTCCACCTCTGTCATGAGAATCTCAGGGCTCTAAGACTCACAGAACCATTTGGGCTTGGAAGGACCTTCAAGCTCATCCAGTGCCAGCGCTGCCACGGGCAGGGACACCTCCCACTGTCCCGGGCTGCTCCCAGCCCCAGTGTGCAGCCTGGCCTGGAACATTCCAGGGCATCCAGGGGCAAATCCCCCTCTCTGGGCAGACAGAAGGAGCTAAACCTGGCTATTCCTGAGGGAGTGATGGCAGCACAGCCGAGTCCTGCATCCCTGATTCCCACGGGGAATCTCCATGTCCTTCCTGCTATGGGATCCAGGAGTTGCAGTAGGATTTTTGTGTTTGGTGCTGCATTCCCAGCATGGGCAGAAGCTGTCACGCTCGGAAACACAGCCAGTGTGACAAGGTTTTGCTCCCTTTCTGCTTTGTTTTTGCTGTGTTTTGTTTCTCTCGACAGCTGGCTTAGAACTTGTGTGTTGCTGTTTAGACATCAAGCTTTGGGGCTGAGGTTTTTTTATTCCCAAGTGCTTGCTGGCAGTAAAAATACACTTCACATCTGCAGTGTGTGCACGTGGCTTGGGCTGTGGATTCACACTTCTGGGGCAAAAAGAAGTCCCTTCACACCTGTGCTGCTGGTGGTGTCCCCTGTGAGAAGTTTGGTGGCTCGTTTGTGGCTCTCTCAGTTGTTCCCTTTCACAGAGCTCGGCATTTCTCCCCTTTTCAGTTTCATCCTGCAGAGCTTCGTTCCTGCTGCCGCAGCGTGTTCTGAACCCTCCGCTCGCAGCCTGGGGGTGCCTTTTGTGCTGCTCCTCCGTGGGGCTGCCTTGAGAGCGGAATCAAGGTTGGAAAAGACCTCGGAGATCACTGAGTGCAACCAGCACCAGCACGGCCGGCGCTGACCACGTCCGCCCATGCCACAGCCACAGGTGTTGGAGCACTCCCAGGGGTGGGCACTCCAAACCTCCCTGGGCAGCTGTGCCAAGGCCTGAGCGCCCTTTCCATGGAGGAATTTCCCCAATATCCACCCTGAGCCTCCCCTGGCCCAGCCTGAGGCCGTTCCCTCTCCTCCTGTCCCTGTTCCCTGCGAGCAGAGCCCGACCCCCCCGGCTGCTCCCTCCTGTCAGGGACTTGTCCAGAGCCACAAGGTCCCCCCTGAGCCTCCTTTGCTCCGGGCTGTGCCCCTTTCCCAGCTCTCTCAGGAACTCTCCAGCCCCTTGCCAGCTCCGTTCCCTTGCCTGGACTGGCTCCAGCCCCTCCGTGTCCCTCTTGTCCCAGAGGTGCTGCCAGCACTGCAGGTGCCCCAGCAGTGCCAGCACAGGGACGGGCCCAGCGCCCCGCGCATGCGCAGTGGGGGGTGAGGGGGGCCCAATTCTCCCGCGCATGCGCAGTGGTGTGGGGGTAGGGCCAGCGCGTCCGCGCATGCGTAGTAGCACCCGCGCCCGCGCATGCGCAGTAGCCACCGCGCCCGCGCATGCGCCGTAGCCCCCGCGCCCGCGCATGCGCAGTAGCCCCCGCGCCCGCGCATGCGTAGTAGCACCCGCGCCCGCGCATGCGCCGTAGACCCCGCGCATGCGCAGTAGCACCCGCGCCCGCGCATGCGCAGTAGCCACCGCGCCCGCGCATGCGCCGTAGCCACCGCGCCCGCGCATGCGCCGTAGCCACCGCGCCCGCGCATGCGCAGTACACCCCACGCCCGCGCATGCGCAGTAGCCACCGCGCCCCCGCATGCGCAGTAGCCACCGCGCCCCCGCATGCGCAGTAGCCCCCGCGCCCGCGCATGCGCAGTAGCCCCCGCGCCCGCGCATGTGCCGTAGCCACCGCGCCCGCGCATGCGCAGTAGCCACCGCGCCCGCGCATGCGCGGTAGCCACCGCGCCCGTGCGGGCGTGCCGAGTGGGGGCTCCGCGCAGAGGGGCAGCGCGCCCGCGCATGATGCGCAGAGGTTTCTTTCGGACCTGGGCTGCATTTCCATCCCCCGCTCTGGGAGTCACCCGGTGCGTTAGGAGCGAGCCGATCCCGCTCCCTGAGACACAAGGGCTTGCTCGAGGAGACTGTTCCTGTTCCTCTCTTCCAGCCACTCTGCTCTCCCCAAAACACCCATTTCCTCGGAGCTCCTCTGCAACTGCATTTCCATGGACCCAGGGCTCCAGAAGCTGCAGAGTCGTGCAATGGGGTTTTTTTGGGAAGGGACCTTAAGCTCTTGCACTTCCACCTCTGTCATGAGAATCTCAGGGCTCTAAGACTCACAGAACCATTTGGGCTTGGAAGGACCTTCAAGCTCATCCAGTGCCAGCGCTGCCACGGGCAGGGACACCTCCCACTGTCCCGGGCTGCTCCCAGCCCCAGTGTGCAGCCTGGCCTGGAACATTCCAGGGCATCCAGGGGCAAATCCCCCTCTCTGGGCAGACAGAAGGAGCTAAACCTGGCTATTCCTGAGGGAGTGATGGCAGCACAGCCGAGTCCTGCATCCCTGATTCCCACGGGGAATCTCCATGTCCTTCCTGCTATGGGATCCAGGAGTTGCAGTAGGATTTTTGTGTTTGGTGCTGCATTCCCAGCATGGGCAGAAGCTGTCACGCTCGGAAACACAGCCAGTGTGACAAGGTTTTGCTCCCTTTCTGCTTTGTTTTTGCTGTGTTTTGTTTCTCTCGACAGCTGGCTTAGAACTTGTGTGTTGCTGTTTAGACATCAAGCTTTGGGGCTGAGGTTTTTTTATTCCCAAGTGCTTGCTGGCAGTAAAAATACACTTCACATCTGCAGTGTGTGCACGTGGCTTGGGCTGTGGATTCACACTTCTGGGGCAAAAAGAAGTCCCTTCACACCTGTGCTGCTGGTGGTGTCCCCTGTGAGAAGTTTGGTGGCTCGTTTGTGGCTCTCTCAGTTGTTCCCTTTCACAGAGCTCGGCATTTCTCCCCTTTTCAGTTTCATCCTGCAGAGCTTCGTTCCTGCTGCCGCAGCGTGTTCTGAACCCTCCGCTCGCAGCCTGGGGGTGCCTTTTGTGCTGCTCCTCCGTGGGGCTGCCTTGAGAGCGGAATCAAGGTTGGAAAAGACCTCGGAGATCACTGAGTGCAACCAGCACCAGCACGGCCGGCGCTGACCACGTCCGCCCATGCCACAGCCACAGGTGTTGGAGCACTCCCAGGGGTGGGCACTCCAAACCTCCCTGGGCAGCTGTGCCAAGGCCTGAGCGCCCTTTCCATGGAGGAATTTCCCCAATATCCACCCTGAGCCTCCCCTGGCCCAGCCTGAGGCCGTTCCCTCTCCTCCTGTCCCTGTTCCCTGCGAGCAGAGCCCGACCCCCCCGGCTGCTCCCTCCTGTCAGGGACTTGTCCAGAGCCACAAGGTCCCCCCTGAGCCTCCTTTGCTCCGGGCTGTGCCCCTTTCCCAGCTCTCTCAGGAACTCTCCAACCCCTTGCCAGCTCCGTTCCCTTGCCTGGACTGGCTCCAGCCCCTCCGTGTCCCTCTTGTCCCAGAGGTGCTGCCAGCACTGCAGGTGCCCCAGCAGTGCCAGCACAGGGACGGGCCCAGCGCCCGGGCATGCGCAGTAGCCACCGCGCCCGCGCATGCGCCGTAGCCACCGCGCCCGCGCATGCGCAGTAGCCACCGCGCCCGAGCATGCCCCGTAGCCACCGCGCCCGCGCATGCGCAGTAGCCACCGCGCCCGCGCATGCGCCGTAGCCCCCGCGCCCGCGCATGCGCAGTAGCCCCCGCGCCCGCGCATGCGTAGTAGCCACCGCGCCCGCGCATGCGCAGTACACCCCGCGCCCGCGCATGCGCAGTAGCCACCGCGCCCGCGCATGCGCCGTAGCCCCCGCGCCCGCGCATGCGCAGTAGCCCCCGCGCCCGCGCATGCGCAGTAGCACCCGCGCCCGCGCATGCGCCGTAGCCACCGCGCCCGCGCATGCGCCGTAGACCCCGCGCATGCGCAGTAGCACGCGCGCCCGCGCATGCGCAGTAGCCACCGCGCCCGCGCATGCGTAGTAGCCACCGCGCCCGCGCATGCGCCGTAGCCACCGCGCCCGCGCATGCGCAGTACACCCCGCGCCCGCGCATGCGCAGTAGCCACCGCGCCCGCGCATGCGCCGTAGCCCCCGCGCCCGCGCATGCGCAGTAGCCCCCGCGCCCGCGCATGCGTAGTAGCACCCGCGCCCGCGCATGCGCAGTACACCCCACGCCCGCGCATGCGCAGTAGCCACCGCGCCCCCGCATGCGCAGTAGCACCCGCGCCCGCGCATGCGCAGTAGCCCCCGCGCCCGCGCATGTGCCGTAGCCACCGCGCCCGCGCATGCGCCGTAGCGCCCGCGCCCGCGCATGCGCAGTAGCCCCCGCGCCCGCGCATGCGTAGTAGCCACCGCGCCCGAGCATGCGCAGTACACCCCGCACCCGCGCATGCGCAGTAGCCACCGCGCCCGCGCATGCGCCGTAGCCCCCGCGCCCGCGCATGCGCAGTAGCCCCCGCGCCCGCGCATGCGCAGTAGCACCCGCGCCCGCGCATGCGCCGTAGCCACCGCGCCCGCGCATGCGCCGTAGACCCCGCGCATGCGCAGTAGCACCCGCGCCCGCGCATGCGCAGTAGCCACCGCGCTGGCGCATGCGCAGTAGCCACCGCGCCCGCGCATGCGCCGTAGCCACCGCGCCCGCGCAT
This sequence comes from Coloeus monedula, assembly GCF_965178545.1. Taxonomy (NCBI): domain Eukaryota; kingdom Metazoa; phylum Chordata; class Aves; order Passeriformes; family Corvidae; genus Coloeus; species Coloeus monedula. Next base: position 68,208 of record NW_028120760.1, on the reverse strand, counting down.
GCGCAGTACACCCCGCGCCCGCGCATGCGCAGTAGCCACCGCGCCCGCGCATGCGCCGTAGCCACCGCGCCCGCGCATGCGCAGTAGCCCCCGCGCCCGCGCATGCGTAGTAGCACCCGCGCCCGCGCATGCGCCGTAGCCACCGCGCCCGCGCATGCGCCGTAGACCCCGCGCATGCGCAGTAGCACCCGCGCCCGCGCATGCGCAGTAGCCACCGCGCCCGCGCATGCGCCGTAGCCACCGCGCCCGCGCATGCGCCGTAGCCACCGCGCCCGCGCATGCGCAGTACACCCCACGCCCGCGCATGCGCAGTAGCCACCGCGCCCCCGCATGCGCAGTAGCCACCGCGCCCCCGCATGCGCAGTAGCCCCCGCGCCCGCGCATGCGCAGTAGCCCCCGCGCCCGCGCATGTGCCGTAGCCACCGCGCCCGCGCATGCGCAGTAGCCACCGCGCCCGCGCATGCGCAGTAGCCACCGCGCCCGTGCGGGCGTGCCGAGTGGGGGCTCCGCGCAGAGGGGCAGCGCGCCCGCGCATGATGCGCAGAGGTTTCTTTCGGACCTGGGCTGCATTTCCATCCCCCGCTCTGGGAGTCACCCGGTGCGTTAGGAGCGAGCCGATCCCGCTCCCTGAGACACAAGGGCTTGCTCGAGGAGACTGTTCCTGTTCCTCTCTTCCAGCCACTCTGCTCTCCCCAAAACACCCATTTCCTCGGAGCTCCTCTGCAACTGCATTTCCATGGACCCAGGGCTCCAGAAGCTGCAGAGTCGTGCAATGGGGTTTTTTTGGGAAGGGACCTTAAGCTCTTGCACTTCCACCTCTGTCATGAGAATCTCAGGGCTCTAAGACTCACAGAACCATTTGGGCTTGGAAGGACCTTCAAGCTCATCCAGTGCCAGCGCTGCCACGGGCAGGGACACCTCCCACTGTCCCGGGCTGCTCCCAGCCCCAGTGTGCAGCCTGGCCTGGAACATTCCAGGGCATCCAGGGGCAAATCCCCCTCTCTGGGCAGACAGAAGGAGCTAAACCTGGCTATTCCTGAGGGAGTGATGGCAGCACAGCCGAGTCCTGCATCCCTGATTCCCACGGGGAATCTCCATGTCCTTCCTGCTATGGGATCCAGGAGTTGCAGTAGGATTTTTGTGTTTGGTGCTGCATTCCCAGCATGGCAGAAGCTGTCACGCTCGGAAACACAGCCAGTGTGACAAGGTTTTGCTCCCTTTCTGCTTTGTTTTTGCTGTGTTTTGTTTCTCTCGACAGCTGGCTTAGAACTTGTGTGTTGCTGTTTAGACATCAAGCTTTGGGGCTGAGGTTTTTTTATTCCCAAGTGCTTGCTGGCAGTAAAAATACACTTCACATCTGCAGTGTGTGCACGTGGCTTGGGCTGTGGATTCACACTTCTGGGGCAAAAAGAAGTCCCTTCACACCTGTGCTGCTGGTGGTGTCCCCTGTGAGAAGTTTGGTGGCTCGTTTGTGGCTCTCTCAGTTGTTCCCTTTCACAGAGCTCGGCATTTCTCCCCTTTTCAGTTTCATCCTGCAGAGCTTCGTTCCTGCTGCCGCAGCGTGTTCTGAACCCTCCGCTCGCAGCCTGGGGGTGCCTTTTGTGCTGCTCCTCCGTGGGGCTGCCTTGAGAGCGGAATCAAGGTTGGAAAAGACCTCGGAGATCACTGAGTGCAACCAGCACCAGCACGGCCGGCGCTGACCACGTCCGCCCATGCCACAGCCACAGGTGTTGGAGCACTCCCAGGGGTGGGCACTCCAAACCTCCCTGGGCAGCTGTGCCAAGGCCTGAGCGCCCTTTCCATGGAGGAATTTCCCCAATATCCACCCTGAGCCTCCCCTGGCCCAGCCTGAGGCCGTTCCCTCTCCTCCTGTCCCTGTTCCCTGCGAGCAGAGCCCGACCCCCCCGGCTGCTCCCTCCTGTCAGGGACTTGTCCAGAGCCACAAGGTCCCCCCTGAGCCTCCTTTGCTCCGGGCTGTGCCCCTTTCCCAGCTCTCTCAGGAACTCTCCAACCCCTTGCCAGCTCCGTTCCCTTGCCTGGACTGGCTCCAGCCCCTCCGTGTCCCTCTTGTCCCAGAGGTGCTGCCAGCACTGCAGGTGCCCCAGCAGTGCCAGCACAGGGACGGGCCCAGCGCCCCGCGCATGCGCAGTGGGGGGTGAGGGGGGCCCAGTTCTCCCGCGCATGCGCAGTGGTGTGGGGGTAGGGCCAGCGCGTCCGCGCATGCGTAGTAGCACCCGCGCCCGCGCATTCGCAGTAGCCACCGCGCCCGCGCATGCGCCGTAGCCCCCGCGCCCGCGCATGCGCAGTAGCCCCCGCGCCCGCGCATGCGTAGTAGCACCCGCGCCCGCGCATGCGCCGTAGCCACCGCGCCCGCGCATGCGCCGTAGACCCCGCGCATGCGCAGTAGCACCCGCGCCCGCGCATGCGCAGTAGCCACCGCGCCCGCGCATGCGCCGTAGCCACCGCGCCCGCGCATGCGCCGTAGACCCCGCGCCCGCGCATGCGCAGTACACCCCACGCCCGCGCATGCGCAGTAGCCACCGCGCCCCCGCATGCGCAGTAGCCACCGCGCCCCCGCATGCGCAGTAGCCCCCGCGCCCGCGCATGCGCAGTAGCCCCCGCGCCCGCGCATGTGCCGTAGCCACCGCGCCCGCGCATGCGCAGTAGCCACCGCGCCCGCGCATGCGCAGTAGCCACCGCGCCCGTGCGGGCGTGCCGAGTGGGGGCTCCGCGCAGAGGGGCAGCGCGCCCGCGCATGATGCGCAGAGGTTTCTTTCGGACCTGGGCTGCATTTCCATCCCCCGCTCTGGGAGTCACCCGGTGCGTTAGGAGCGAGCCGATCCCGCTCCCTGAGACACAAGGGCTTGCTCGAGGAGACTGTTCCTGTTCCTCTCTTCCAGCCACTCTGCTCTCCCCAAAACACCCATTTCCTCGGAGCTCCTCTGCAACTGCATTTCCATGGACCCAGGGCTCCAGAAGCTGCAGAGTCGTGCAATGGGGTTTTTTTGGGAAGGGACCTTAAGCTCTTGCACTTCCACCTCTGTCATGAGAATCTCAGGGCTCTAAGACTCACAGAACCATTTGGGCTTGGAAGGACCTTCAAGCTCATCCAGTGCCAGCGCTGCCACGGGCAGGGACACCTCCCACTGTCCCGGGCTGCTCCCAGCCCCAGTGTGCAGCCTGGCCTGGAACATTCCAGGGCATCCAGGGGCAAATCCCCCTCTCTGGGCAGACAGAAGGAGCTAAACCTGGCTATTCCTGAGGGAGTGATGGCAGCACAGCCGAGTCCTGCATCCCTGATTCCCACGGGGAATCTCCATGTCCTTCCTGCTATGGGATCCAGGAGTTGCAGTAGGATTTTTGTGTTTGGTGCTGCATTCCCAGCATGGGCAGAAGCTGTCACGCTCGGAAACACAGCCAGTGTGACAAGGTTTTGCTCCCTTTCTGCTTTGTTTTTGCTGTGTTTTGTTTCTCTCGACAGCTGGCTTAGAACTTGTGTGTTGCTGTTTAGACATCAAGCTTTGGGGCTGAGGTTTTTTTATTCCCAAGTGCTTGCTGGCAGTAAAAATACACTTCACATCTGCAGTGTGTGCACGTGGCTTGGGCTGTGGATTCACACTTCTGGGGCAAAAAGAAGTCCCTTCACACCTGTGCTGCTGGTGGTGTCCCCTGTGAGAAGTTTGGTGGCTCGTTTGTGGCTCTCTCAGTTGTTCCCTTTCACAGAGCTCGGCATTTCTCCCCTTTTCAGTTTCATCCTGCAGAGCTTCGTTCCTGCTGCCGCAGCGTGTTCTGAACCCTCCGCTCGCAGCCTGGGGGTGCCTTTTGTGCTGCTCCTCCGTGGGGCTGCCTTGAGAGCGGAATCAAGGTTGGAAAAGACCTCGGAGATCACTGAGTGCAACCAGCACCAGCACGGCCGGCGCTGACCACGTCCGCCCATGCCACAGCCACAGGTGTTGGAGCACTCCCAGGGGTGGGCACTCCAAACCTCCCTGGGCAGCTGTGCCAAGGCCTGAGCGCCCTTTCCATGGAGGAATTTCCCCAATATCCACCCTGAGCCTCCCCTGGCCCAGCCTGAGGCCGTTCCCTCTCCTCCTGTCCCTGTTCCCTGCGAGCAGAGCCCGACCCCCCCGGCTGCTCCCTCCTGTCAGGGACTTGTCCAGAGCCACAAGGTCCCCCCTGAGCCTCCTTTGCTCCGGGCTGTGCCCCTTTCCCAGCTCTCTCAGGAACTCTCCAGCCCCTTGCCAGCTCCGTTCCCTTGCCTGGACTCGCTCCAGCCCCTCCGTGTCCCTCTTGTCCCAGAGGTGCTGCCAGCACTGCAGGTGCCCCAGCAGTGCCAGCACAGGGACGGGCCCAGCGCCCCGCGCATGCGCAGTGGGGGGTGAGGGGGGCCCAGTTCTCCCGCGCATGCGCAGTGGTGTGGGGGTAGGGCCAGCGCGTCCGCGCATGCGTAGTAGCACCCGCGCCCGCGCATGCGCAGTAGCCACCGCGCCCGCGCATGCGTAGTAGCACCCGCGCCCGCGCATGCGCCGTAGACCCCGCGCATGCGCAGTAGCACCCGCGCCCGCGCATGCGCAGTAGCCACCGCGCCCGCGCATGCGCCGTAGACCCCGCGCATGCGCAGTAGCACCCGCGCCCGCGCATGCGCAGTAGCCACCGCGCCCGCGCATGCGCCGTAGCCACCGCGCCCGCGCATGCGCCGTAGCCACCGCGCCCGCGCATGCGCAGTACACCCCACGCCCGCGCATGCGCAGTAGCCACCGCGCCCCCGCATGCGCAGTAGCCACCGCGCCCCCGCATGCGCAGTAGCCCCCGCGCCCGCGCATGCGCAGTAGCCACCGCGCCCGCGCATGTGCCGTAGCCACCGCGCCCGCGCATGCGCAGTAGCCACCGCGCCCGCGCATGCGCAGTAGCCACCGCGCCCGTGCGGGCGTGCCGAGTGGGGGCTCCGCGCAGAGGGGCAGCGCGCCCGCGCATGATGCGCAGAGGTTTCTTTCGGACCTGGGCTGCATTTCCATCCCCCGCTCTGGGAGTCACCCGGTGCGTTAGGAGCGAGCCGATCCCGCTCCCTGAGACACAAGGGCTTGCTCGAGGAGACTGTTCCTGTTCCTCTCTTCCAGCCACTCTGCTCTCCCCAAAACACCCATTTCCTCGGAGCTCCTCTGCAACTGCATTTCCATGGACCCAGGGCTCCAGAAGCTGCAGAGTCGTGCAATGGGGTTTTTTTGGGAAGGGACCTTAAGCTCTTGCACTTCCACCTCTGTCATGAGAATCTCAGGGCTCTAAGACTCACAGAACCATTTGGGCTTGGAAGGACCTTCAAGCTCATCCAGTGCCAGCGCTGCCACGGGCAGGGACACCTCCCACTGTCCCGGGCTGCTCCCAGCCCCAGTGTGCAGCCTGGCCTGGAACATTCCAGGGCATCCAGGGGCAAATCCCCCTCTCTGGGCAGACAGAAGGAGCTAAACCTGGCTATTCCTGAGGGAGTGATGGCAGCACAGCCGAGTCCTGCATCCCTGATTCCCACGGGGAATCTCCATGTCCTTCCTGCTATGGGATCCAGGAGTTGCAGTAGGATTTTTGTGTTTGGTGCTGCATTCCCAGCATGGGCAGAAGCTGTCACGCTCGGAAACACAGCCAGTGTGACAAGGTTTTGCTCCCTTTCTGCTTTGTTTTTGCTGTGTTTTGTTTCTCTCGACAGCTGGCTTAGAACTTGTGTGTTGCTGTTTAGACATCAAGCTTTGGGGCTGAGGTTTTTTTATTCCCAAGTGCTTGCTGGCAGTAAAAATACACTTCACATCTGCAGTGTGTGCACGTGGCTTGGGCTGTGGATTCACACTTCTGGGGCAAAAAGAAGTCCCTTCACACCTGTGCTGCTGGTGGTGTCCCCTGTGAGAAGTTTGGTGGCTCGTTTGTGGCTCTCTCAGTTGTTCCCTTTCACAGAGCTCGGCATTTCTCCCCTTTTCAGTTTCATCCTGCAGAGCTTCGTTCCTGCTGCCGCAGCGTGTTCTGAACCCTCCGCTCGCAGCCTGGGGGTGCCTTTTGTGCTGCTCCTCCGTGGGGCTGCCTTGAGAGCGGAATCAAGGTTGGAAAAGACCTCGGAGATCACTGAGTGCAACCAGCACCAGCACGGCCGGCGCTGACCACGTCCGCCCATGCCACAGCCACAGGTGTTGGAGCACTCCCAGGGGTGGGCACTCCAAACCTCCCTGGGCAGCTGTGCCAAGGCCTGAGCGCCCTTTCCATGGAGGAATTTCCCCAATATCCACCCTGAGCCTCCCCTGGCCCAGCCTGAGGCCGTTCCCTCTCCTCCTGTCCCTGTTCCCTGCGAGCAGAGCCCGACCCCCCCGGCTGCTCCCTCCTGTCAGGGACTTGTCCAGAGCCACAAGGTCCCCCCTGAGCCTCCTTTGCTCCGGGCTGTGCCCCTTTCCCAGCTCTCTCAGGAACTCTCCAACCCCTTGCCAGCTCCGTTCCCTTGCCTGGACTGGCTCCAGCCCCTCCGTGTCCCTCTTGTCCCAGAGGTGCTGCCAGCACTGCAGGTGCCCCAGCAGTGCCAGCACAGGGACGGGCCCAGCGCCCCGCGCATGCGCAGTGGGGGGTGAGGGGGGCCCAGTTCTCCCGCGCATGCGCAGTGGTGTGGGGGTAGGGCCAGCGCGTCCGCGCATGCGTAGTAGCACCCGCGCCCGCGCATTCGCAGTAGCCACCGCGCCCGCGCATGCGCCGTAGCCCCCGCGCCCGCGCATGCGCAGTAGCCCCCGCGCCCGCGCATGCGTAGTAGCACCCGCGCCCGCGCATGCGCCGTAGCCACCGCGCCCGCGCATGCGCCGTAGACCCCGCGCATGCGCAGTAGCACCCGCGCCCGCGCATGCGCAGTAGCCACCGCGCCCGCGCATGCGCCGTAGCCACCGCGCCCGCGCATGCGCCGTAGACCCCGCGCCCGCGCATGCGCAGTACACCCCACGCCCGCGCATGCGCAGTAGCCACCGCGCCCCCGCATGCGCAGTAGCCACCGCGCCCCCGCATGCGCAGTAGCCCCCGCGCCCGCGCATGCGCAGTAGCCCCCGCGCCCGCGCATGTGCCGTAGCCACCGCGCCCGCGCATGCGCAGTAGCCACCGCGCCCGCGCATGCGCAGTAGCCACCGCGCCCGTGCGGGCGTGCCGAGTGGGGGCTCCGCGCAGAGGGGCAGCGCGCCCGCGCATGATGCGCAGAGGTTTCTTTCGGACCTGGGCTGCATTTCCATCCCCCGCTCTGGGAGTCACCCGGTGCGTTAGGAGCGAGCCGATCCCGCTCCCTGAGACACAAGGGCTTGCTCGAGGAGACTGTTCCTGTTCCTCTCTTCCAGCCACTCTGCTCTCCCCAAAACACCCATTTCCTCGGAGCTCCTCTGCAACTGCATTTCCATGGACCCAGGGCTCCAGAAGCTGCAGAGTCGTGCAATGGGGTTTTTTTGGGAAGGGACCTTAAGCTCTTGCACTTCCACCTCTGTCATGAGAATCTCAGGGCTCTAAGACTCACAGAACCATTTGGGCTTGGAAGGACCTTCAAGCTCATCCAGTGCCAGCGCTGCCACGGGCAGGGACACCTCCCACTGTCCCGGGCTGCTCCCAGCCCCAGTGTGCAGCCTGGCCTGGAACATTCCAGGGCATCCAGGGGCAAATCCCCCTCTCTGGGCAGACAGAAGGAGCTAAACCTGGCTATTCCTGAGGGAGTGATGGCAGCACAGCCGAGTCCTGCATCCCTGATTCCCACGGGGAATCTCCATGTCCTTCCTGCTATGGGATCCAGGAGTTGCAGTAGGATTTTTGTGTTTGGTGCTGCATTCCCAGCATGGGCAGAAGCTGTCACGCTCGGAAACACAGCCAGTGTGACAAGGTTTTGCTCCCTTTCTGCTTTGTTTTTGCTGTGTTTTGTTTCTCTCGACAGCTGGCTTAGAACTTGTGTGTTGCTGTTTAGACATCAAGCTTTGGGGCTGAGGTTTTTTTATTCCCAAGTGCTTGCTGGCAGTAAAAATACACTTCACATCTGCAGTGTGTGCACGTGGCTTGGGCTGTGGATTCACACTTCTGGGGCAAAAAGAAGTCCCTTCACACCTGTGCTGCTGGTGGTGTCCCCTGTGAGAAGTTTGGTGGCTCGTTTGCGGCTCTCTCAGTTGTTCCCTTTCACAGAGCTCGGCATTTCTCCCCTTTTCAGTTTCATCCTGCAGAGCTTCGTTCCTGCTGCCGCAGCGTGTTCTGAACCCTCCGCTCGCAGCCTGGGGGTGCCTTTTGTGCTGCTCCTCCGTGGGGCTGCCTTGAGAGCGGAATCAAGGTTGGAAAAGACCTCGGAGATCACTGAGTGCAACCAGCACCAGCACGGCCGGCGCTGACCACGTCCGCCCATGCCACAGCCACAGGTGTTGGAGCACTCCCAGGGGTGGGCACTCCAAACCTCCCTGGGCAGCTGTGCCAAGGCCTGAGCGCCCTTTCCATGGAGGAATTTCCCCAATATCCACCCTGAGCCTCCCCTGGCCCAGCCTGAGGCCGTTCCCTCTCCTCCTGTCCCTGTTCCCTGCGAGCAGAGCCCGACCCCCCCGGCTGCTCCCTCCTGTCAGGGACTTGTCCAGAGCCACAAGGTCCCCCCTGAGCCTCCTTTGCTCCGGGCTGTGCCCCTTTCCCAGCTCTCTCAGGAACTCTCCAACCCCTTGCCAGCTCCGTTCCCTTGCCTGGACTCGCTCCAGCCCCTCCGTGTCCCTCTTGTCCCAGAGGTGCTGCCAGCACTGCAGGTGCCCCAGCAGTGCCAGCACAGGGACGGGCCCAGCGCCCCGCGCATGCGCAGTGGGGGGTGAGGGGGGCCCAGTTCTCCCGCGCATGCGCAGTAGCCACCCCGCCCGCGCATGCGCCGTAGCCACCGCGCCCGCGCATGCGCAGTAGCCACCGCGCCCGAGCATGCCCCGTAGCCACCGCGCCCGCGCATGCGCAGTAGCCACCGCGCCGGCGCATGCGCAGTAGCCACCGCGCCCGCGCATGCACCGTAGCCCCCGCGCCCGCGCATGCGCAGTAGCCCCCGCGCCCGCGCATGCGTAGTAGCCACCGCGCCCGCGCATGCGCCGTAGCCACCGCGCCCGCGCATGCGCCGTAGACCCCGCGCATGCGCAGTAGCACCCGCGCCCGCGCATGCGCAGTAGCCACCGCGCTGGCGCATGCGCCGTAGCCACACCCCCGCGCATGCGCAGCAGCCACCGCGCCCGCGCATGCGCCGTAGCCACCGCGCCCGCGCATGCGCAGTAGCCGCCGCGCCCGCGCATGCGCCGTAGCCCCCGCGCCCGCGCATGCGCAGTGGCCCCCGCGCCCGCGCATGCGCAGTAGCACCCGCGCCCGCGCATGCGCAGTAGCCACCGCGCCCGCGCATGCGCCGTAGACCCCGCGCATGCGCAGTAGCACGCGCGCCCGCGCATGCGCAGTAGCCACCGCGCCCGCGCATGCGCCGTAGCCACCGCGCCCGCGCATGCGCCGTAGCCACCGCGCCCGCGCATGCGCAGTACACCCCACGCCCGCGCATGCGCAGTAGCCACCGCGCCCCCGCATGCGCAGTAGCCACCGCGCCCCCGCATGCGCAGTAGCCCCCGCGCCCGCGCATGCGCAGTAGCCCCCGCGCCCGCGCATGTGCAGTAGCCCACGCCCTCGCGCATGCGCAGTAGCCACCGCGCCCGCGCATGCGCGGTAGCCACCGCGCCCGTGCGGGCGTGCCGAGTGGGGGCTCCGCGCAGAGGGGCAGCGCGCCCGCGCATGATGCGCAGAGGTTTCTTTCGGACCTGGGCTGCATTTCCATCCCCCGCTCTGGGAGTCACCCGGTGCGTTAGGAGCGAGCCGATCCCGCTCCCTGAGACACAAGGGCTTGCTCGAGGAGACTGTTCCTGTTCCTCTCTTCCAGCCACTCTGCTCTCCCCAAAACACCCATTTCCTCGGAGCTCCTCTGCAACTGCATTTCCATGGACCCAGGGCTCCAGAAGCTGCAGAGTCGTGCAATGGGGTTTTTTTGGGAAGGGACCTTAAGCTCTTGCACTTCCACCTCTGTCATGAGAATCTCAGGGCTCTAAGACTCACAGAACCATTTGGGCTTGGAAGGACCTTCAAGCTCATCCAGTGCCAGCGCTGCCACGGGCAGGGACACCTCCCACTGTCCCGGGCTGCTCCCAGCCCCAGTGTGCAGCCTGGCCTGGAACATTCCAGGGCATCCAGGGGCAAATCCCCCTCTCTGGGCAGACAGAAGGAGCTAAACCTGGCTATTCCTGAGGGAGTGATGGCAGCACAGCCGAGTCCTGCATCCCTGATTCCCACGGGGAATCTCCATGTCCTTCCTGCTATGGGATCCAGGAGTTGCAGTAGGATTTTTGTGTTTGGTGCTGCATTCCCAGCATGGGCAGAAGCTGTCACGCTCGGAAACACAGCCAGTGTGACAAGGTTTTGCTCCCTTTCTGCTTTGTTTTTGCTGTGTTTTGTTTCTCTCGACAGCTGGCTTAGAACTTGTGTGTTGCTGTTTAGACATCAAGCTTTGGGGCTGAGGTTTTTTTATTCCCAAGTGCTTGCTGGCAGTAAAAATACACTTCACATCTGCAGTGTGTGCACGTGGCTTGGGCTGTGGATTCACACTTCTGGGGCAAAAAGAAGTCCCTTCACACCTGTGCTGCTGGTGGTGTCCCCTGTGAGAAGTTTGGTGGCTCGTTTGTGGCTCTCTCAGTTGTTCCCTTTCACAGAGCTCGGCATTTCTCCCCTTTTCAGTTTCATCCTGCAGAGCTTCGTTCCTGCTGCCGCAGCGTGTTCTGAACCCTCCGCTCGCAGCCTGGGGGTGCCTTTTGTGCTGCTCCTCCGTGGGGCTGCCTTGAGAGCGGAATCAAGGTTGGAAAAGACCTCGGAGATCACTGAGTGCAACCAGCACCAGCACGGCCGGCGCTGACCACGTCCGCCCATGCCACAGCCACAGGTGTTGGAGCACTCCCAGGGGTGGGCACTCCAAACCTCCCTGGGCAGCTGTGCCAAGGCCTGAGCGCCCTTTCCATGGAGGAATTTCCCCAATATCCACCCTGAGCCTCCCCTGGCCCAGCCTGAGGCCGTTCCCTCTCCTCCTGTCCCTGTTCCCTGCGAGCAGAGCCCGACCCCCCCGGCTGCTCCCTCCTGTCAGGGACTTGTCCAGAGCCACAAGGTCCCCCCTGAGCCTCCTTTGCTCCGGGCTGTGCCCCTTTCCCAGCTCTCTCAGGAACTCTCCAACCCCTTGCCAGCTCCGTTCCCTTGCCTGGACTGGCTCCAGCCCCTCCGTGTCCCTCTTGTCCCAGAGGTGCTGCCAGCACTGCAGGTGCCCCAGCAGTGCCAGCACAGGGACGGGCCCAGCGCCCCGCGCATGCGCAGTGGGGGGTGAGGGGGGCCCAGTTCTCCCGCGCATGCGCAGTAGCCACCGCGCCCGCGCATGCGCCGTAGCCACCGCGCCCGCGCATGCGCAGTAGCCACCGCGCCCGAGCATGCCCCGTAGCCACCGCGCCCGCGCATGCGCAGTAGCCACCGCGCCCGCGCATGCGCCGTAGCCCCCGCGCCCGCGCATGCGCAGTAGCCCCCGCGCCCGCACATGCGTAGTAGCCACCGCGCCCGCGCATGCGCAGTACACCCCGCGCCCGCGCATGCGCAGTAGCCACCGCGCCCGCGCATGCGCCGTAGCCCCCGCGCCCGCGCATGCGCAGTAGCCCCCGCGCCCGCGCATGCGCAGTAGCACCCGCGCCCGCGCATGCGCAGTAGCCACCGCGCCCGCGCATGCGCCGTAGACCCCGCGCATGCGCAGTAGCACGCGCGCCCGCGCATGCGCAGTAGCCACCGCGCCCGCGCATGCGCAGTAGCCACCGCGCCCGCGCATGCGCCGTAGCCACCGCGCCCGCGCATGCGCAGTACACCCCGCGCCCGCGCATGCGCAGTAGCCACCGCGCCCGCGCATGCGCCGTAGCCCCCGCGCCCGCGCATGCGCCGTAGACCCCGCGCCCGCGCATGCGTAGTAGCACCCGCGCCCGCGCATGCGCCGTAGCCACCGCGCCCGCGCATGCGCCGTAGACCCCGCGCATGCGCAGTAGCACCCGCGCCCGCGCATGCGCAGTAGCCACCGCGCCCGCGCATGCGCCGTAGCCACCGCGCCCGCGCATGCGCCGTAGCCACCGCGCCCGCGCATGCGCAGTACACCCCACGCCCGCGCATGCGCAGTAGCCACCGCGCCCCCGCATGCGCAGTAGCCACCGCGCCCCCGCATGCGCAGTAGCCCCCGCGCCCGCGCATGCGCAGTAGCCCCCGCGCCCGCGCATGTGCCGTAGCCACCGCGCCCGCGCATGCGCCGTAGCGCCCGCGCCCGCGCATGCGCAGTAGCCCCCGCGCCCGCGCATGCGTAGTAGCCACCGCGCCCGAGCATGCGCAGTACACCCCGCGCCCGCGCATGCGCAGTAGCCACCGCGCCCGCGCATGCGCCGTAGCCCCCGCGCCCGCGCATGCGCAGTAGCCCCCGCGCCCGCGCATGCGCAGTAGCACCCGCGCCCGCGCATGCGCCGTAGCCACCGCGCCCGCGCATGCGCCGTAGACCCCGCGCATGCGCAGTAGCACGCGCGCCCGCGCATGCGCAGTAGCCACCGCGCTGGCGCATGCGCCGTAGCCCCCGCGCCCGCGCATGCGCAGTAGCCACCGCGCCCGCGCATGCGCAGTAGCCACCGCGCCCGCGCATGCGCCGTAGACCCCGCGCATGCGCAGTAGCACGCGCGCCCGCGCATGCGCAGTAGCACGCGCGCCCGCGCATGCGCAGTAGCCACCGCGCTGGCGCATGCGCCGTAGCCCCCGCGCCCGCGCATGCGCAGTAGCACCCGCGCCCGCGCATGCGCAGTAGCCACCGCGCCCGCGCATGCGCCGTAGACCCCGCGCATGCGCAGTAGCACGCGCGCCCGCGCATGCGCAGTAGCCACCGCGCCCGCGCATGCGCCGTAGCCACCGCGCCCGCGCATGCGCCGTAGCCACCGCGCCCGCGCATGCGCAGTACACCCCACGCCCGCGCATGCGCAGTAGCCACCGCGCCCCCGCATGCGCAGTAGCCACCGCGCCCCCGCATGCGCAGTAGCCCCCGCGCCCGCGCATGCGCAGTAGCCCCCGCGCCCGCGCATGTGCAGTAGCCCACGCCCTCGCGCATGCGCAGTAGCCACCGCGCCCGCGCATGCGCGGTAGCCACCGCGCCCGTGCGGGCGTGCCGAGTGGGGGCTCCGCGCAGAGGGGCAGCGCGCCCGCGCATGATGCGCAGAGGTTTCTTTCGGACCTGGGCTGCATTTCCATCCCCCGCTCTGGGAGTCACCCGGTGCGTTAGGAGCGAGCCGATCCCGCTCCCTGAGACACAAGGGCTTGCTCGAGGAGACTGTTCCTGTTCCTCTCTTCCAGCCACTCTGCTCTCCCCAAAACACCCATTTCCTCGGAGCTCCTCTGCAACTGCATTTCCATGGACCCAGGGCTCCAGAAGCTGCAGAGTCGTGCAATGGGGTTTTTTTGGGAAGGGACCTTAAGCTCTTGCACTTCCACCTCTGTCATGAGAATCTCAGGGCTCTAAGACTCACAGAACCATTTGGGCTTGGAAGGACCTTCAAGCTCATCCAGTGCCAGCGCTGCCACGGGCAGGGACACCTCCCACTGTCCCGGGCTGCTCCCAGCCCCAGTGTGCAGCCTGGCCTGGAACATTCCAGGGCATCCAGGGGCAAATCCCCCTCTCTGGGCAGACAGAAGGAGCTAAACCTGGCTATTCCTGAGGGAGTGATGGCAGCACAGCCGAGTCCTGCATCCCTGATTCCCACGGGGAATCTCCATGTCCTTCCTGCTATGGGATCCAGGAGTTGCAGTAGGATTTTTGTGTTTGGTGCTGCATTCCCAGCATGGGCAGAAGCTGTCACGCTCGGAAACACAGCCAGTGTGACAAGGTTTTGCTCCCTTTCTGCTTTGTTTTTGCTGTGTTTTGTTTCTCTCGACAGCTGGCTTAGAACTTGTGTGTTGCTGTTTAGACATCAAGCTTTGGGGCTGAGGTTTTTTTATTCCCAAGTGCTTGCTGGCAGTAAAAATACACTTCACATCTGCAGTGTGTGCACGTGGCTTGGGCTGTGGATTCACACTTCTGGGGCAAAAAGAAGTCCCTTCACACCTGTGCTGCTGGTGGTGTCCCCTGTGAGAAGTTTGGTGGCTCGTTTGTGGCTCTCTCAGTTGTTCCCTTTCACAGAGCTCGGCATTTCTCCCCTTTTCAGTTTCATCCTGCAGAGCTTCGTTCCTGCTGCCGCAGCGTGTTCTGAACCCTCCGCTCGCAGCCTGGGGGTGCCTTTTGTGCTGCTCCTCCGTGGGGCTGCCTTGAGAGCGGAATCAAGGTTGGAAAAGACCTCGGAGATCACTGAGTGCAACCAGCACCAGCACGGCCGGCGCTGACCACGTCCGCCCATGCCACAGCCACAGGTGTTGGAGCACTCCCAGGGGTGGGCACTCCAAACCTCCCTGGGCAGCTGTGCCAAGGCCTGAGCGCCCTTTCCATGGAGGAATTTCCCCAATATCCACCCTGAGCCTCCCCTGGCCCAGCCTGAGGCCGTTCCCTCTCCTCCTGTCCCTGTTCCCTGCGAGCAGAGCCCGACCCCCCCGGCTGCTCCCTCCTGTCAGGGACTTGTCCAGAGCCACAAGGTCCCCCCTGAGCCTCCTTTGCTCCGGGCTGTGCCCCTTTCCCAGCTCTCTCAGGAACTCTCCAACCCCTTGCCAGCTCCGTTCCCTTGCCTGGACTGGCTCCAGCCCCTCCGTGTCCCTCTTGTCCCAGAGGTGCTGCCAGCACTGCAGGTGCCCCAGCAGTGCCAGCACAGGGACGGGCCCAGCGCCCCGCGCATGCGCAGTGGGGGGTGAGGGGGGCCCAGTTCTCCCGCGCATGCGCAGTAGCCACCGCGCCCGCGCATGCGCCGTAGCCACCGCGCCCACGCATGCGCAGTAGCCACCGCGCCCGAGCATGCCCCGTAGCCACCGCGCCCGCGCATGCGCAGTAGCCACCGCGCCCGCGCATGCGCCGTAGCCCCCGCGCCCGCGCATGCGCAGTAGCCCCCGCGCCCGCGCATGCGTAGTAGCCACCGCGCCCGCGCATGCGCAGTACACCCCGCGCCCGCGCATGCGCAGTAGCCACCGCGCCCGCGCATGCGCCGTAGCCCCCGCGCCCGCGCATGCGCAGTAGCCCCCGCGCCCGCGCATGCGCAGTAGCACCCGCGCCCGCGCATGCGCAGTAGCCACCGCGCCCGCGCATGCGCCGTAGACCCCGCGCATGCGCAGTAGCACGCGCGCCCGCGCATGCGCAGTAGCCACCGCGCCCGCGCATGCGCAGTAGCCACCGCGCCCGCGCATGCGCCGTAGCCACCGCGCCCGCGCATGCGCAGTACACCCCGCGCCCGCGCATGCGCAGTAGCCACCGCGCCCGCGCATGCGCCGTAGCCCCCGCGCCCGCGCATGCGCAGTAGACCCCGCGCCCGCGCATGCGTAGTAGCACCCGCGCCCGCGCATGCGCCGTAGCCACCGCGCCCGCGCATGCGCCGTAGACCCCGCGCATGCGCAGTAGCACCCGCGCCCGCGCATGCGCAGTAGCCACCGCGCCCGCGCATGCGCCGTAGCCACCGCGCCCGCGCATGCGCCGTAGCCACCGCGCCCGCGCATGCGCAGTACACCCCACGCCCGCGCATGCGCAGTAGCCACCGCGCCCCCGCATGCGCAGTAGCCCCCGCGCCCGCGCATGCGCAGTAGCCCCCGCGCCCGCGCATGTGCCGTAGCCACCGCGCCCGCGCATGCGCCGTAGCGCCCGCGCCCGCGCATGCGCAGTAGCCCCCGCGCCCGCGCATGCGTAGTAGCCACCGCGCCCGAGCATGCGCAGTACACCCCGCGCCCGCGCATGCGCAGTAGCCACCGCGCCCGCGCATGCGCCGTAGCCCCCGCGCCCGCGCATGCGCAGTAGCCCCCGCGCCCGCGCATGCGCAGTAGCACCCGCGCCCGCGCATGCGCCGTAGCCACCGCGCCCGCGCATGCGCCGTAGACCCCGCGCATGCGCAGTAGCACGCGCGCCCGCGCATGCGCAGTAGCCACCGCGCTGGCGCATGCGCAGTAGCCACCGCGCCCGCGCATGCGCCGTAGCCACCGCGCCCGCGCATGCGCAGTACACCCCGCGCCCGCGCATGCGCAGTAGCCACCGCGCCCGCGCATGCGCCGTAGCCCCCGCGCCCGCGCATGCGCAGTAGCCCCCGCGCCCGCGCATGCGTAGTAGCACCCGCGCCCGCGCATGCGCCGTAGCCACCGCGCCCGCGCATGCGCCGTAGACCCCGCGCATGCGCAGTAGCACCCGCGCCCGCGCATGCGCAGTAGCCACCGCGCCCGCGCATGCGCCGTAGCCACCGCGCCCGCGCATGCGCCGTAGCCACCGCGCCCGCGCATGCGCAGTACACCCCACGCCCGCGCATGCGCAGTAGCCACCGCGCCCCCGCATGCGCAGTAGCCACCGCGCCCCCGCATGCGCAGTAGCCCCCGCGCCCGCGCATGCGCAGTAGCCCCCGCGCCCGCGCATGTGCCGTAGCCACCGCGCCCGCGCATGCGCAGTAGCCACCGCGCCCGCGCATGCGCAGTAGCCACCGCGCCCGTGCGGGCGTGCCGAGTGGGGGCTCCGCGCAGAGGGGCAGCGCGCCCGCGCATGATGCGCAGAGGTTTCTTTCGGACCTGGGCTGCATTTCCATCCCCCGCTCTGGGAGTCACCCGGTGCGTTAGGAGCGAGCCGATCCCGCTCCCTGAGACACAAGGGCTTGCTCGAGGAGACTGTTCCTGTTCCTCTCTTCCAGCCACTCTGCTCTCCCCAAAACACCCATTTCCTCGGAGCTCCTCTGCAACTGCATTTCCATGGACCCAGGGCTCCAGAAGCTGCAGAGTCGTGCAATGGGGTTTTTTTGGGAAGGGACCTTAAGCTCTTGCACTTCCACCTCTGTCATGAGAATCTCAGGGCTCTAAGACTCACAGAACCATTTGGGCTTGGAAGGACCTTCAAGCTCATCCAGTGCCAGCGCTGCCACGGGCAGGGACACCTCCCACTGTCCCGGGCTGCTCCCAGCCCCAGTGTGCAGCCTGGCCTGGAACATTCCAGGGCATCCAGGGGCAAATCCCCCTCTCTGGGCAGACAGAAGGAGCTAAACCTGGCTATTCCTGAGGGAGTGATGGCAGCACAGCCGAGTCCTGCATCCCTGATTCCCACGGGGAATCTCCATGTCCTTCCTGCTATGGGATCCAGGAGTTGCAGTAGGATTTTTGTGTTTGGTGCTGCATTCCCAGCATGGGCAGAAGCTGTCACGCTCGGAAACACAGCCAGTGTGACAAGGTTTTGCTCCCTTTCTGCTTTGTTTTTGCTGTGTTTTGTTTCTCTCGACAGCTGGCTTAGAACTTGTGTGTTGCTGTTTAGACATCAAGCTTTGGGGCTGAGGTTTTTTTATTCCCAAGTGCTTGCTGGCAGTAAAAATACACTTCACATCTGCAGTGTGTGCACGTGGCTTGGGCTGTGGATTCACACTTCTGGGGCAAAAAGAAGTCCCTTCACACCTGTGCTGCTGGTGGTGTCCCCTGTGAGAAGTTTGGTGGCTCGTTTGTGGCTCTCTCAGTTGTTCCCTTTCACAGAGCTCGGCATTTCTCCCCTTTTCAGTTTCATCCTGCAGAGCTTCGTTCCTGCTGCCGCAGCGTGTTCTGAACCCTCCGCTCGCAGCCTGGGGGTGCCTTTTGTGCTGCTCCTCCGTGGGGCTGCCTTGAGAGCGGAATCAAGGTTGGAAAAGACCTCGGAGATCACTGAGTGCAACCAGCACCAGCACGGCCGGCGCTGACCACGTCCGCCCATGCCACAGCCACAGGTGTTGGAGCACTCCCAGGGGTGGGCACTCCAAACCTCCCTGGGCAGCTGTGCCAAGGCCTGAGCGCCCTTTCCATGGAGGAATTTCCCCAATATCCACCCTGAGCCTCCCCTGGCCCAGCCTGAGGCCGTTCCCTCTCCTCCTGTCCCTGTTCCCTGCGAGCAGAGCCCGACCCCCCCGGCTGCTCCCTCCTGTCAGGGACTTGTCCAGAGCCACAAGGTCCCCCCTGAGCCTCCTTTGCTCCGGGCTGTGCCCCTTTCCCAGCTCTCTCAGGAACTCTCCAGCCCCTTGCCAGCTCCGTTCCCTTGCCTGGACTCGCTCCAGCCCCTCCGTGTCCCTCTTGTCCCAGAGGTGCTGCCAGCACTGCAGGTGCCCCAGCAGTGCCAGCACAGGGACGGGCCCAGCGCCCCGCGCATGCGCAGTGGGGGGTGAGGGGGGCCCAGTTCTCCCGCGCATGCGCAGTGGTGTGGGGGTAGGGCCAGCGCGTCCGCGCATGCGTAGTAGCACCCGCGCCCGCGCATGCGCAGTAGCCACCGCGCCCGCGCATGCGCCGTAGCCCCCGCGCCCGCGCATGCGCAGTAGCCCCCGCGCCCGCGCATGCGTAGTAGCACCCGCGCCCGCGCATGCGCCGTAGACCCCGCGCATGCGCAGTAGCACCCGCGCCCCCGCATGCGCAGTAGCCACCGCGCCCGCGCATGCGCCGTAGCCACCGCGCCCGCGCATGCGCCGTAGCCACCGCGCCCGCGCATGCGCAGTACACCCCACGCCCGCGCATGCGCAGTAGCCACCGCGCCCCCGCATGCGCAGTAGCCCCCGCGCCCGCGCATGCGCAGTAGCCCCCGCGCCCGCGCATGTGCCGTAGCCACCGCGCCCGCGCATGCGCAGTAGCCACCGCGCCCGCGCATGCGCGGTAGCCACCGCGCCCGTGCGGGCGTGCCGAGTGGGGGCTCCGCGCAGAGGGGCAGCGCGCCCGCGCATGATGCGCAGAGGTTTCTTTCGGACCTGGACTGCATTTCCATCCCCCGCTCTGGGAGTCACCCGGTGCGTTAGGAGCGAGCCGATCCCGCTCCCTGAGACACAAGGGCTTGCTCGAGGAGACTGTTCCTGTTCCTCTCTTCCAGCCACTCTGCTCTCCCCAAAACACCCATTTCCTCGGAGCTCCTCTGCAACTGCATTTCCATGGACCCAGGGCTCCAGAAGCTGCAGAGTCGTGCAATGGGGTTTTTTTGGGAAGGGACCTTAAGCTCTTGCACTTCCACCTCTGTCATGAGAATCTCAGGGCTCTAAGACTCACAGAACCATTTGGGCTTGGAAGGACCTTCAAGCTCATCCAGTGCCAGCGCTGCCACGGGCAGGGACACCTCCCACTGTCCCGGGCTGCTCCCAGCCCCAGTGTGCAGCCTGGCCTGGAACATTCCAGGGCATCCAGGGGCAAATCCCCCTCTCTGGGCAGACAGAAGGAGCTAAACCTGGCTATTCCTGAGGGAGTGATGGCAGCACAGCCGAGTCCTGCATCCCTGATTCCCACGGGGAATCTCCATGTCCTTCCTGCTATGGGATCCAGGAGTTGCAGTAGGATTTTTGTGTTTGGTGCTGCATTCCCAGCATGGGCAGAAGCTGTCACGCTCGGAAACACAGCCAGTGTGACAAGGTTTTGCTCCCTTTCTGCTTTGTTTTTGCTGTGTTTTGTTTCTCTCGACAGCTGGCTTAGAACTTGTGTGTTGCTGTTTAGACATCAAGCTTTGGGGCTGAGGTTTTTTTATTCCCAAGTGCTTGCTGGCAGTAAAAATACACTTCACATCTGCAGTGTGTGCACGTGGCTTGGGCTGTGGATTCACACTTCTGGGGCAAAAAGAAGTCCCTTCACACCTGTGCTGCTGGTGGTGTCCCCTGTGAGAAGTTTGGTGGCTCGTTTGTGGCTCTCTCAGTTGTTCCCTTTCACAGAGCTCGGCATTTCTCCCCTTTTCAGTTTCATCCTGCAGAGCTTCGTTCCTGCTGCCGCAGCGTGTTCTGAACCCTCCGCTCGCAGCCTGGGGGTGCCTTTTGTGCTGCTCCTCCGTGGGGCTGCCTTGAGAGCGGAATCAAGGTTGGAAAAGACCTCGGAGATCACTGAGTGCAACCAGCACCAGCACGGCCGGCGCTGACCACGTCCGCCCATGCCACAGCCACAGGTGTTGGAGCACTCCCAGGGGTGGGCACTCCAAACCTCCCTGGGCAGCTGTGCCAAGGCCTGAGCGCCCTTTCCATGGAGGAATTTCCCCAATATCCACCCTGAGCCTCCCCTGGCCCAGCCTGAGGCCGTTCCCTCTCCTCCTGTCCCTGTTCCCTGCGAGCAGAGCCCGACCCCCCCGGCTGCTCCCTCCTGTCAGGGACTTGTCCAGAGCCACAAGGTCCCCCCTGAGCCTCCTTTGCTCCGGGCTGTGCCCCTTTCCCAGCTCTCTCAGGAACTCTCCAGCCCCTTGCCAGCTCCGTTCCCTTGCCTGGACTCGCTCCAGCCCCTCCGTGTCCCTCTTGTCCCAGAGGTGCTGCCAGCACTGCAGGTGCCCCAGCAGTGCCAGCACAGGGACGGGCCCAGCGCCCCGCGCATGCGCAGTGGGGGGTGAGGGGGGCCCAGTTCTCCCGCGCATGCGCAGTGGTGTGGGGGTAGGGCCAGCGCGTCCGCGCATGCGTAGTAGCACCCGCGCCCGCGCATGCGCAGTAGCCACCGCGCCCGCGCATGCGCCGTAGCCCCCGCGCCCGCGCATGCGCAGTAGCCCCCGCGCCCGCGCATGCGTAGTAGCACCCGCGCCCGCGCATGCGCCGTAGACCCCGCGCATGCGCAGTAGCACCCGCGCCCGCGCATGCGCAGTAGCCACCGCGCCCGCGCATGCGCCGTAGCCACCGCGCCCGCGCATGCGCCGTAGCCACCGCGCCCGCGCATGCGCAGTACACCCCACGCCCGCGCATGCGCAGTAGCCACCGCGCCCCCGCATGCGCAGTAGCCACCGCGCCCCCGCATGCGCAGTAGCCCCCGCGCCCGCGCATGCGCAGTAGCCCCCGCGCCCGCGCATGTGCCGTAGCCACCGCGCCCGCGCATGCGCAGTAGCCACCGCGCCCGCGCATGCGCGGTAGCCACCGCGCCCGTGCGGGCGTGCCGAGTGGGGGCTCCGCGCAGAGGGGCAGCGCGCCCGCGCATGATGCGCAGAGGTTTCTTTCGGACCTGGGCTGCATTTCCATCCCCCGCTCTGGGAGTCACCCGGTGCGTTAGGAGCGAGCCGATCCCGCTCCCTGAGACACAAGGGCTTGCTCGAGGAGACTGTTCCTGTTCCTCTCTTCCAGCCACTCTGCTCTCCCCAAAACACCCATTTCCTCGGAGCTCCTCTGCAACTGCATTTCCATGGACCCAGGGCTCCAGAAGCTGCAGAGTCGTGCAATGGGGTTTTTTTGGGAAGGGACCTTAAGCTCTTGCACTTCCACCTCTGTCATGAGAATCTCAGGGCTCTAAGACTCACAGAACCATTTGGGCTTGGAAGGACCTTCAAGCTCATCCAGTGCCAGCGCTGCCACGGGCAGGGACACCTCCCACTGTCCCGGGCTGCTCCCAGCCCCAGTGTGCAGCCTGGCCTGGAACATTCCAGGGCATCCAGGGGCAAATCCCCCTCTCTGGGCAGACAGAAGGAGCTAAACCTGGCTATTCCTGAGGGAGTGATGGCAGCACAGCCGAGTCCTGCATCCCTGATTCCCACGGGGAATCTCCATGTCCTTCCTGCTATGGGATCCAGGAGTTGCAGTAGGATTTTTGTGTTTGGTGCTGCATTCCCAGCATGGGCAGAAGCTGTCACGCTCGGAAACACAGCCAGTGTGACAAGGTTTTGCTCCCTTTCTGCTTTGTTTTTGCTGTGTTTTGTTTCTCTCGACAGCTGGCTTAGAACTTGTGTGTTGCTGTTTAGACATCAAGCTTTGGGGCTGAGGTTTTTTTATTCCCAAGTGCTTGCTGGCAGTAAAAATACACTTCACATCTGCAGTGTGTGCACGTGGCTTGGGCTGTGGATTCACACTTCTGGGGCAAAAAGAAGTCCCTTCACACCTGTGCTGCTGGTGGTGTCCCCTGTGAGAAGTTTGGTGGCTCGTTTGTGGCTCTCTCAGTTGTTCCCTTTCACAGAGCTCGGCATTTCTCCCCTTTTCAGTTTCATCCTGCAGAGCTTCGTTCCTGCTGCCGCAGCGTGTTCTGAACCCTCCGCTCGCAGCCTGGGGGTGCCTTTTGTGCTGCTCCTCCGTGGGGCTGCCTTGAGAGCGGAATCAAGGTTGGAAAAGACCTCGGAGATCACTGAGTGCAACCAGCACCAGCACGGCCGGCGCTGACCACGTCCGCCCATGCCACAGCCACAGGTGTTGGAGCACTCCCAGGGGTGGGCACTCCAAACCTCCCTGGGCAGCTGTGCCAAGGCCTGAGCGCCCTTTCCATGGAGGAATTTCCCCAATATCCACCCTGAGCCTCCCCTGGCCCAGCCTGAGGCCGTTCCCTCTCCTCCTGTCCCTGTTCCCTGCGAGCAGAGCCCGACCCCCCCGGCTGCTCCCTCCTGTCAGGGACTTGTCCAGAGCCACAAGGTCCCCCCTGAGCCTCCTTTGCTCCGGGCTGTGCCCCTTTCCCAGCTCTCTCAGGAACTCTCCAACCCCTTGCCAGCTCCGTTCCCTTGCCTGGACTGGCTCCAGCCCCTCCGTGTCCCTCTTGTCCCAGAGGTGCTGCCAGCACTGCAGGTGCCCCAGCAGTGCCAGCACAGGGACGGGCCCAGCGCCCCGCGCATGCGCAGTAGCCACCGCGCCCGCGCATGCGCCGTAGCCACCGCGCCCGCGCATGCGCAGTAGCCACCGCGCCCGAGCATGCCCCGTAGCCACCGCGCCCGCGCATGCGCAGTAGCCACCGCGCCCGCGCATGCGCCGTAGCCCCCGCGCCCGCGCATGCGCAGTAGCCCCCGCGCCCGCGCATGCGTAGTAGCCACCGCGCCCGCGCATGCGCAGTACACCCCGCGCCCGCGCATGCGCAGTAGCCACCGCGCCCGCGCATGCGCCGTAGCCCCCGCGCCCGCGCATGCGCAGTAGCCCCCGCGCATGCGCAGTAGCACGCGCGCCCGCGCATGCGCAGTAGCCACCGCGCTGGCGCATGCGCAGTAGCCACCGCGCCCGCGCATGCGCCGTAGCCACCGCGCCCGCGCATGCGCAGTACACCCCGCGCCCGCGCATGCGCAGTAGCCACCGCGCCCGCGCATGCGCCGTAGCCACCGCGCCCGCGCATGCGCAGTAGCCCCCGCGCCCGCGCATGCGTAGTAGCACCCGCGCCCGCGCATGCGCCGTAGCCACCGCGCCCGCGCATGCGCCGTAGACCCCGCGCATGCGCAGTAGCACCCGCGCCCGCGCATGCGCAGTAGCCACCGCGCCCGCGCATGCGCCGTAGCCACCGCGCCCGCGCATGCGCCGTAGCCACCGCGCCCGCGCATGCGCAGTACACCCCACGCCCGCGCATGCGCAGTAGCCACCGCGCCCCCGCATGCGCAGTAGCCACCGCGCCCCCGCATGCGCAGTAGCCCCCGCGCCCGCGCATGCGCAGTAGCCCCCGCGCCCGCGCATGTGCCGTAGCCACCGCGCCCGCGCATGCGCAGTAGCCACCGCGCCCGCGCATGCGCAGTAGCCACCGCGCCCGTGCGGGCGTGCCGAGTGGGGGCTCCGCGCAGAGGGGCAGCGCGCCCGCGCATGATGCGCAGAGGTTTCTTTCGGACCTGGGCTGCATTTCCATCCCCCGCTCTGGGAGTCACCCGGTGCGTTAGGAGCGAGCCGATCCCGCTCCCTGAGACACAAGGGCTTGCTCGAGGAGACTGTTCCTGTTCCTCTCTTCCAGCCACTCTGCTCTCCCCAAAACACCCATTTCCTCGGAGCTCCTCTGCAACTGCATTTCCATGGACCCAGGGCTCCAGAAGCTGCAGAGTCGTGCAATGGGGTTTTTTTGGGAAGGGACCTTAAGCTCTTGCACTTCCACCTCTGTCATGAGAATCTCAGGGCTCTAAGACTCACAGAACCATTTGGGCTTGGAAGGACCTTCAAGCTCATCCAGTGCCAGCGCTGCCACGGGCAGGGACACCTCCCACTGTCCCGGGCTGCTCCCAGCCCCAGTGTGCAGCCTGGCCTGGAACATTCCAGGGCATCCAGGGGCAAATCCCCCTCTCTGGGCAGACAGAAGGAGCTAAACCTGGCTATTCCTGAGGGAGTGATGGCAGCACAGCCGAGTCCTGCATCCCTGATTCCCACGGGGAATCTCCATGTCCTTCCTGCTATGGGATCCAGGAGTTGCAGTAGGATTTTTGTGTTTGGTGCTGCATTCCCAGCATGGCAGAAGCTGTCACGCTCGGAAACACAGCCAGTGTGACAAGGTTTTGCTCCCTTTCTGCTTTGTTTTTGCTGTGTTTTGTTTCTCTCGACAGCTGGCTTAGAACTTGTGTGTTGCTGTTTAGACATCAAGCTTTGGGGCTGAGGTTTTTTTATTCCCAAGTGCTTGCTGGCAGTAAAAATACACTTCACATCTGCAGTGTGTGCACGTGGCTTGGGCTGTGGATTCACACTTCTGGGGCAAAAAGAAGTCCCTTCACACCTGTGCTGCTGGTGGTGTCCCCTGTGAGAAGTTTGGTGGCTCGTTTGTGGCTCTCTCAGTTGTTCCCTTTCACAGAGCTCGGCATTTCTCCCCTTTTCAGTTTCATCCTGCAGAGCTTCGTTCCTGCTGCCGCAGCGTGTTCTGAACCCTCCGCTCGCAGCCTGGGGGTGCCTTTTGTGCTGCTCCTCCGTGGGGCTGCCTTGAGAGCGGAATCAAGGTTGGAAAAGACCTCGGAGATCACTGAGTGCAACCAGCACCAGCACGGCCGGCGCTGACCACGTCCGCCCATGCCACAGCCACAGGTGTTGGAGCACTCCCAGGGGTGGGCACTCCAAACCTCCCTGGGCAGCTGTGCCAAGGCCTGAGCGCCCTTTCCATGGAGGAATTTCCCCAATATCCACCCTGAGCCTCCCCTGGCCCAGCCTGAGGCCGTTCCCTCTCCTCCTGTCCCTGTTCCCTGCGAGCAGAGCCCGACCCCCCCGGCTGCTCCCTCCTGTCAGGGACTTGTCCAGAGCCACAAGGTCCCCCCTGAGCCTCCTTTGCTCCGGGCTGTGCCCCTTTCCCAGCTCTCTCAGGAACTCTCCAACCCCTTGCCAGCTCCGTTCCCTTGCCTGGACTGGCTCCAGCCCCTCCGTGTCCCTCTTGTCCCAGAGGTGCTGCCAGCACTGCAGGTGCCCCAGCAGTGCCAGCACAGGGACGGGCCCAGCGCCCCGCGCATGCGCAGTGGGGGGTGAGGGGGGCCCAGTTCTCCCGCGCATGCGCAGTAGCCACCGCGCCCGCGCATGCGCCGTAGCCACCGCGCCCGCGCATGCGCAGTAGCCACCGCGCCCGAGCATGCCCCGTAGCCACCGCGCCCGCGCATGCGCCGTAGCCACCGAGCCCGCGCATGCGCAGTACATCCCGCGCCCGCGCATGCGCAGTAGCCACCGCGCCCGCGCATGCGCCGTAGCCCCCGCGCCCGCGCATGCGCAGTAGCCACCGCGCCCGGGCATGCGCAGTAGCCACCGCGCCCGCGCATGCGCCGTAGACCCCGCGCCCGCGCATGCGCAGTAGCCACCGCGACCGCGCATGCGTAGTAGCACCCGATCCCGCGCATGCGCCGTAGCCACCGCGCCCGCGCATGCGCCGTAGCCACGGCGCCCGCGCATGCGCCGTAGCCCCCGCGCCCGCGCATGCGCAGTAGCCACCGGGCCCGCGCATGCGCAGTATCCCCCGCGCCCGCGCAAGCGCCGTAACCCCCGCGCCCGCGCATGCGCCGGACCAGCCGCGCCCGCGCATGCGCAGTAGCCCCCGCGCCCGCGCATGCGCCGTAGACCCCGCGCCCGCGCATGCGCCGTAGCCACCGCGCCCACGCCCGAGCATGCGCCGTAGCCCCCGCGCCCCCGCATGCGCCGTAGCCACCGCGCCCGCGCATGCGCCGTAGCCCCCGCGCCCGCGCATGCGCAGTAGCCACTTCGCCCGCGCATGCGCAGTAGCCACCGCGCCCGCGCATGCGCAGTAGCCCACACCCTCGCGCATGCGCAGTAGCCACCGCGCCCGCGCATGCGCCGCAGCCACCGCGCCCGCGCATGCGCAGTAGCCCCCGCGCCCGCGCATGCGCAGTAGCCACCGCGCCCGCGCATGCGTAGTAGCACCCGATCCCGCGCATGCGCCGTAGCCCCCGCGCCCGCGCATGCGCCGTAGCCACCGCGCCCGCGCATGCGCAGTAGCCCCCGCGCCCGCGCATGCGCAGTAGCACCCGCGCCCGCGCATGCGCCGTAGCCACCGCGCCCGCGCATGCGCCGTAGACCCCGCGCATGCGCAGTAGCACGCGCGCCCGCGCATGCGCAGTAGCCACCGCGCTGGCGCATGCGCAGTAGCCACCGCGCCCGCGCATGCGCCGTAGCCACCGCGCCCGCGCATGCGCAGTACACCCCGCGCCCGCGCATGCGCAGTAGCCACCGCGCCCGCGCATGCGCCGTAGCCACCGCGCCCGCGCATGCGCAGTAGCCCCCGCGCCCGCGCATGCGTAGTAGCACCCGCGCCCGCGCATGCGCCGTAGCCACCGCGCCCGCGCATGCGCCGTAGACCCCGCGCATGCGCAGTAGCACCCGCGCCCGCGCATGCGCAGTAGCCACCGCGCCCGCGCATGCGCCGTAGCCACCGCGCCCGCGCATGCGCCGTAGCCACCGCGCCCGCGCATGCGCAGTACACCCCACGCCCGCGCATGCGCAGTAGCCACCGCGCCCCCGCATGCGCAGTAGCCACCGCGCCCCCGCATGCGCAGTAGCCCCCGCGCCCGCGCATGCGCAGTAGCCCCCGCGCCCGCGCATGTGCCGTAGCCACCGCGCCCGCGCATGCGCAGTAGCCACCGCGCCCGCGCATGCGCAGTAGCCACCGCGCCCGTGCGGGCGTGCCGAGTGGGGGCTCCGCGCAGAGGGGCAGCGCGCCCGCGCATGATGCGCAGAGGTTTCTTTCGGACCTGGGCTGCATTTCCATCCCCCGCTCTGGGAGTCACCCGGTGCGTTAGGAGCGAGCCGATCCCGCTCCCTGAGACACAAGGGCTTGCTCGAGGAGACTGTTCCTGTTCCTCTCTTCCAGCCACTCTGCTCTCCCCAAAACACCCATTTCCTCGGAGCTCCTCTGCAACTGCATTTCCATGGACCCAGGGCTCCAGAAGCTGCAGAGTCGTGCAATGGGGTTTTTTTGGGAAGGGACCTTAAGCTCTTGCACTTCCACCTCTGTCATGAGAATCTCAGGGCTCTAAGACTCACAGAACCATTTGGGCTTGGAAGGACCTTCAAGCTCATCCAGTGCCAGCGCTGCCACGGGCAGGGACACCTCCCACTGTCCCGGGCTGCTCCCAGCCCCAGTGTGCAGCCTGGCCTGGAACATTCCAGGGCATCCAGGGGCAAATCCCCCTCTCTGGGCAGACAGAAGGAGCTAAACCTGGCTATTCCTGAGGGAGTGATGGCAGCACAGCCGAGTCCTGCATCCCTGATTCCCACGGGGAATCTCCATGTCCTTCCTGCTATGGGATCCAGGAGTTGCAGTAGGATTTTTGTGTTTGGTGCTGCATTCCCAGCATGGCAGAAGCTGTCACGCTCGGAAACACAGCCAGTGTGACAAGGTTTTGCTCCCTTTCTGCTTTGTTTTTGCTGTGTTTTGTTTCTCTCGACAGCTGGCTTAGAACTTGTGTGTTGCTGTTTAGACATCAAGCTTTGGGGCTGAGGTTTTTTTATTCCCAAGTGCTTGCTGGCAGTAAAAATACACTTCACATCTGCAGTGTGTGCACGTGGCTTGGGCTGTGGATTCACACTTCTGGGGCAAAAAGAAGTCCCTTCACACCTGTGCTGCTGGTGGTGTCCCCTGTGAGAAGTTTGGTGGCTCGTTTGTGGCTCTCTCAGTTGTTCCCTTTCACAGAGCTCGGCATTTCTCCCCTTTTCAGTTTCATCCTGCAGAGCTTCGTTCCTGCTGCCGCAGCGTGTTCTGAACCCTCCGCTCGCAGCCTGGGGGTGCCTTTTGTGCTGCTCCTCCGTGGGGCTGCCTTGAGAGCGGAATCAAGGTTGGAAAAGACCTCGGAGATCACTGAGTGCAACCAGCACCAGCACGGCCGGCGCTGACCACGTCCGCCCATGCCACAGCCACAGGTGTTGGAGCACTCCCAGGGGTGGGCACTCCAAACCTCCCTGGGCAGCTGTGCCAAGGCCTGAGCGCCCTTTCCATGGAGGAATTTCCCCAATATCCACCCTGAGCCTCCCCTGGCCCAGCCTGAGGCCGTTCCCTCTCCTCCTGTCCCTGTTCCCTGCGAGCAGAGCCCGACCCCCCCGGCTGCTCCCTCCTGTCAGGGACTTGTCCAGAGCCACAAGGTCCCCCCTGAGCCTCCTTTGCTCCGGGCTGTGCCCCTTTCCCAGCTCTCTCAGGAACTCTCCAACCCCTTGCCAGCTCCGTTCCCTTGCCTGGACTGGCTCCAGCCCCTCCGTGTCCCTCTTGTCCCAGAGGTGCTGCCAGCACTGCAGGTGCCCCAGCAGTGCCAGCACAGGGACGGGCCCAGCGCCCCGCGCATGCGCAGTGGGGGGTGAGGGGGGCCCAGTTCTCCCGCGCATGCGCAGTGGTGTGGGGGTAGGGCCAGCGCGTCCGCGCATGCGTACTAGCACCCGCGCCCGCGCATTCGCAGTAGCCACCGCGCCCGCGCATGCGCCGTAGCCCCCGCGCCCGCGCATGCGCAGTAGCCCCCGCGCCCGCGCATGCGTAGTAGCACCCGCGCCCGCGCATGCGCCGTAGCCACCGCGCCCGCGCATGCGCCGTAGACCCCGCGCATGCGCAGTAGCACCCGCGCCCGCGCATGCGCAGTAGCCACCGCGCCCGCGCATGCGCCGTAGCCACCGCGCCCGCGCATGCGCCGTAGACCCCGCGCCCGCGCATGCGCAGTACACCCCACGCCCGCGCATGCGCAGTAGCCACCGCGCCCCCGCATGCGCAGTAGCCACCGCGCCCCCGCATGCGCAGTAGCCCCCGCGCCCGCGCATGCGCAGTAGCCCCCGCGCCCGCGCATGTGCCGTAGCCACCGCGCCCGCGCATGCGCAGTAGCCACCGCGCCCGCGCATGCGCAGTAGCCACCGCGCCCGTGCGGGCGTGCCGAGTGGGGGCTCCGCGCAGAGGGGCAGCGCGCCCGCGCATGATGCGCAGAGGTTTCTTTCGGACCTGGGCTGCATTTCCATCCCCCGCTCTGGGAGTCACCCGGTGCGTTAGGAGCGAGCCGATCCCGCTCCCTGAGACACAAGGGCTTGCTCGAGGAGACTGTTCCTGTTCCTCTCTTCCAGCCACTCTGCTCTCCCCAAAACACCCATTTCCTCGGAGCTCCTCTGCAACTGCATTTCCATGGACCCAGGGCTCCAGAAGCTGCAGAGTCGTGCAATGGGGTTTTTTTGGGAAGGGACCTTAAGCTCTTGCACTTCCACCTCTGTCATGAGAATCTCAGGGCTCTAAGACTCACAGAACCATTTGGGCTTGGAAGGACCTTCAAGCTCATCCAGTGCCAGCGCTGCCACGGGCAGGGACACCTCCCACTGTCCCGGGCTGCTCCCAGCCCCAGTGTGCAGCCTGGCCTGGAACATTCCAGGGCATCCAGGGGCAAATCCCCCTCTCTGGGCAGACAGAAGGAGCTAAACCTGGCTATTCCTGAGGGAGTGATGGCAGCACAGCCGAGTCCTGCATCCCTGATTCCCACGGGGAATCTCCATGTCCTTCCTGCTATGGGATCCAGGAGTTGCAGTAGGATTTTTGTGTTTGGTGCTGCATTCCCAGCATGGGCAGAAGCTGTCACGCTCGGAAACACAGCCAGTGTGACAAGGTTTTGCTCCCTTTCTGCTTTGTTTTTGCTGTGTTTTGTTTCTCTCGACAGCTGGCTTAGAACTTGTGTGTTGCTGTTTAGACATCAAGCTTTGGGGCTGAGGTTTTTTTATTCCCAAGTGCTTGCTGGCAGTAAAAATACACTTCACATCTGCAGTGTGTGCACGTGGCTTGGGCTGTGGATTCACACTTCTGGGGCAAAAAGAAGTCCCTTCACACCTGTGCTGCTGGTGGTGTCCCCTGTGAGAAGTTTGGTGGCTCGTTTGTGGCTCTCTCAGTTGTTCCCTTTCACAGAGCTCGGCATTTCTCCCCTTTTCAGTTTCATCCTGCAGAGCTTCGTTCCTGCTGCCGCAGCGTGTTCTGAACCCTCCGCTCGCAGCCTGGGGGTGCCTTTTGTGCTGCTCCTCCGTGGGGCTGCCTTGAGAGCGGAATCAAGGTTGGAAAAGACCTCGGAGATCACTGAGTGCAACCAGCACCAGCACGGCCGGCGCTGACCACGTCCGCCCATGCCACAGCCACAGGTGTTGGAGCACTCCCAGGGGTGGGCACTCCAAACCTCCCTGGGCAGCTGTGCCAAGGCCTGAGCGCCCTTTCCATGGAGGAATTTCCCCAATATCCACCCTGAGCCTCCCCTGGCCCAGCCTGAGGCCGTTCCCTCTCCTCCTGTCCCTGTTCCCTGCGAGCAGAGCCCGACCCCCCCGGCTGCTCCCTCCTGTCAGGGACTTGTCCAGAGCCACAAGGTCCCCCCTGAGCCTCCTTTGCTCCGGGCTGTGCCCCTTTCCCAGCTCTCTCAGGAACTCTCCAACCCCTTGCCAGCTCCGTTCCCTTGCCTGGACTGGCTCCAGCCCCTCCGTGTCCCTCTTGTCCCAGAGGTGCTGCCAGCACTGCAGGTGCCCCAGCAGTGCCAGCACAGGGACGGGCCCAGCGCCCCGCGCATGCGCAGTGGGGGGTGAGGGGGGCCCAGTTCTCCCGCGCATGCGCAGTGGTGTGGGGGTAGGGCCAGCGCGTCCGCGCATGCGTACTAGCACCCGCGCCCGCGCATTCGCAGTAGCCACCGCGCCCGCGCATGCGCCGTAGCACCCGCGCCCGCGCATGCGCAGTAGCCACCGCGCCCGCGCATGCGTAGTAGCACCCGCGCCCGCGCATGCGCCGTAGCCACCGCGCCCGCGCATGCGCCGTAGACCCCGCGCATGCGCAGTAGCACCCGCGCCCGCGCATGCGCAGTAGCCACCGCGCCCGCGCATGCGCCGTAGCCACCGCGCCCGCGCATGCGCCGTAGACCCCGCGCCCGCGCATGCGCAGTACACCCCACGCCCGCGCATGCGCAGTAGCCACCGCGCCCCCGCATGCGCAGTAGCCACCGCGCCCCCGCATGCGCAGTAGCCCCCGCGCCCGCGCATGCGCAGTAGCCCCCGCGCCCGCGCATGTGCCGTAGCCACCGCGCCCGCGCATGCGCAGTAGCCACCGCGCCCGCGCATGCGCAGTAGCCACCGCGCCCGTGCGGGCGTGCCGAGTGGGGGCTCCGCGCAGAGGGGCAGCGCGCCCGCGCATGATGCGCAGAGGTTTCTTTCGGACCTGGGCTGCATTTCCATCCCCCGCTCTGGGAGTCACCCGGTGCGTTAGGAGCGAGCCGATCCCGCTCCCTGAGACACAAGGGCTTGCTCGAGGAGACTGTTCCTGTTCCTCTCTTCCAGCCACTCTGCTCTCCCCAAAACACCCATTTCCTCGGAGCTCCTCTGCAACTGCATTTCCATGGACCCAGGGCTCCAGAAGCTGCAGAGTCGTGCAATGGGGTTTTTTTGGGAAGGGACCTTAAGCTCTTGCACTTCCACCTCTGTCATGAGAATCTCAGGGCTCTAAGACTCACAGAACCATTTGGGCTTGGAAGGACCTTCAAGCTCATCCAGTGCCAGCGCTGCCACGGGCAGGGACACCTCCCACTGTCCCGGGCTGCTCCCAGCCCCAGTGTGCAGCCTGGCCTGGAACATTCCAGGGCATCCAGGGGCAAATCCCCCTCTCTGGGCAGACAGAAGGAGCTAAACCTGGCTATTCCTGAGGGAGTGATGGCAGCACAGCCGAGTCCTGCATCCCTGATTCCCACGGGGAATCTCCATGTCCTTCCTGCTATGGGATCCAGGAGTTGCAGTAGGATTTTTGTGTTTGGTGCTGCATTCCCAGCATGGGCAGAAGCTGTCACGCTCGGAAACACAGCCAGTGTGACAAGGTTTTGCTCCCTTTCTGCTTTGTTTTTGCTGTGTTTTGTTTCTCTCGACAGCTGGCTTAGAACTTGTGTGTTGCTGTTTAGACATCAAGCTTTGGGGCTGAGGTTTTTTTATTCCCAAGTGCTTGCTGGCAGTAAAAATACACTTCACATCTGCAGTGTGTGCACGTGGCTTGGGCTGTGGATTCACACTTCTGGGGCAAAAAGAAGTCCCTTCACACCTGTGCTGCTGGTGGTGTCCCCTGTGAGAAGTTTGGTGGCTCGTTTGTGGCTCTCTCAGTTGTTCCCTTTCACAGAGCTCGGCATTTCTCCCCTTTTCAGTTTCATCCTGCAGAGCTTCGTTCCTGCTGCCGCAGCGTGTTCTGAACCCTCCGCTCGCAGCCTGGGGGTGCCTTTTGTGCTGCTCCTCCGTGGGGCTGCCTTGAGAGCGGAATCAAGGTTGGAAAAGACCTCGGAGATCACTGAGTGCAACCAGCACCAGCACGGCCGGCGCTGACCACGTCCGCCCATGCCACAGCCACAGGTGTTGGAGCACTCCCAGGGGTGGGCACTCCAAACCTCCCTGGGCAGCTGTGCCAAGGCCTGAGCGCCCTTTCCATGGAGGAATTTCCCCAATATCCACCCTGAGCCTCCCCTGGCCCAGCCTGAGGCCGTTCCCTCTCCTCCTGTCCCTGTTCCCTGCGAGCAGAGCCCGACCCCCCCGGCTGCTCCCTCCTGTCAGGGACTTGTCCAGAGCCACAAGGTCCCCCCTGAGCCTCCTTTGCTCCGGGCTGTGCCCCTTTCCCAGCTCTCTCAGGAACTCTCCAACCCCTTGCCAGCTCCGTTCCCTTGCCTGGACTGGCTCCAGCCCCTCCGTGTCCCTCTTGTCCCAGAGGTGCTGCCAGCACTGCAGGTGCCCCAGCAGTGCCAGCACAGGGACGGGCCCAGCGCCCCGCGCATGCGCAGTGGGGGGTGAGGGGGGCCCAGTTCTCCCGCGCATGCGCAGTGGTGTGGGGGTAGGGCCAGCGCGTCCGCGCATGCGTAGTAGCACCCGCGCCCGCGCATGCGCAGTAGCCACCGCGCCCGCGCATGCGCCGTAGCCCCCGCGCCCGCGCATGCGCAGTAGCCCCCGCGCCCGCGCATGCGTAGTAGCACCCGCGCCCGCGCATGCGCCGTAGACCCCGCGCATGCGCAGTAGCACCCGCGCCCGCGCATGCGCAGTAGCCACCGCGCCCGCGCATGCGCCGTAGCCACCGCGCCCGCGCATGCGCCGTAGCCACCGCGCCCGCGCATGCGCAGTACACCCCACGCCCGCGCATGCGCAGTAGCCACCGCGCCCCCGCATGCGCAGTAGCCACCGCGCCCCCGCATGCGCAGTAGCCCCCGCGCCCGCGCATGCGCAGTAGCCCCCGCGCCCGCGCATGTGCCGTAGCCACCGCGCCCGCGCATGCGCAGTAGCCACCGCGCCCGCGCATGCGCGGTAGCCACCGCGCCCGTGCGGGCGTGCCGAGTGGGGGCTCCGCGCAGAGGGGCAGCGCGCCCGCGCATGATGCGCAGAGGTTTCTTTCGGACCTGGGCTGCATTTCCATCCCCCGCTCTGGGAGTCACCCGGTGCGTTAGGAGCGAGCCGATCCCGCTCCCTGAGACACAAGGGCTTGCTCGAGGAGACTGTTCCTGTTCCTCTCTTCCAGCCACTCTGCTCTCCCCAAAACACCCATTTCCTCGGAGCTCCTCTGCAACTGCATTTCCATGGACCCAGGGCTCCAGAAGCTGCAGAGTCGTGCAATGGGGTTTTTTTGGGAAGGGACCTTAAGCTCTTGCACTTCCACCTCTGTCATGAGAATCTCAGGGCTCTAAGACTCACAGAACCATTTGGGCTTGGAAGGACCTTCAAGCTCATCCAGTGCCAGCGCTGCCACGGGCAGGGACACCTCCCACTGTCCCGGGCTGCTCCCAGCCCCAGTGTGCAGCCTGGCCTGGAACATTCCAGGGCATCCAGGGGCAAATCCCCCTCTCTGGGCAGACAGAAGGAGCTAAACCTGGCTATTCCTGAGGGAGTGATGGCAGCACAGCCGAGTCCTGCATCCCTGATTCCCACGGGGAATCTCCATGTCCTTCCTGCTATGGGATCCAGGAGTTGCAGTAGGATTTTTGTGTTTGGTGCTGCATTCCCAGCATGGGCAGAAGCTGTCACGCTCGGAAACACAGCCAGTGTGACAAGGTTTTGCTCCCTTTCTGCTTTGTTTTTGCTGTGTTTTGTTTCTCTCGACAGCTGGCTTAGAACTTGTGTGTTGCTGTTTAGACATCAAGCTTTGGGGCTGAGGTTTTTTTATTCCCAAGTGCTTGCTGGCAGTAAAAATACACTTCACATCTGCAGTGTGTGCACGTGGCTTGGGCTGTGGATTCACACTTCTGGGGCAAAAAGAAGTCCCTTCACACCTGTGCTGCTGGTGGTGTCCCCTGTGAGAAGTTTGGTGGCTCGTTTGTGGCTCTCTCAGTTGTTCCCTTTCACAGAGCTCGGCATTTCTCCCCTTTTCAGTTTCATCCTGCAGAGCTTCGTTCCTGCTGCCGCAGCGTGTTCTGAACCCTCCGCTCGCAGCCTGGGGGTGCCTTTTGTGCTGCTCCTCCGTGGGGCTGCCTTGAGAGCGGAATCAAGGTTGGAAAAGACCTCGGAGATCACTGAGTGCAACCAGCACCAGCACGGCCGGCGCTGACCACGTCCGCCCATGCCACAGCCACAGGTGTTGGAGCACTCCCAGGGGTGGGCACTCCAAACCTCCCTGGGCAGCTGTGCCAAGGCCTGAGCGCCCTTTCCATGGAGGAATTTCCCCAATATCCACCCTGAGCCTCCCCTGGCCCAGCCTGAGGCCGTTCCCTCTCCTCCTGTCCCTGTTCCCTGCGAGCAGAGCCCGACCCCCCCGGCTGCTCCCTCCTGTCAGGGACTTGTCCAGAGCCACAAGGTCCCCCCTGAGCCTCCTTTGCTCCGGGCTGTGCCCCTTTCCCAGCTCTCTCAGGAACTCTCCAACCCCTTGCCAGCTCCGTTCCCTTGCCTGGACTGGCTCCAGCCCCTCCGTGTCCCTCTTGTCCCAGAGGTGCTGCCAGCACTGCAGGTGCCCCAGCAGTGCCAGCACAGGGACGGGCCCAGCGCCCCGCGCATGCGCAGTGGGGGGTGAGGGGGGCCCAGTTCTCCCGCGCATGCGCAGTAGCCACCGCGCCCGCGCATGCGCCGTAGCCACCGCGCCCGCGCATGCGCAGTAGCCACCGCGCCCGAGCATGCCCCGTAGCCACCGCGCCCGCGCATGCGCAGTAGCCACCGCGCCCGCGCATGCGCCGTAGCCCCCGCGCCCGCGCATGCGCAGTAGCCCCCGCGCCCGCGCATGCGTAGTAGCCACCGCGCCCGCGCATGCGCAGTAGCCACCGCGCCCGCGCATGCGCAGTAGCCACCGCGCCCGCGCATGCGCCGTAGCCCCCGCGCCCGCGCATGCGCAGTAGCCCCCGCGCCCGCGCATGCGCAGTAGCACCCGCGCCCGCGCATGCGCCGTAGCCACCGCGCCCGCGCATGCGCCGTAGACCCCGCGCATGCGCAGTAGCACGCGCGCCCGCGCATGCGCAGTAGCCACCGCGCCCGCGCATGCGCAGTAGCCACCGCGCCCGCGCATGCGCCGTAGCCACCGCGCCCGCGCATGCGCAGTACACCCCGCGCCCGCGCATGCGCAGTAGCCACCGCGCCCGCGCATGCGCCGTAGCCCCCGCGCCCGCGCATGCGCAGTAGCCCCCGCGCCCGCGCATGCGTAGTAGCACCCGCGCCCGCGCATGCGCCGTAGCCACCGCGCCCGCGCATGCGCCGTAGACCCCGCGCATGCGCAGTAGCACCCGCGCCCGCGCATGCGCAGTAGCCACCGCGCCCGCGCATGCGCCGTAGCCACCGCGCCCGCGCATGCGCCGTAGCCACCGCGCCCGCGCATGCGCAGTACACCCCACGCCCGCGCATGCGCAGTAGCCACCGCGCCCCCGCATGCGCAGTAGCCACCGCGCCCCCGCATGCGCAGTAGCCCCCGCGCCCGCGCATGCGCAGTAGCCCCCGCGCCCGCGCATGTGCCGTAGCCACCGCGCCCGCGCATGCGCAGTAGCCACCGCGCCCGCGCATGCGCAGTAGCCACCGCGCCCGTGCGGGCGTGCCGAGTGGGGGCTCCGCGCAGAGGGGCAGCGCGCCCGCGCATGATGCGCAGAGGTTTCTTTCGGACCTGGGCTGCATTTCCATCCCCCGCTCTGGGAGTCACCCGGTGCGTTAGGAGCGAGCCGATCCCGCTCCCTGAGACACAAGGGCTTGCTCGAGGAGACTGTTCCTGTTCCTCTCTTCCAGCCACTCTGCTCTCCCCAAAACACCCATTTCCTCGGAGCTCCTCTGCAACTGCATTTCCATGGACCCAGGGCTCCAGAAGCTGCAGAGTCGTGCAATGGGGTTTTTTTGGGAAGGGACCTTAAGCTCTTGCACTTCCACCTCTGTCATGAGAATCTCAGGGCTCTAAGACTCACAGAACCATTTGGGCTTGGAAGGACCTTCAAGCTCATCCAGTGCCAGCGCTGCCACGGGCAGGGACACCTCCCACTGTCCCGGGCTGCTCCCAGCCCCAGTGTGCAGCCTGGCCTGGAACATTCCAGGGCATCCAGGGGCAAATCCCCCTCTCTGGGCAGACAGAAGGAGCTAAACCTGGCTATTCCTGAGGGAGTGATGGCAGCACAGCCGAGTCCTGCATCCCTGATTCCCACGGGGAATCTCCATGTCCTTCCTGCTATGGGATCCAGGAGTTGCAGTAGGATTTTTGTGTTTGGTGCTGCATTCCCAGCATGGCAGAAGCTGTCACGCTCGGAAACACAGCCAGTGTGACAAGGTTTTGCTCCCTTTCTGCTTTGTTTTTGCTGTGTTTTGTTTCTCTCGACAGCTGGCTTAGAACTTGTGTGTTGCTGTTTAGACATCAAGCTTTGGGGCTGAGGTTTTTTTATTCCCAAGTGCTTGCTGGCAGTAAAAATACACTTCACATCTGCAGTGTGTGCACGTGGCTTGGGCTGTGGATTCACACTTCTGGGGCAAAAAGAAGTCCCTTCACACCTGTGCTGCTGGTGGTGTCCCCTGTGAGAAGTTTGGTGGCTCGTTTGTGGCTCTCTCAGTTGTTCCCTTTCACAGAGCTCGGCATTTCTCCCCTTTTCAGTTTCATCCTGCAGAGCTTCGTTCCTGCTGCCGCAGCGTGTTCTGAACCCTCCGCTCGCAGCCTGGGGGTGCCTTTTGTGCTGCTCCTCCGTGGGGCTGCCTTGAGAGCGGAATCAAGGTTGGAAAAGACCTCGGAGATCACTGAGTGCAACCAGCACCAGCACGGCCGGCGCTGACCACGTCCGCCCATGCCACAGCCACAGGTGTTGGAGCACTCCCAGGGGTGGGCACTCCAAACCTCCCTGGGCAGCTGTGCCAAGGCCTGAGCGCCCTTTCCATGGAGGAATTTCCCCAATATCCACCCTGAGCCTCCCCTGGCCCAGCCTGAGGCCGTTCCCTCTCCTCCTGTCCCTGTTCCCTGCGAGCAGAGCCCGACCCCCCCGGCTGCTCCCTCCTGTCAGGGACTTGTCCAGAGCCACAAGGTCCCCCCTGAGCCTCCTTTGCTCCGGGCTGTGCCCCTTTCCCAGCTCTCTCAGGAACTCTCCAACCCCTTGCCAGCTCCGTTCCCTTGCCTGGACTGGCTCCAGCCCCTCCGTGTCCCTCTTGTCCCAGAGGTGCTGCCAGCACTGCAGGTGCCCCAGCAGTGCCAGCACAGGGACGGGCCCAGCGCCCCGCGCATGCGCAGTGGGGGGTGAGGGGGGCCCAGTTCTCCCGCGCATGCGCAGTGGTGTGGGGGTAGGGCCAGCGCGTCCGCGCATGCGTACTAGCACCCGCGCCCGCGCATTCGCAGTAGCCACCGCGCCCGCGCATGCGCCGTAGCCCCCGCGCCCGCGCATGCGCAGTAGCCCCCGCGCCCGCGCATGCGTAGTAGCACCCGCGCCCGCGCATGCGCCGTAGCCACCGCGCCCGCGCATGCGCCGTAGACCCCGCGCATGCGCAGTAGCACCCGCGCCCGCGCATGCGCAGTAGCCACCGCGCCCGCGCATGCGCCGTAGCCACCGCGCCCGCGCATGCGCCGTAGACCCCGCGCCCGCGCATGCGCAGTACACCCCACGCCCGCGCATGCGCAGTAGCCACCGCGCCCCCGCATGCGCAGTAGCCACCGCGCCCCCGCATGCGCAGTAGCCCCCGCGCCCGCGCATGCGCAGTAGCCCCCGCGCCCGCGCATGTGCCGTAGCCACCGCGCCCGCGCATGCGCAGTAGCCACCGCGCCCGCGCATGCGCAGTAGCCACCGCGCCCGTGCGGGCGTGCCGAGTGGGGGCTCCGCGCAGAGGGGCAGCGCGCCCGCGCATGATGCGCAGAGGTTTCTTTCGGACCTGGGCTGCATTTCCATCCCCCGCTCTGGGAGTCACCCGGTGCGTTAGGAGCGAGCCGATCCCGCTCCCTGAGACACAAGGGCTTGCTCGAGGAGACTGTTCCTGTTCCTCTCTTCCAGCCACTCTGCTCTCCCCAAAACACCCATTTCCTCGGAGCTCCTCTGCAACTGCATTTCCATGGACCCAGGGCTCCAGAAGCTGCAGAGTCGTGCAATGGGGTTTTTTTGGGAAGGGACCTTAAGCTCTTGCACTTCCACCTCTGTCATGAGAATCTCAGGGCTCTAAGACTCACAGAACCATTTGGGCTTGGAAGGACCTTCAAGCTCATCCAGTGCCAGCGCTGCCACGGGCAGGGACACCTCCCACTGTCCCGGGCTGCTCCCAGCCCCAGTGTGCAGCCTGGCCTGGAACATTCCAGGGCATCCAGGGGCAAATCCCCCTCTCTGGGCAGACAGAAGGAGCTAAACCTGGCTATTCCTGAGGGAGTGATGGCAGCACAGCCGAGTCCTGCATCCCTGATTCCCACGGGGAATCTCCATGTCCTTCC
This sequence comes from Coloeus monedula, assembly GCF_965178545.1. Taxonomy (NCBI): domain Eukaryota; kingdom Metazoa; phylum Chordata; class Aves; order Passeriformes; family Corvidae; genus Coloeus; species Coloeus monedula. The sequence continues at coordinate 29,136 of NW_028120760.1, read as the reverse complement.
TGCTATGGGATCCAGGAGTTGCAGTAGGATTTTTGTGTTTGGTGCTGCATTCCCAGCATGGGCAGAAGCTGTCACGCTCGGAAACACAGCCAGTGTGACAAGGTTTTGCTCCCTTTCTGCTTTGTTTTTGCTGTGTTTTGTTTCTCTCGACAGCTGGCTTAGAACTTGTGTGTTGCTGTTTAGACATCAAGCTTTGGGGCTGAGGTTTTTTTATTCCCAAGTGCTTGCTGGCAGTAAAAATACACTTCACATCTGCAGTGTGTGCACGTGGCTTGGGCTGTGGATTCACACTTCTGGGGCAAAAAGAAGTCCCTTCACACCTGTGCTGCTGGTGGTGTCCCCTGTGAGAAGTTTGGTGGCTCGTTTGTGGCTCTCTCAGTTGTTCCCTTTCACAGAGCTCGGCATTTCTCCCCTTTTCAGTTTCATCCTGCAGAGCTTCGTTCCTGCTGCCGCAGCGTGTTCTGAACCCTCCGCTCGCAGCCTGGGGGTGCCTTTTGTGCTGCTCCTCCGTGGGGCTGCCTTGAGAGCGGAATCAAGGTTGGAAAAGACCTCGGAGATCACTGAGTGCAACCAGCACCAGCACGGCCGGCGCTGACCACGTCCGCCCATGCCACAGCCACAGGTGTTGGAGCACTCCCAGGGGTGGGCACTCCAAACCTCCCTGGGCAGCTGTGCCAAGGCCTGAGCGCCCTTTCCATGGAGGAATTTCCCCAATATCCACCCTGAGCCTCCCCTGGCCCAGCCTGAGGCCGTTCCCTCTCCTCCTGTCCCTGTTCCCTGCGAGCAGAGCCCGACCCCCCCGGCTGCTCCCTCCTGTCAGGGACTTGTCCAGAGCCACAAGGTCCCCCCTGAGCCTCCTTTGCTCCGGGCTGTGCCCCTTTCCCAGCTCTCTCAGGAACTCTCCAACCCCTTGCCAGCTCCGTTCCCTTGCCTGGACTGGCTCCAGCCCCTCCGTGTCCCTCTTGTCCCAGAGGTGCTGCCAGCACTGCAGGTGCCCCAGCAGTGCCAGCACAGGGACGGGCCCAGCGCCCCGCGCATGCGCAGTGGGGGGTGAGGGGGGCCCAGTTCTCCCGCGCATGCGCAGTGGTGTGGGGGTAGGGCCAGCGCGTCCGCGCATGCGTACTAGCACCCGCGCCCGCGCATTCGCAGTAGCCACCGCGCCCGCGCATGCGCCGTAGCACCCGCGCCCGCGCATGCGCAGTAGCCACCGCGCCCGCGCATGCGTAGTAGCACCCGCGCCCGCGCATGCGCCGTAGCCACCGCGCCCGCGCATGCGCCGTAGACCCCGCGCATGCGCAGTAGCACCCGCGCCCGCGCATGCGCAGTAGCCACCGCGCCCGCGCATGCGCCGTAGCCACCGCGCCCGCGCATGCGCCGTAGACCCCGCGCCCGCGCATGCGCAGTACACCCCACGCCCGCGCATGCGCAGTAGCCACCGCGCCCCCGCATGCGCAGTAGCCACCGCGCCCCCGCATGCGCAGTAGCCCCCGCGCCCGCGCATGCGCAGTAGCCCCCGCGCCCGCGCATGTGCCGTAGCCACCGCGCCCGCGCATGCGCAGTAGCCACCGCGCCCGCGCATGCGCAGTAGCCACCGCGCCCGTGCGGGCGTGCCGAGTGGGGGCTCCGCGCAGAGGGGCAGCGCGCCCGCGCATGATGCGCAGAGGTTTCTTTCGGACCTGGGCTGCATTTCCATCCCCCGCTCTGGGAGTCACCCGGTGCGTTAGGAGCGAGCCGATCCCGCTCCCTGAGACACAAGGGCTTGCTCGAGGAGACTGTTCCTGTTCCTCTCTTCCAGCCACTCTGCTCTCCCCAAAACACCCATTTCCTCGGAGCTCCTCTGCAACTGCATTTCCATGGACCCAGGGCTCCAGAAGCTGCAGAGTCGTGCAATGGGGTTTTTTTGGGAAGGGACCTTAAGCTCTTGCACTTCCACCTCTGTCATGAGAATCTCAGGGCTCTAAGACTCACAGAACCATTTGGGCTTGGAAGGACCTTCAAGCTCATCCAGTGCCAGCGCTGCCACGGGCAGGGACACCTCCCACTGTCCCGGGCTGCTCCCAGCCCCAGTGTGCAGCCTGGCCTGGAACATTCCAGGGCATCCAGGGGCAAATCCCCCTCTCTGGGCAGACAGAAGGAGCTAAACCTGGCTATTCCTGAGGGAGTGATGGCAGCACAGCCGAGTCCTGCATCCCTGATTCCCACGGGGAATCTCCATGTCCTTCCTGCTATGGGATCCAGGAGTTGCAGTAGGATTTTTGTGTTTGGTGCTGCATTCCCAGCATGGGCAGAAGCTGTCACGCTCGGAAACACAGCCAGTGTGACAAGGTTTTGCTCCCTTTCTGCTTTGTTTTTGCTGTGTTTTGTTTCTCTCGACAGCTGGCTTAGAACTTGTGTGTTGCTGTTTAGACATCAAGCTTTGGGGCTGAGGTTTTTTTATTCCCAAGTGCTTGCTGGCAGTAAAAATACACTTCACATCTGCAGTGTGTGCACGTGGCTTGGGCTGTGGATTCACACTTCTGGGGCAAAAAGAAGTCCCTTCACACCTGTGCTGCTGGTGGTGTCCCCTGTGAGAAGTTTGGTGGCTCGTTTGTGGCTCTCTCAGTTGTTCCCTTTCACAGAGCTCGGCATTTCTCCCCTTTTCAGTTTCATCCTGCAGAGCTTCGTTCCTGCTGCCGCAGCGTGTTCTGAACCCTCCGCTCGCAGCCTGGGGGTGCCTTTTGTGCTGCTCCTCCGTGGGGCTGCCTTGAGAGCGGAATCAAGGTTGGAAAAGACCTCGGAGATCACTGAGTGCAACCAGCACCAGCACGGCCGGCGCTGACCACGTCCGCCCATGCCACAGCCACAGGTGTTGGAGCACTCCCAGGGGTGGGCACTCCAAACCTCCCTGGGCAGCTGTGCCAAGGCCTGAGCGCCCTTTCCATGGAGGAATTTCCCCAATATCCACCCTGAGCCTCCCCTGGCCCAGCCTGAGGCCGTTCCCTCTCCTCCTGTCCCTGTTCCCTGCGAGCAGAGCCCGACCCCCCCGGCTGCTCCCTCCTGTCAGGGACTTGTCCAGAGCCACAAGGTCCCCCCTGAGCCTCCTTTGCTCCGGGCTGTGCCCCTTTCCCAGCTCTCTCAGGAACTCTCCAACCCCTTGCCAGCTCCGTTCCCTTGCCTGGACTGGCTCCAGCCCCTCCGTGTCCCTCTTGTCCCAGAGGTGCTGCCAGCACTGCAGGTGCCCCAGCAGTGCCAGCACAGGGACGGGCCCAGCGCCCCGCGCATGCGCAGTGGGGGGTGAGGGGGGCCCAGTTCTCCCGCGCATGCGCAGTGGTGTGGGGGTAGGGCCAGCGCGTCCGCGCATGCGTAGTAGCACCCGCGCCCGCGCATGCGCAGTAGCCACCGCGCCCGCGCATGCGCCGTAGCCCCCGCGCCCGCGCATGCGCAGTAGCCCCCGCGCCCGCGCATGCGTAGTAGCACCCGCGCCCGCGCATGCGCCGTAGACCCCGCGCATGCGCAGTAGCACCCGCGCCCGCGCATGCGCAGTAGCCACCGCGCCCGCGCATGCGCCGTAGCCACCGCGCCCGCGCATGCGCCGTAGCCACCGCGCCCGCGCATGCGCAGTACACCCCACGCCCGCGCATGCGCAGTAGCCACCGCGCCCCCGCATGCGCAGTAGCCACCGCGCCCCCGCATGCGCAGTAGCCCCCGCGCCCGCGCATGCGCAGTAGCCCCCGCGCCCGCGCATGTGCCGTAGCCACCGCGCCCGCGCATGCGCAGTAGCCACCGCGCCCGCGCATGCGCGGTAGCCACCGCGCCCGTGCGGGCGTGCCGAGTGGGGGCTCCGCGCAGAGGGGCAGCGCGCCCGCGCATGATGCGCAGAGGTTTCTTTCGGACCTGGGCTGCATTTCCATCCCCCGCTCTGGGAGTCACCCGGTGCGTTAGGAGCGAGCCGATCCCGCTCCCTGAGACACAAGGGCTTGCTCGAGGAGACTGTTCCTGTTCCTCTCTTCCAGCCACTCTGCTCTCCCCAAAACACCCATTTCCTCGGAGCTCCTCTGCAACTGCATTTCCATGGACCCAGGGCTCCAGAAGCTGCAGAGTCGTGCAATGGGGTTTTTTTGGGAAGGGACCTTAAGCTCTTGCACTTCCACCTCTGTCATGAGAATCTCAGGGCTCTAAGACTCACAGAACCATTTGGGCTTGGAAGGACCTTCAAGCTCATCCAGTGCCAGCGCTGCCACGGGCAGGGACACCTCCCACTGTCCCGGGCTGCTCCCAGCCCCAGTGTGCAGCCTGGCCTGGAACATTCCAGGGCATCCAGGGGCAAATCCCCCTCTCTGGGCAGACAGAAGGAGCTAAACCTGGCTATTCCTGAGGGAGTGATGGCAGCACAGCCGAGTCCTGCATCCCTGATTCCCACGGGGAATCTCCATGTCCTTCCTGCTATGGGATCCAGGAGTTGCAGTAGGATTTTTGTGTTTGGTGCTGCATTCCCAGCATGGGCAGAAGCTGTCACGCTCGGAAACACAGCCAGTGTGACAAGGTTTTGCTCCCTTTCTGCTTTGTTTTTGCTGTGTTTTGTTTCTCTCGACAGCTGGCTTAGAACTTGTGTGTTGCTGTTTAGACATCAAGCTTTGGGGCTGAGGTTTTTTTATTCCCAAGTGCTTGCTGGCAGTAAAAATACACTTCACATCTGCAGTGTGTGCACGTGGCTTGGGCTGTGGATTCACACTTCTGGGGCAAAAAGAAGTCCCTTCACACCTGTGCTGCTGGTGGTGTCCCCTGTGAGAAGTTTGGTGGCTCGTTTGTGGCTCTCTCAGTTGTTCCCTTTCACAGAGCTCGGCATTTCTCCCCTTTTCAGTTTCATCCTGCAGAGCTTCGTTCCTGCTGCCGCAGCGTGTTCTGAACCCTCCGCTCGCAGCCTGGGGGTGCCTTTTGTGCTGCTCCTCCGTGGGGCTGCCTTGAGAGCGGAATCAAGGTTGGAAAAGACCTCGGAGATCACTGAGTGCAACCAGCACCAGCACGGCCGGCGCTGACCACGTCCGCCCATGCCACAGCCACAGGTGTTGGAGCACTCCCAGGGGTGGGCACTCCAAACCTCCCTGGGCAGCTGTGCCAAGGCCTGAGCGCCCTTTCCATGGAGGAATTTCCCCAATATCCACCCTGAGCCTCCCCTGGCCCAGCCTGAGGCCGTTCCCTCTCCTCCTGTCCCTGTTCCCTGCGAGCAGAGCCCGACCCCCCCGGCTGCTCCCTCCTGTCAGGGACTTGTCCAGAGCCACAAGGTCCCCCCTGAGCCTCCTTTGCTCCGGGCTGTGCCCCTTTCCCAGCTCTCTCAGGAACTCTCCAACCCCTTGCCAGCTCCGTTCCCTTGCCTGGACTGGCTCCAGCCCCTCCGTGTCCCTCTTGTCCCAGAGGTGCTGCCAGCACTGCAGGTGCCCCAGCAGTGCCAGCACAGGGACGGGCCCAGCGCCCCGCGCATGCGCAGTGGGGGGTGAGGGGGGCCCAGTTCTCCCGCGCATGCGCAGTAGCCACCGCGCCCGCGCATGCGCCGTAGCCACCGCGCCCGCGCATGCGCAGTAGCCACCGCGCCCGAGCATGCCCCGTAGCCACCGCGCCCGCGCATGCGCAGTAGCCACCGCGCCCGCGCATGCGCCGTAGCCCCCGCGCCCGCGCATGCGCAGTAGCCCCCGCGCCCGCGCATGCGTAGTAGCCACCGCGCCCGCGCATGCGCAGTAGCCACCGCGCCCGCGCATGCGCAGTAGCCACCGCGCCCGCGCATGCGCCGTAGCCCCCGCGCCCGCGCATGCGCAGTAGCCCCCGCGCCCGCGCATGCGCAGTAGCACCCGCGCCCGCGCATGCGCCGTAGCCACCGCGCCCGCGCATGCGCCGTAGACCCCGCGCATGCGCAGTAGCACGCGCGCCCGCGCATGCGCAGTAGCCACCGCGCCCGCGCATGCGCAGTAGCCACCGCGCCCGCGCATGCGCCGTAGCCACCGCGCCCGCGCATGCGCAGTACACCCCGCGCCCGCGCATGCGCAGTAGCCACCGCGCCCGCGCATGCGCCGTAGCCCCCGCGCCCGCGCATGCGCAGTAGCCCCCGCGCCCGCGCATGCGTAGTAGCACCCGCGCCCGCGCATGCGCCGTAGCCACCGCGCCCGCGCATGCGCCGTAGACCCCGCGCATGCGCAGTAGCACCCGCGCCCGCGCATGCGCAGTAGCCACCGCGCCCGCGCATGCGCCGTAGCCACCGCGCCCGCGCATGCGCCGTAGCCACCGCGCCCGCGCATGCGCAGTACACCCCACGCCCGCGCATGCGCAGTAGCCACCGCGCCCCCGCATGCGCAGTAGCCACCGCGCCCCCGCATGCGCAGTAGCCCCCGCGCCCGCGCATGCGCAGTAGCCCCCGCGCCCGCGCATGTGCCGTAGCCACCGCGCCCGCGCATGCGCCGTAGCGCCCGCGCCCGCGCATGCGCAGTAGCCCCCGCGCCCGCGCATGCGTAGTAGCCCCCGCGCCCGAGCATGCGCAGTACACCCCGCGCCCGCGCATGCGCAGTAGCCACCGCGCCCGCGCATGCGCCGTAGCCCCCGCGCCCGCGCATGCGCAGTAGCCCCCGCGCCCGCGCATGCGCAGTAGCACCCGCGCCCGCGCATGCGCCGTAGCCACCGCGCCCGCGCATGCGCCGTAGACCCCGCGCATGCGCAGTAGCACGCGCGCCCGCGCATGCGCAGTAGCCACCGCGCTGGCGCATGCGCAGTAGCCACCGCGCCCGCGCATGCGCCGTAGCCACCGCGCCCGCGCATGCGCCGTAGACCCCGCGCATGCGCAGTAGCACCCGCGCCCGCGCATGCGCAGTAGCCACCGCGCCCGCGCATGCGCCGTAGCCACCGCGCCCGCGCATGCGCCGTAGCCACCGCGCCCGCGCATGCGCAGTACACCCCACGCCCGCGCATGCGCAGTAGCCACCGCGCCCCCGCATGCGCAGTAGCCACCGCGCCCCCGCATGCGCAGTAGCCCCCGCGCCCGCGCATGCGCAGTAGCCCCCGCGCCCGCGCATGTGCCGTAGCCACCGCGCCCGCGCATGCGCAGTAGCCACCGCGCCCGCGCATGCGCAGTAGCCACCGCGCCCGTGCGGGCGTGCCGAGTGGGGGCTCCGCGCAGAGGGGCAGCGCGCCCGCGCATGATGCGCAGAGGTTTCTTTCGGACCTGGGCTGCATTTCCATCCCCCGCTCTGGGAGTCACCCGGTGCGTTAGGAGCGAGCCGATCCCGCTCCCTGAGACACAAGGGCTTGCTCGAGGAGACTGTTCCTGTTCCTCTCTTCCAGCCACTCTGCTCTCCCCAAAACACCCATTTCCTCGGAGCTCCTCTGCAACTGCATTTCCATGGACCCAGGGCTCCAGAAGCTGCAGAGTCGTGCAATGGGGTTTTTTTGGGAAGGGACCTTAAGCTCTTGCACTTCCACCTCTGTCATGAGAATCTCAGGGCTCTAAGACTCACAGAACCATTTGGGCTTGGAAGGACCTTCAAGCTCATCCAGTGCCAGCGCTGCCACGGGCAGGGACACCTCCCACTGTCCCGGGCTGCTCCCAGCCCCAGTGTGCAGCCTGGCCTGGAACATTCCAGGGCATCCAGGGGCAAATCCCCCTCTCTGGGCAGACAGAAGGAGCTAAACCTGGCTATTCCTGAGGGAGTGATGGCAGCACAGCCGAGTCCTGCATCCCTGATTCCCACGGGGAATCTCCATGTCCTTCCTGCTATGGGATCCAGGAGTTGCAGTAGGATTTTTGTGTTTGGTGCTGCATTCCCAGCATGGGCAGAAGCTGTCACGCTCGGAAACACAGCCAGTGTGACAAGGTTTTGCTCCCTTTCTGCTTTGTTTTTGCTGTGTTTTGTTTCTCTCGACAGCTGGCTTAGAACTTGTGTGTTGCTGTTTAGACATCAAGCTTTGGGGCTGAGGTTTTTTTATTCCCAAGTGCTTGCTGGCAGTAAAAATACACTTCACATCTGCAGTGTGTGCACGTGGCTTGGGCTGTGGATTCACACTTCTGGGGCAAAAAGAAGTCCCTTCACACCTGTGCTGCTGGTGGTGTCCCCTGTGAGAAGTTTGGTGGCTCGTTTGTGGCTCTCTCAGTTGTTCCCTTTCACAGAGCTCGGCATTTCTCCCCTTTTCAGTTTCATCCTGCAGAGCTTCGTTCCTGCTGCCGCAGCGTGTTCTGAACCCTCCGCTCGCAGCCTGGGGGTGCCTTTTGTGCTGCTCCTCCGTGGGGCTGCCTTGAGAGCGGAATCAAGGTTGGAAAAGACCTCGGAGATCACTGAGTGCAACCAGCACCAGCACGGCCGGCGCTGACCACGTCCGCCCATGCCACAGCCACAGGTGTTGGAGCACTCCCAGGGGTGGGCACTCCAAACCTCCCTGGGCAGCTGTGCCAAGGCCTGAGCGCCCTTTCCATGGAGGAATTTCCCCAATATCCACCCTGAGCCTCCCCTGGCCCAGCCTGAGGCCGTTCCCTCTCCTCCTGTCCCTGTTCCCTGCGAGCAGAGCCCGACCCCCCCGGCTGCTCCCTCCTGTCAGGGACTTGTCCAGAGCCACAAGGTCCCCCCTGAGCCTCCTTTGCTCCGGGCTGTGCCCCTTTCCCAGCTCTCTCAGGAACTCTCCAGCCCCTTGCCAGCTCCGTTCCCTTGCCTGGACTCGCTCCAGCCCCTCCGTGTCCCTCTTGTCCCAGAGGTGCTGCCAGCACTGCAGGTGCCCCAGCAGTGCCAGCACAGGGACGGGCCCAGCGCCCCGCGCATGCGCAGTGGGGGGTGAGGGGGGCCCAGTTCTCCCGCGCATGCGCAGTGGTGTGGGGGTAGGGCCAGCGCGTCCGCGCATGCGTAGTAGCACCCGCGCCCCCGCATGCGCAGTAGCCACCGCGCCCGCGCATGCGCCGTAGCACCCGCGCCCGCGCATGCGCAGTAGCCACCGCGCCCGCGCATGCGCCGCAGCCACCGCGCCCGCGCATGCGCCGTAGCCCCCGCGCCCGCGCATGCGCAGTAGCCACCGCGCCCGCGCATGCGTAGTAGCACCCGATCCCGCGCATGCGCCGTAGCCCCCGCGCCCGCGCATGCGCCGTAGCCACCGCGCCCGCGCATGCGCAGTACACCCCGCGCCCGCGCATGCGCAGTAGCCACCGCGCCCGCGCATGCGCCGTAGCCACCGCGCCCGCGCATGCGCCGTAGCCACCGCGCCCGCGCATGCGTAGTAGCACCCGCGCCCGCGCATGCGCCGTAGCCACCGCGCCCGCGCATGCGCCGTAGACCCCGCGCATGCGCAGTAGCACGCGCGCCCGCGCATGCGCCGTAGCCACCGCGCCCGCGCATGCGCAGTACACCCCGCGCCCGCGCATGCGCAGTAGCCACCGCGCCCGCGCATGCGCCGTAGCCCCCGCGCCCGCGCATGCGTAGTAGCACCCGCGCCCGCGCATGCGCCGTAGCCACCGCGCCCGCGCATGCGCCGTAGACCCGGCGCATGCGCAGTACCACGCGCGCCCGCGCATGCGCAGTAGCCACCGCGCCCGCGCATGCGCCGTAGCCACCGCGCCCGCGCATGCGCCGTAGCCACCGCGCCCGCGCATGCGCAGTACACCCCACGCCCGCGCATGCGCAGTAGCCACCGCGCCCCCGCATGCGCAGTAGCCACCGCGCCCCCGCATGCGCAGTAGCCCCCGCGCCCGCGCATGCGCAGTAGCCCCCGCGCCCGCGCATGTGCCGTAGCCACCGCGCCCGCGCATGCGCAGTAGCCACCGCGCCCGCGCATGCGCAGTAGCCACCGCGCCCGTGCGGGCGTGCCGAGTGGGGGCTCCGCGCAGAGGGGCAGCGCGCCCGCGCATGATGCGCAGAGGTTTCTTTCGGACCTGGGCTGCATTTCCATCCCCCGCTCTGGGAGTCACCCGGTGCGTTAGGAGCGAGCCGATCCCGCTCCCTGAGACACAAGGGCTTGCTCGAGGAGACTGTTCCTGTTCCTCTCTTCCAGCCACTCTGCTCTCCCCAAAACACCCATTTCCTCGGAGCTCCTCTGCAACTGCATTTCCATGGACCCAGGGCTCCAGAAGCTGCAGAGTCGTGCAATGGGGTTTTTTTGGGAAGGGACCTTAAGCTCTTGCACTTCCACCTCTGTCATGAGAATCTCAGGGCTCTAAGACTCACAGAACCATTTGGGCTTGGAAGGACCTTCAAGCTCATCCAGTGCCAGCGCTGCCACGGGCAGGGACACCTCCCACTGTCCCGGGCTGCTCCCAGCCCCAGTGTGCAGCCTGGCCTGGAACATTCCAGGGCATCCAGGGGCAAATCCCCCTCTCTGGGCAGACAGAAGGAGCTAAACCTGGCTATTCCTGAGGGAGTGATGGCAGCACAGCCGAGTCCTGCATCCCTGATTCCCACGGGGAATCTCCATGTCCTTCCTGCTATGGGATCCAGGAGTTGCAGTAGGATTTTTGTGTTTGGTGCTGCATTCCCAGCATGGCAGAAGCTGTCACGCTCGGAAACACAGCCAGTGTGACAAGGTTTTGCTCCCTTTCTGCTTTGTTTTTGCTGTGTTTTGTTTCTCTCGACAGCTGGCTTAGAACTTGTGTGTTGCTGTTTAGACATCAAGCTTTGGGGCTGAGGTTTTTTTATTCCCAAGTGCTTGCTGGCAGTAAAAATACACTTCACATCTGCAGTGTGTGCACGTGGCTTGGGCTGTGGATTCACACTTCTGGGGCAAAAAGAAGTCCCTTCACACCTGTGCTGCTGGTGGTGTCCCCTGTGAGAAGTTTGGTGGCTCGTTTGTGGCTCTCTCAGTTGTTCCCTTTCACAGAGCTCGGCATTTCTCCCCTTTTCAGTTTCATCCTGCAGAGCTTCGTTCCTGCTGCCGCAGCGTGTTCTGAACCCTCCGCTCGCAGCCTGGGGGTGCCTTTTGTGCTGCTCCTCCGTGGGGCTGCCTTGAGAGCGGAATCAAGGTTGGAAAAGACCTCGGAGATCACTGAGTGCAACCAGCACCAGCACGGCCGGCGCTGACCACGTCCGCCCATGCCACAGCCACAGGTGTTGGAGCACTCCCAGGGGTGGGCACTCCAAACCTCCCTGGGCAGCTGTGCCAAGGCCTGAGCGCCCTTTCCATGGAGGAATTTCCCCAATATCCACCCTGAGCCTCCCCTGGCCCAGCCTGAGGCCGTTCCCTCTCCTCCTGTCCCTGTTCCCTGCGAGCAGAGCCCGACCCCCCCGGCTGCTCCCTCCTGTCAGGGACTTGTCCAGAGCCACAAGGTCCCCCCTGAGCCTCCTTTGCTCCGGGCTGTGCCCCTTTCCCAGCTCTCTCAGGAACTCTCCAGCCCCTTGCCAGCTCCGTTCCCTTGCCTGGACTCGCTCCAGCCCCTCCGTGTCCCTCTTGTCCCAGAGGTGCTGCCAGCACTGCAGGTGCCCCAGCAGTGCCAGCACAGGGACGGGCCCAGCGCCCCGCGCATGCGCAGTGGGGGGTGAGGGGGGCCCAGTTCTCCCGCGCATGCGCAGTGGTGTGGGGGTAGGGCCAGCGCGTCCGCGCATGCGTAGTAGCACCCGCGCCCGCGCATGCGCAGTAGCCACCGCGCCCGCGCATGCGCCGTAGCCCCCGCGCCCGCGCATGCGCAGTAGCCCCCGCGCCCGCGCATGCGTAGTAGCACCCGCGCCCGCGCATGCGCCGTAGACCCCGCGCATGCGCAGTAGCACCCGCGCCCGCGCATGCGCAGTAGCCACCGCGCCCGCGCATGCGCCGTAGCCACCGCGCCCGCGCATGCGCCGTAGCCACCGCGCCCGCGCATGCGCAGTACACCCCACGCCCGCGCATGCGCAGTAGCCACCGCGCCCGCGCATGCGCAGTAGCCACCGCGCCCCCGCATGCGCAGTAGCCCCCGCGCCCGCGCATGCGCAGTAGCCCCCGCGCCCGCGCATGTGCCGTAGCCACCGCGCCCGCGCATGCGCAGTAGCCACCGCGCCCGCGCATGCGCGGTAGCCACCGCGCCCGTGCGGGCGTGCCGAGTGGGGGCTCCGCGCAGAGGGGCAGCGCGCCCGCGCATGATGCGCAGAGGTTTCTTTCGGACCTGGGCTGCATTTCCATCCCCCGCTCTGGGAGTCACCCGGTGCGTTAGGAGCGAGCCGATCCCGCTCCCTGAGACACAAGGGCTTGCTCGAGGAGACTGTTCCTGTTCCTCTCTTCCAGCCACTCTGCTCTCCCCAAAACACCCATTTCCTCGGAGCTCCTCTGCAACTGCATTTCCATGGACCCAGGGCTCCAGAAGCTGCAGAGTCGTGCAATGGGGTTTTTTTGGGAAGGGACCTTAAGCTCTTGCACTTCCACCTCTGTCATGAGAATCTCAGGGCTCTAAGACTCACAGAACCATTTGGGCTTGGAAGGACCTTCAAGCTCATCCAGTGCCAGCGCTGCCACGGGCAGGGACACCTCCCACTGTCCCGGGCTGCTCCCAGCCCCAGTGTGCAGCCTGGCCTTGAACATTCCAGGGCATCCAGGGGCAAATCCCCCTCTCTGGGCAGACAGAAGGAGCTAAACCTGGCTATTCCTGAGGGAGTGATGGCAGCACAGCCGAGTCCTGCATCCCTGATTCCCACGGGGAATCTCCATGTCCTTCCTGCTATGGGATCCAGGAGTTGCAGTAGGATTTTTGTGTTTGGTGCTGCATTCCCAGCATGGGCAGAAGCTGTCACGCTCGGAAACACAGCCAGTGTGACAAGGTTTTGCTCCCTTTCTGCTTTGTTTTTGCTGTGTTTTGTTTCTCTCGACAGCTGGCTTAGAACTTGTGTGTTGCTGTTTAGACATCAAGCTTTGGGGCTGAGGTTTTTTTATTCCCAAGTGCTTGCTGGCAGTAAAAATACACTTCACATCTGCAGTGTGTGCACGTGGCTTGGGCTGTGGATTCACACTTCTGGGGCAAAAAGAAGTCCCTTCACACCTGTGCTGCTGGTGGTGTCCCCTGTGAGAAGTTTGGTGGCTCGTTTGTGGCTCTCTCAGTTGTTCCCTTTCACAGAGCTCGGCATTTCTCCCCTTTTCAGTTTCATCCTGCAGAGCTTCGTTCCTGCTGCCGCAGCGTGTTCTGAACCCTCCGCTCGCAGCCTGGGGGTGCCTTTTGTGCTGCTCCTCCGTGGGGCTGCCTTGAGAGCGGAATCAAGGTTGGAAAAGACCTCGGAGATCACTGAGTGCAACCAGCACCAGCACGGCCGGCGCTGACCACGTCCGCCCATGCCACAGCCACAGGTGTTGGAGCACTCCCAGGGGTGGGCACTCCAAACCTCCCTGGGCAGCTGTGCCAAGGCCTGAGCGCCCTTTCCATGGAGGAATTTCCCCAATATCCACCCTGAGCCTCCCCTGGCCCAGCCTGAGGCCGTTCCCTCTCCTCCTGTCCCTGTTCCCTGCGAGCAGAGCCCGACCCCCCCGGCTGCTCCCTCCTGTCAGGGACTTGTCCAGAGCCACAAGGTCCCCCCTGAGCCTCCTTTGCTCCGGGCTGTGCCCCTTTCCCAGCTCTCTCAGGAACTCTCCAGCCCCTTGCCAGCTCCGTTCCCTTGCCTGGACTGGCTCCAGCCCCTCCGTGTCCCTCTTGTCCCAGAGGTGCTGCCGGCACTGCAGGTGCCCCAGCAGTGCCAGCACAGGGACGGGCCCAGCGCCCCGCGCATGCGCAGTGGGGGGTGAGGGGGGCCCAGTTCTCCCGCGCATGCGCAGTGGTGTGGGGGTAGGGCCAGCGCGCCCGCGCATGCGCAGTGGGGGGGGGGGGGGGGGGAGGGGGGGGGGGGGCCGTCCAGCTCTCCCGCGCATGCGCAGTGGGGGGTGGGGGGGGGCTTAGCGTGCCAGCGCATGCGTAGTGGGTAGGGCCTACAGAATTCCAGTGGTAGCAGCAGGAACTTCTGTTCTTTACTGGCAGGGCTGTGCCATGAAGGGGAGCTCGGTGATATTGGTCAGCTCAGGGAATGAGCCTGGCTCATGGTAAGGAAATTCACTGTGCAGTTACTTTGGGCCCTTTCTCTCCTTCTCCTTCTCCTTCTCCTTCTCCTTCTCCTTCTCCTTCTCCTTCTCCTTCTCCTTCTCCCTTTCTTCCCAACACCAGTTCCAGACCTCAGTATAATCCATGTTCCCACAGCCTGACCTTGCAGTTTTCCCAGTTTAGCAGCCCCAGCCACACTTGCAGCCTCTCTGTCTGGACTTTGTCTTGCTGAAATCTCCCTTTGTTGATCCTTTGCTGCCTCACCTTTTATCCAGCAATAACGTGCAGTGGGTGGAAGCTTCTCAGAATTCCCTCCCTGTTCCACTGGAAACATTCCCAAGTGGAAGCAGCTGCACTGCCCATCAGCACTTGCCTGCTTTTAGGGGTGGTTGAGGCATGAAGGATGCAACAAATGGAGTTGGCTCCAAGGGGATGAAATGCTCCCCCTGAGGCTGCTCAGAGAGCTGGAGCTGAGGAATCCGGGTGGGAATCACTCCAAGAAAAAGGAAGGAAAAGAGAGCAGAGGAACAGGGATGCAATTCCAACCTCTCCAAGGACTGGGATGGGCACATTCACCAACACCATTTAATCTAGACACGATTTCTTCTTTGCCTCTGGCTGCCAGGAGCAGGATGAGCAGTTTAATGAGTTTAAATAGTGAATAGTTTAATTAGCTGGAAGAGACTGGATCAATAGCTGCTTAAACAAACAACTGGATCCCTGTTTCCAAGCTTGGATGTAGTTTTGGAAGGTTCCTGGCAGTTTGGCAGGGATTAGTGATGCTGAGAATGTGCTTTTTTGTGGGTTTGGGGCTTTTACTCCTGTTCACGTGGCTGCTCTTTTTCATGTTGAGTGGAAAACAGGAGGGAAAGAGCAACGATGGAAGGAATTCCACTCTTGCTGCTTCAAGGGATGGATCAGGAAGGGAACAGGCTGCAGGGAATTTGGAGTGCAAACTGAGATCTCTCCGATATTTTCGGCTCAGTCAGTCCATCAGTGCTTGGTGGCTGTTTAGGCCACGTGCAAGGTGAATGATGGTGCACATGGCAGAGCTGCTGGTGGCTCCTTCCCCTGCCCGGCTGTCAGTCACCCTGCAGGGTGCTGGAGCAGCGTGCCAGAGGCCGTGGATCCTATGGATCCCATGGATCCCAGGGGCGTGATCAGGAGCCTGGGCCTGCTGGCCACTCCTTGCTCTCTCTTACCCTGATTTTTCAGCTCTGCAGCGAATCCAGCTTGAGTTTTTCAACCCCCTAGAAACCCAGGGACCTTTCATGTCTGTTCTCAGATCTGGGATTTAAATCCAGCCCTTATCAAAGCACCCCGTGACCAGGCAGGCCCTGAATCCCAGCAGGGATCTGATAAAGAGGGACCTGACATCCTAAAGAAACCCTTTGAAATCCTGCTGGGATTGATTTGTATCCATAATGGAGCCCCGAGCTCTCTGCCAGGGAGAGATGAAGCTGCTCCTTTGCTTTATTATCCTCAGGCCCTTCCCAGCTTTGAGGGAAATTCAGTCCCTCTTCAAGCCCCAAAATCATGGAAAAGCTCCTTTGTATCCTCTCCACAGCCCCTACGTGGATTAATCAACTTTTTATTTGATATGGTGTCATTCTCCTTTTTTTTTCCATGGATAAAACTCCATGGTGAGCAATCAGAGCAGAAATAGGAAATGCAGGAGTCTTGGATTCCACAGTGGGATTAACTTCCCTTTTCTGCTCTCTTTCAGGACAGGAAAAACCACTGAACTCGCCCCATCTTTGGGACCAAGAGCTTTGGTGCTGGAGTAGGCAAAGCCAGCTAGGGCCCCCCTTGTCCTGCCCATGGTGTGGGTCAGGGACAGGCTCCTCTTCTCCTCTGCGCTGGGATGAACTGCCTAGGGAATGCTATTTCTGACAGCCCGGTCCTAGCCCCGGCTACTGGAAATGGGCAGAGGTGAAGAGGCAAGTGCCAGAGTTGCTTGGGGATGATGGAATTGTGGTGTTTGGCTGTGCCCAGAGGGGCAGGTTGGGCATTTCTGTGTGTCTGAGGACCGGTTTGGGTGCTGGGGAGCCCGGGGAGCCGAGCTCTCAGTGCATTCCCAGCTCTCCCAGTGGTGGGAGCTGGTGCAGGGCTGGGTGACAGCCTCTGGTCGGGCTCGGGGCAGGCCCTGGCCCCGGCACAGACACGCTGGGGTGGTTTGGGGACGCTTGGGGAGCAATGGGAAGAAAATGAGGGATGGTGCTGGGCGGAGCGATCGGCCTGCGCTCGTGTCAACGCAGCCGTGCAGGGCACTGGGATCTGGGTAAAACACCGGCTCTCCTGGTGTTCAGGGATGCAAGGTCTGAGGGACTGGATTTACTTGGGGTTTTCCAGGACAGCAGGAACAAGAGGAAATGTGGTGCCAGAGGTGCGTCCCATCAGGTTGCAGTTCCCTCTTTCCCATTTCCATTTCCTCCTCAGTGCAGGTGTCCCCTGCAGCCCATGAGCACGGGGCCGGTGACAACTCTCTGTCTGTAGAGGGATTCCTTATGGAACAAGGGCAGATGACACTTGTGTGAGGCTTACGACTGTTAGATTTAGACCAGGATGGGTTTAAGGAAAACTAGAACCGTGTGTTAATCTTACTGGTCAATGAACAAATCGAATCCACACTTCTGTAAGAAAAAATAGAGTGTATGGAGCATATAGAAGAAGCTGGTTTTGCCTGCTGCTGCTGCTTGGCTTTATCATGTAACCCCGTTCGAACTCTGCCTTCAAGACAGCTGTGAGACCGTGAAATAAAGAACTTAGCAGAACAGCAGCCTCCTCTGCTCTTTCACCCTGGTCCGAGAAGGAGGGGTACCCTGTCAAAGGCTCAACACTTGCCTTTCTGACTTTGTTTCTAAATTTCTACCTTTCTAATTTTGTTTGTTTCTAATTTTTTTGTTTGTTTGTTTCTAGCTTTGTTTGTTTTCAACTTTCTCCCTTTAGAAATTTGTTTGTTTCTTGTATTTTACCTCTTTGTTTGTTTCTAAATTTCTGCCGTTGTAACTTTGTTTCTAACTTTCTACTTTTAAAATTTCATTTGTTTTTAACTTTTTACCATTCCTCCCAGCGAGGGCTGTGTGCAGAATACTAAAACCTGTTAAGTTCTTCACTTTTACGTCTATAGGCAAATGCTACTGATTTAGATGTAAATTCATTTGGAAATAAGCCAGCCCTCTCTGTCTACTCTGTCGCATACAGCAATATAAGAAGCTGGGAATAGAGATCCGCAGGTTTTGAGAATAAGGAGCCGGCGTTTTTCTGTAGGAAGGAAAGCAGCAAGCGCCTGGCCGCAGGAGCCGAGACGCTCGGGCTGCAGGAGCTGCAGAGCGCCCGGAGCCGGCTTTTCCCTGTGCTCTGTGCCTGCCCCCGGGCTGAGCTGGGCGGCGCTGCTGCCGCCTGGTGGCGAGAGCGCGGCACTGCCGCCCCCGACACGGCGCCCCGGCGCTGCTGCCGCCCGGTGCCGGCTGAGCCGAGAGGGCGGCGGCCTCGGTGGCTGCCGAGCGTGGCAAGGAGCGGGAGCGAGCGGGGCCGGGTCTGTCAGCGGAGGGGAGGGGCGAAGGGCGGTTCGCAGCGCCAAGGGACACGGCCGTGCATGAGCGGGGCCACAGCTATGGAAAGGAGCGGGCGCCGTGCGGGGCGGTGACCGCGGGGAATGACAGCGCGGGGGGCGGCCCGGCGGGGCCGGTTTTGCCGGGCAGCAGAGGCGCGGTCGCAGCGCGACCCGGGCGGGAGGCACCGGGCGGGCACGGTCGGAATCGAGCCGCCCGCGTGTCGCTCTCAAGGAGGCGGCTCGGAAAGGAAGGCGCAGTTCCGCGCTCTCGGGACGGCGTTAAGTGACGTTTTTATTAGAATATGACAGTATTTATTTGATTTTATTATTTTATTATCTGCCAGGACCTTGCAGAGGGTGGTTTACACTTCCGCCACACTCAAGATGGCGGACGCACTAGGCCCCCTGCGAGAGGTGTCCCTGCCGATGCCTGCCGCCGGTCGCGGAGCCGTCGGCCGCCTCCGGCGCGGCTGACCCCGCCAGCCGTGTCCTCGCACCGGGAAGCACGGCGGAAAATCGCGCGGAAAGCGCGGGGCCGGCGTCGGAGTCCGGGCCGGATTCAGGCAGCCGAATAGACAGAAGCCCTTGTGAGGGGCGGCGGGGGCCCTAAGTGTACCACACTAAAGATGGCGGCTCGACCGGAAGTGGCTTCTGCCAGCACCCAAGATGGCGGCGAAGGGAGGAAGTTACGTCATTGCCACACTAAAGATGGCGGTCGTGTGCACTGTTTCCTGACCTTCTCAATATGGCGGAAGGGAAGGCCCCCCCCAAGCTGCGTCTATTCGGCTGCCTGAACGCGACGCCGACGCCGACGCCAGCCCAGCGCTTGCGCGCAATTTTCTGAGGCGTTTCCCGCTACGCGGACACCGACTGTGGGGTCAGCGGCGCCTGGGGCAGGCGGGAGCATTCAGGCAGTCGAATAGACGGACCGGAGCGGGGGGGAGGGGGGGGTATTTCCGGCCGCCATCTTGAGAAGGTCGAATAGCCACATCGGTGCGGTACCGGTGACTTCCGCCCTTCTTCGCCAGGAGCGGCGATGGCGGGGAGCCCGGGGAGCAGCGCTGCCGGGCCGGGGGCACCGGGCTCGGAGGTGAGCGGGGAACGGGGACAGCCCCGAGCGGACGGTGGGGGCCGCGGGGGATCGGTATTCCGGCCCAGGGATGAGTGTTCCGGCACAGGGGTGGCTGTCCCGGCACAGGGATGCGTTCCTGGACTGTCTAATAATATTGTTTAACGATCGTGCAAGGAGATCTGTATAAAAAAATCCTCCGTGGTCATCCTTCTCCCAGCCCCGCTGTGTTTTCAGGATCTTGGGGGAAGAGTTTGGGTCTGGACAAGGCTCTCGGGCACAGGGTGGGATTCTTGGGGTGCAGGGCCAGGATTTGGACTCGATGCTCCCTGTGGGTCCCTTGCAGCCCAGGAAATGCTGCGATCCTGTGCCTCTGAGGGTGAAATAAAGGGGAGCGGTGGGGTTTGTGCCCGCTGTGTTCACGGCCCCGCCGGCTCAGGGCGGGTTAAAGGCGCAGCTGCCCCGAGACAGCGGGACCGGCCGGGGCTGCTCGCTCCCGGTGCTGCCGCCTCGTGGGGAGAGCCCGGCACTGCAGCCCGCGCAGGCGCTGGACCACGGGATGGGCGTGGAACAGCAGCGCAGGGGATGCTGAGGCAGCCCAGGGAATGCTGCGGTCCCAGGGAAGGCTGAGGCGTCCCCTGCCCGGGGCACTCGGCAGCAAACCCCTGATGTTGAGCAGAAAAAGGAAAGTTCTGGGTTAGTGGGAGGAGGTTTCTGGAATGGAGCTGGGACAGGTGCTGATCCACGCATGGAATCACGGGCTGGTTTGGCTTGGAAGGGACCACCAGGATCATTTACACTCTGTTTGTTGTCTGATTGCACAGCGAAGAACATCCAGAACTGCCACCTCACCCTCACGGACAGCAGGAATGTCTTCCATAGCTCTTGTTTTGGAATGGGAATGGCTGTTGGGAGCTCTGGCAGGACCAGGTAAGAAGAGAAATGGGATCATTGTGGCTGCTGCTGGAGGTGGTTTTCTGCTTTCCGGCTGTTCTTCTCATTGATCCTTTCACAGCAGTGTTCTAGGGCACATTTGAGGGTAATTCCAGGAATTTGAAACCAGATAAAAACTGGTGGGGAAAAAATGTGAACGCGATCCATTTCTGGTAGTTCCAAGCTTCTCCCACAACACCGTTCCAGGGGAAAGCTGATAAAAGGGTAAAGATGCAGAGGAACAAGTGCTGTAAAGCCCCCTGGCGCTCTGAGAGAGCAAACCTTCCAGTAGTCCCAGCAGATCTCTTGGAGAAAGTGTGGGATCGCAAGGTTTTCCAGGAAAGCAAAACAAGGGTGGAGATGAGGGAATAGGCTTCCAGTTCTTCCTTGAGCTGAAAGCCTGGGGGAATTGAGAGGGGCCACAAGAACTGTTTGTGTAGGCAAATGGGAGTTTGGGGGCTGAATCTGAGTTTCCCTCTGGGGCATTTTTGAGGGAAAAGCTGAGGTGCTGTTTAAGGGAGAGAATGCAGATTTTTGGGGTGGAAAAGGTTGAATCAATATTGTAGAGGAAGTAAAACGCTGGGGGTAAAAGTGGATGCAATGTGGAGGGGACAGATTGAATATTTTGGAGGCAAAATGGGGAACTGAGTAGTGGAGAGATGGGGAACATTTTGGAGGCAACACTTGACAAACTCTCTGGGGTGGAGAACGACCACATTGAGGGAAAAATGAGGTGATGAGCAGTGGGCACGTAGGGAAGGTCGTGGGGGTAAATCTTGAGAAAAGCCCCGTGGTATTCAAGAAATCCTTGGAAGCAGGACTGAGGAATTCAGTGGTGGAAAAATAGGGGAATTTTGCGGGGGTAAAACTTTAAAAGATCTAAGAGTTGAGAGTGTGTGTTTTTAGGTAGAAAGGATGTCTTGTTGAAGTTGGGCGTCTGGATTGTGGCATTTATGGATCCAGAAAGTAGAAGATAAAGGAGACTCCCAAAGCCTCGGTAGCTGTGTTAAGAAATCCGTCCCAGGGAAGAAAGGTACCTAAACCTCCTAGAAGTAGGGACTAATTGGCATGGGAAGGGGAAAACCCACCCCCAGTGGGAGAGAGCACGCCGGGTAAGGGAAGAGAAGGATGCCCTTAAGAAGAAGTAGGGAAGGTGAATTTCTCGGCTTGCTGAAATGTATCAAAAAGTTTGGAATCTGGGTCTGTGTGGAGGCCGGGATTTTCTCAGCCATATGCAGAGCCCAGCACTAGGAATAAAGGAATTCCAGGCTTTACAACGCCAAAAATGCAGTACCAGAGAGTTCTGTTATCCCGAGGACTTGGGGGATACTTGGCAAAAATTTTCGGGGGCCCAGGCTGGACCGAGCTTTTAACGCTCCCCGGATTCACGGGATCGGGGATTCCGGCGTGCCCTGCACGGGTTTTTTCAGGGAAGTCCCAAATCCTTCGTGTGAGCACGAAGCAGAATCCCCTGGGAGCTGTGAAGGCAACAGGATATTTCTTGGGAATTTTGAAGGGTTGGGTGAGTCCTCAGTGTTAGGTTGGAATGAACGCAAATTGTCCGGGAGTTGCTGGTTTGGGGATGGCCGGGTCTGGGTTTGGATTTGTGGGCACCGAGTGTTCCTTGTGTCAGCTTTAGGTCTTCTGGATTGGTGGGAATTGTCAGAGAAAAGAGAAGGCAATTGAAATGCGGAGCTCCATTCCCGGAGAAATGGTCGGGATGGGAGAGGAAAGGCTGTGGAGCTGCTGGGAGCTCGTGGAGAACGAAAGGATCTGAGGCCTGGAGGCAAAAGCTGTGGAACAAAGCCTGAAAAGGGTGTGGGGTGGGGCGGGAGGGGAAGGAGGGCACCGTGGTGGGGGGAAAGAGGGAAAGGATCCCTGCTCCGGGAATCCAGCAGGGACCAGGAGAGGATCATTTTCCATCCACTGCTCTCAGTGGAATCCTAATAAGGACGGTGGAAGGGAAGTGATTCGTTTGTTCTTAGGTTTGGAATGAAAGGTGCTCTTCCAGAGGGGACTATTGACCTGTTAAAATTCTGTTGGATACAGGAAAAGAGGAAGCAAGCAGCTGGGGAATGAAGGGGTGGATTTTTTGGTGGATACAGGGAAAGACACGGGAAGGGGCTCTCAAGTAAAATACACCTCACGGGCAGCACCAGGAGAAGCCTCAAGTGCCCTTTTTTTCCAAGCTCTGACATTCCAGAGGAGTAAGCAGTGGTCAGCCCATCACTTTCTGTATTCCTTGGATGCCCAGTGCTTTGTTGGGAAGAGATAATATTTGGAAATGAACAAATCCGGGGATGTAATTTCCTGATAGTAAAGCCCCAGAGAGCCTGGTTTTGATATCCTTCCAGCACCCAAACGCAGCAGAGGGAATCCTGGCGGAGCTGGAAAACGCTGTCGCTCCGTCGGTGGAATTCCTGGGAACTGGAAAGCAGCAGAAGCAGCAAGAACAGAGTTGGAAGCAGGCTCCAGCCGGGTAAGGCAGACACCAAATCCTTTGGAACTGGGCAGGGGTGGGAAGAATGAATTCTTACATTTGTAGCCCAGGGATTCCTGAGCAGGATCCCGGCAGGGAAGACTGCAGGGATCAGGCTGGGGCCTGATCGCAGCTGGGGGCAGCGAGCCTTGGAATTGGCTGAAGGGAAGAAAGAGGGATCCTTTGAGCACAAGGATCAGGTGTCAAATGCGGAGATGGCATCAGACAATTCCTCGGGAGGGTTTAGTTCCTGGGCCAAATCGATCTCCTGCCTTGTGAAGGAGCTCAGAGAGCTGGGAAGAGCCCAAGCAACGCAGGGAATGCACCGGCAGATAAAAGTGCCGGGGAACGGTGGGGAAAAGCATCCGAACAGGGGGCCTCGTTTTGTACAGGGACGGTACAAAAAATTGTCCGAAAGAATAGGAATGGAATGGGATTTTACGTATTCCTCGGAGGCCACAATCCAGTGGGAAGGCTGAGAGAAAGAAACAAGGCCTAAAAAGGCAGATGAGCCAAATCTGCCCAAAGCCTCCAATGGCCACATTCCCTGGCATTGCTGAGGACTTCAGCCAAGCTCCAAGCAAAAGGTGAGCCCCTGATTTTGGTGCCAAGGGAAACTCCAAGTTAAGAACGATCCAAATATGAAGCGCTTCTCACAAAACTCAGCTTTGCAAACCTTTCTTTGGGCTAAAAAAGAAAAGATGGGAATGCCCTTGGCAGAAAAGCAGCTGTGAGGCACAGCAGGCTTCAAATGCCTGTCAGCAGGAGCTCCAGGAGAAACGGCTGCTGGCTCCGGGCATCCTGGGCTTTCCAGGCAGGTTTTGTAGCGGATTGCAAGGCAGTTTTCCTGCCTCTGGGGGGTGGCACCTGCATCCCGCTGGAAAGGGAAAATGTGGAGAGAGGGGCAAGCGGGAAGACGGTTGCTGATGTGTGTCCTTGGATCGCAGTTCCTCCCGGTGAGTCTGTGCTGCTGGAAGTTTGAAGGAGATCAGTCCTGGAGTACGTGTGGGTTCACCTGTGGGGTTTGGGAGCGACGCTGGCCATGAAATTCCAGGGATGTTCCCTTTGCTGGAGTGAGAAGCAGTGGAAGCACTTTGCTGTCTGCTTCTTCATTGCCTTCGCCTCGGTCCCCTGGGGCTCCAGGTAATCCCCTCTCACCTTTGCTTTTCCAAGGGTCTCTAAATGAGGGCTTGAGCTTTGGTGTAGCTCCCTTTACAGGGAAGATCTGTTCCAGGAAAGGTCTCCTGGTCTGGACCGATGGCGTTGCAGGAAGAGCAGGAAACCCCGCAGCTCCTGTGGCTCCCTCATCCGATTTGCCTGCAGGCAGCAGCAAGGATCATTCCCAAGTGTCATCCCCTGGCTCCGTGACTCGGTGAGGTTGTGTTCCCCCAAAGGCCAGGGGCCGCTTTGTTTTGCGGCTCACGAAAGTCCAGCTCGGTGGTGCTGGGTTTGGTTTTTGTGTGTAATGAAGGCACTAAAAAATTCCCCTCCTTCACTGGCACAGCCCTGGAGTGGGAGCAGATTCCCCTTATCCCGCAGTTATCCCGCTCCTGCCCTGGATCCCTGCGGTGCCGTGTGTTCTCCAAGCTCACAGCACTGCTGGCTCTAAACAAGAAAAACAATCCCTGTTCCTTCTCTTCTCCGTCCTTGATGTTCCCAGGCCCTGCATCTCCCTGGCTATTCCCTGTGGGAGTCTTCATCTCCATCCCACCTTATCCCGATCAGGTAAGGGTCTGAGACATGTTTAGCAGCAAATGCATTCCTGTGAAGAAAGCCAAGAGCAAAGAGCATCCAGATGCAGAGAAGTCTTTAGAAAAGCGTTCCAGATGTGCAAATGAGGGATGTGTCTTCCTGCATCTCCTGTTGTTTTTCTCTGTCACGTTTTGGAAGGGTTTCTCTCAGTGATTTCCTGCAGTCCAGGTGCGTCCCTTCTTTTGTCCAAATCCAGTGCCAGAGGATCGAACAACTGACGAGTGGGGCCTGGGATGAAAACGGTTCTCCTAAAATGAGGGAAACAATGCTAGAAGAGAAATGAGCATCCTTTTAATGCCTGGAATAAAAATGCTGGAAAAGGACACTTTTTATTTGATATGGTGTCATTCTCCTTTTTTTTTCCATGGCTAAAACTCCACGGTGAGCAATCAGAGCAGAAATAGGAAATGCAGGAGTCTTGGATTCCACAGTGGGATTAACTTCCCTTTTCTGCTCTCTTTCAGGACAGGAAAAACCACTGAACTCGCCCCATCTTTGGGACCAAGAGCTTTGGTGCTGGAGTAGGCAAAGCCAGCTAGGGCCCCCCTTGTCCTGCCCATGGTGTGGGTCAGGGACAGGCTCCTCTTCTCCTCTGCGCTGGGATGAACTGCCTAGGGAATGCTATTTCTGACAGCCCGGTCCTATCCCCGGCTACTGGAAATGGGCGGAGGTGAAGAGGCAAGTGCCAGAGTTGCTTGGGGATGATGGAATTGTGGTGTTTGGCTGTGCCCAGAGGGGCAGGTTGGGCATTTCTGTGTGTCTGAGGACCGGTTTGGGTGCTGGGGAGCCCGGGGAGCCGAGCTCTCAGTGCATTCCCAGCTCACCCGGGGGTGGGAGCTGGTGCAGGGCTGGGTGACAGCCTCTGGTCGGGCTCGGGGCAGGCCCTGGCCCCGGCACAGACACGCTGGGGTGGTTTGGGGATGCTTGGGGAGCCGTGGGAGGAAAATGAGGGATGGTGCTGGGCGGAACGGTCAGCCTGCGCTCGTGTCAGCGCAGCCGTGCAGGGCACTGGGATCTGGGTAAAACACCGGCTCTCCTGGTGTTCAGGGAAGCAAGGTCTGTATTTATCCATACATATTTATCCCTACATATTTATCCCTAAATTTATCCATGGATTATCCATATATGTTTATCCATATACATTTATCCATATTTTTATCCACGTATTTACCCATGTATTTATTCCTATATTTACCCATGTATTTACCCAGGTATTTTATGAACACTCAAGTGCCATATCCATGTATTTTATGAGCACTTCCAGGGTTGGTGACTCCACCACTGCCCTGGGCAGCTGTTCCAGCGCTGGACAACCCTTCCCATGCTGGGCCAGGAGATGGATTCTGGAAATGCAGACTCTGAGGAGCTGGGGATTAAGGCAGCATTGGATTCCTTTATTCTCCCAGAAGGATAAAGGAGATTTATCCCCAGACGAACCAGAGGTGATCACACTGAGGTCATTAGTGGGATTTCTTCCTTACTCCCACAAATACCCACTGGGGTGACAGAGTTCCCTACAAGGGCGGTGTTGGAAGGAGCTGCTGGAATGTTTTGCTGTTTATTGGGATCCACAGGATGTTTGGTGTCTCTCAGAGCTGTTCCAGGCTCTCCACAGACCCAAACGCTCCTCACACTTCTCCTCAGAGTAGAGAGGTTTCCCAGAGTGCTGGTTTTTAATTTCAGATGCTGGGATAACGACACGGCTTCAGGAGGCAGGAGACTCATTGTGCTGTGCCTCAGTCCAGGCAGGGACAACCCCCAGCTAATAAAAACCTCTTTAAAGCACAAAAAGTCCCATTAAACTGATATTATAAAGGCTGCAAATTGAAGCAGGCCTCAATCAGAAAGCAGCAGAATTTAATTCCCCCCCCTTACCCATTTGCATGATCATCTCCTTCCTAATTGCCCATCCACGCTTTTCCCACAGAAGTGCTGTCCCGAGGTTGGAGATGGTTCCAGCTTTACGGAGCTTTGATCTTTATCTGGTTTTACTTTTTACAGGGCACAGAACCCGAGAGTGGCAGCTGCTTTCCTCTTGTTCCTCCTGTGGCAGTGAACTGCTCTTCCCGAGGACGGCTGCAGGAATTCTCAGGCAGCATAACGTATGGAATGCCAGGCACGCTACAGAATTCCAGTGGGAGCAGCAGGAACTTCTGTTCTTTACTGGCAGGGCTGTGCCATGAAGGGGAGCTCGGAGATATTGGTCAGCTCAGGGAATGAGCCTGGCTCATGGTAAGGAAATTCACTGTGCAGTTACTTTGGGCCCTTTCTCTCCTCCTTCTCCTTCTCCTTCTCCTTCTCCTTCTCCTTCTCCTTCTCCTTCTCCTTCTCCTTCTCCTTCTCCTTCTCCTTCTCCTTCTCCTTCTCCTTCTCCTTCTCCTTCTCCTTCTCCCTCTCTTCCCAACACCAGTTCCAGACCTCAGTATAATCCATGTTCCCACAGCCTGACCTTGCAGTTTTCCCAGTTTAGCAGCCCCAGCCACACTTGCAGCCTCTCTGTCTGGACTTTGTCTTGCTGAAATCTCCCTTTGTTGATCCTTTGCTGCCTCACCTTTTATCCAGCAATAACGTGCAGTGGGTGGAAGCTTCTCAGAATTCCCTCCCTGTTCCACTGGAAACATTCCCAAGTGGAAGCAGCTGCACTGCCCATCAGCACTTGCCTGCTTTTAGGGGTGGTTGAGGCATGAAGGATGCAACAAATGGAGTTGGCTCCAAGGGGATGAAATGCTCCCCCTGAGGCTGCTCAGAGAGCTGGAGCTGAGGAATCCGGGTGGGAATCACTCCAAGAAAAAGGAAGGAAAAGAGAGCAGAGGAACAGGGATGCAATTCCAACCTCTCCAAGGACTGGGATGGGCACATTCACCAACACCATTTAATCTAGACACAATTTCTTCTTTGCCTCTGGCTGCCAGGAGCAGGATGAGCAGTTTAATGAGTTTAAATAGTGAATAGTTTAATTAGCTGGAAGAGACTGGATCAATAGCTGCTTAAACAAACAACTGGATCCCTGTTTCCAAGCTTGGATGTAGTTTTGGAAGGTTCCTGGCAGTTTGGCAGGGATTAGTGATGCTGAGAATGTGCTTTTTTGTGGGTTTGGGGCTTTTACTCCTGTTCACGTGGCTGCTCTTTTTCTTGTTGAGTGGAAAACAGGAGGGAAAGAGCAACGATGGAAGGAATTCCACTCTTGCTGCTTCAAGGGATGGATCAGGAAGGGAACAGGCTGCAGGGAATTTGGAGTGCAAACTGAGAGCTCTCCGATATTTTCGGCTCAGTCAGTCCATCAGTGCTTGGTGGCTGTTTAGGCCACGTGCAAGGTGAATGATGGTGCACATGGCAGAGCTGCTGGTGGCTCCTTCCCCTGCCCGGCTGTCAGTCACCCTGCAGGGTGCTGGAGCAGCGTGCCAGAGGCCGTGGATCCTATGGATCCCATGGATCCCAGGGGCGTGATCAGGAGCCTGGGCCTGCTGGCCACTCCTTGCTCTCTCTTACCCTGATTTTTCAGCTCTGCAGCGAATCCAGCTTGAGGTTTTCAACCCCCTAGAAACCCAGGGACCTTTCATGTCTGTTCTCAGATCTGGGATTTAAATCCAGCCCTTATCAAAGCACTCCGTGACCAGGCAGGCCCTGAATCCCAGCAGGGATCTGATAAAGAGGGACCTGACATCCTAAAGAAACCCTTTGAAATCCTGCTGGGATTGATTTGTATCCATAATGGAGCCCCGAGCTCTCTGCCAGGGAGAGATGAAGCTGCTCCTTTGCTTTATTATCCTCAGGCCCTTCCCAGCTTTGAGGGAAATTCAGTCCCTCTTCAAGCCCCAAAATCATGGAAAAGCTCCTTTGTATCCTCTCCACAGCCCCTACGTGGATTAATCAACTTTTTATTTGATATGGTGTCATTCTCCTTTTTTTTCCATGGATAAAACTCCACGGTGAGCAATCAGAGCAGAAATAGGAAATGCAGGAGTCTTGGATTCCACAGTGGGATTAACTTCCCTTTTCTGCTCTCTTTCAGGACAGGAAAAACCACTGAACTCGCCCCATCTTTGGGACCAAGAGCTGTGGTGTTGGAGTAGGCAAAGCCAGCTAGGGCCCCCCTTGTCCTGCCCATGGTGTGGGTCAGGGACAGGCTCCTCTTCTCCTCTGCGCTGGGATGAACTGCCTAGGGAATGCTATTTCTGACGGCCCGGTCCTAGCCCTGGCTACTGGAAATGGGCGGAGGTGAAGAGGCAAGTGCCAGAGTTGCTTGGGGATGATGGAATTGTGGTGTTTGGCTGTGCCCAGAGGGGCAGGTTGGGCATTTCTGTGTGTCTGAGGACCGGTTTGGGTGCTGGGGAGCCCGGGGAGCCGAGCTCTCAGTGCATTCCCAGCTCTCCCAGTGGTGGGAGCTGGTGCAGGGCTGGGTGACAGCCTCTGGTCGGGCTCGGGGCAGGCCCTGGCCCTGGCACAGACACGCTGGGGTGGTTTGGGGACGCTTGGGGAGCCGTGGGAGGAAAATGAGGGATGGTGCTGGGCGGAGTGATCGGCCTGTGCTCGTGTCAGCGCAGCCGTGCAGGGCACTGGGATCTGGGTAAAACACCGGCTCTCCTGGTGTTCAGGGATGCAAGGTCTGAGGCACTGGATTTACTTGGGGCTTTCCAGGACAGCAGGAACAAGAGGAGGTGTGGTGCCAGAGGTGCGTCCCATCAGGTTGCAGTTCCCTCTTTCCCATTTCCATTTCCTCCTCAGTGCAGGTGTCCCCTGCAGCCCATGAGCACGGGGCCGGTGACAACTCCCTGTCTGTAGAGGGATTCCTTATGGAACAAGGGCAGATGACACTTGTGTGAGGCTTACGACTGTTAGATTTAGACCAGGATGGGTTTAAGGAAAACTAGAATCGTGTGTTAATCTTACTGGTCAATGAACAAATGGAATCCACACTTCTATAAGAAAAAATATAGTGTATGGAGCATAAAGAAGAAGCTGTTTTTGCCTGCTGCTGCTGCTTGGCTGTATCATGTAACCCCATTCGAACTCTGCCTTCAAGACAGCTGTGAGACCGTGAAATAAAGAATTTAGCAGAACAGCAGCCTCCTCTGCTCTTTCACCCTGGTCCGAGAAGGAGGGGTACCCTGTCAAAGGCTCAACACTTGCCTTTCTGACTTTGTTTCTAAATTTCTACCTTTCTAATTTTGTTTGTTTCTAATTTTTTTTTTGTTTATAACTTTGTTTGTTTTTAACTTTCTACCTTTAGAAACGTGTTCGTTTCTTGTATTTTACCTCTTTGTTTGTTTCTAAATTTCTGCCGTTGTAACTTTGTTTCTAACTTTCTACTTTTAAAATTTCATTTGTTTTTAACTTTTTACCATTCCTCCCAGCGAGGGCTGTGTGCAGAATACTAAAACGTGTTAAGTTCT